>NC_142026.1:109485062-109803396 GCF_982192425.1 Myodes glareolus
CAATTTAGTTTTTCCCCATGCCTTGCTCTGCTCTACCATATCACAGGTCCATAACAGCTTCTTTATTAACCAATGGTAGTCACAGCATACAGAGGGGAATCCCACATCACACATATGCTAAGAAAATGAATGCTCTCCCACTGAACTACACTCCTGCCCATCTTCATACTTAACATTTTGTCAAGTGTTGTATTAGTTTATTTTCTATTACTCTAATAGGATATCTTAGCTCGAGTACTTCATAAATCTAAAACAGGTTATTTAGCCCAGAGTTTTGGAGGCGGAGGCCAAGATCATTTGTTCCATCTGTTTGGTTCTGCTCAGGGACTTGTGGCAGATGGTTTCACCCTGGCAGAGGCACAGGAAAACCAGGAAGTATGCTAGCTACCTGGTTTTACAAGCCATTCTTAGGGAATGTATGGTAATCTTGAAAAACTGCATTAATCCTCCTAAAGGATGCATCCCCAATGACTTTTCTCTGGACCACACATCCTCAAGTGTTAGCATCTTAGACAACACCAAGCTGACCCCAAGTCTCTAGCACATGAGCTTCGGGTGGACATCCTCAAAGCAGACCTAAACTACAACACGTGTAAGCATGGGGGCTCTTCATTTTACGTTATATATTGTAGTTTTAACAGTTTGTTTGTGTTTTAAATGACCATTCTCTGTTATCCTGAGGATTTTGTCACTAGACCTCTGCCACAAGATCAGTTTCCGTTAGCAGGGCTTTCCGAAAAGTTCTGAATGCCTGTCTCCTCTTCCGCCAGGCAGAAGGTCACTGAACTGGCTCTCTGAAAACCACAGGCATGGATCACAAGTAACCTGAACGCACTGACTGCCTGAAAACAGTACCTGTTCCTTAGCAGTCAGTTATCCAATTAGCATCTCTATTTGAGGCAAACAATCCAGAATTATCAGTAAGAAAGCATGGGTGTCTGGTGTTTACAAAGTGCTAGGCAGGGTTCGTTATATGTTTAAGTCATTTAGAAGTTACAACTGCTCTATGAGGAGAATGGAAACAAGAGGCAAAAGGCAATAAAGAGTGTGCTACAGGGATGTCAGTAACCAAACATGGGCACTCAGGCTGTCTGTAAAATCATCCCATCTTTACGAGTCACAAGAAAAGGCATCAGCCCCTTATCTGGTCGAACAAATGACCCAGGTCCCTACTCCTAGAAGCTCTTAAATAAAGAGCATACACTAATACTCCAAAGGCTTTTACAGCAGGAAGCCAGCGGTCAGGCTCTCACCAATACATCTATCTTTTATTTAAGTAAAGACCTGTTGTCTAAAGGAAGCCCCCCATGAGTCTTGAGCCCTGTTGTACAGTAACTTCAGTGGGCTACAAATGGCCATCGCGTGATCTCTGAGGGCTAGGAAAATCACACAAAAAGCAATGACACTCTCTGAGCAGTTGAACACACTTGATGGTGCTCACAGGAGATGTCTGGCGAGCAGCCCCAGGGGCAGGGTGCATGGCTGGGGACACACAGAGGTGGCATTTTAGGAAATAACTCCAGAAACTCTGAGCAACTGAGCAAATGGACTGGAACAAAGGGTCAAGGCTCAGTGTCCCTTCTTCCCTGTCACACTGTCTGTGTGTTCTCCCTGCTTCTCAGGATTCTACTTACTGAATCTAGGGCCCATCTCAAAGCATCATCTTAATTAACTATTTTCACAGAGACACTATTTCTAAAGAAAGTCATAACCTGAGATTTCAGGTAAACATGAGTTTTGAAGGACTCTTCAACTGTGTTCGTTGACAGCAGCTAATCTTAGCTTAGTCCACATTAAAAAGGAGCAGAGGTTCTGATCTGAATTTTATACCACAAGTTCAGAATATAAATACTTGTTTCAACTTCCAGCAGGATGATATACTGTGTGGCTCTGTATGCAAATATAGGAGTTGTTTTTCTTCTCTTTTGGCTTCTATCAAAAGCACGTGACAGAAGCTCACTGAAGTTCTTCACTGAAGTAGCGGCCTCTACGGAGACTGAACACTGCACCAGCTAAGGCATGCGGTAGAAGACACTGGCAGCATCCAGACTTTGCCCTATAATGATGATAATCTTTCCCTCCTGGGAGTGATTGCACACGGCCTGGCTTGGTTTTTCAAAGACCACCTTCAGTCTCCACCACTCACCACGCAAGGGACTCCACTGATGCCTGTAGGAGGTTCATTTACTCGATTAAACTAGAATATCACTGAGTCACAGGCTCGCCTAATTAGCTGCCATAATGAATCAAACACAACTAATTTGCTTGTTCTCAACGCCACAGCACTTTTCTTAAGGTCACTGCCAAGGTGGTTGCAATTAGCAGCCTATCTCCCCGGAGGAATAGTCTGACCAGACTAAATTGTTGTGTGGTGGGAGAAGGGAAAGTGGCAGCAGCCCGCGGTGTCGTTATAACGAAGCGCCTCTCTGTTAGCTTTCCGTTTCTGAGCCTCAACCATCTTTTCCTCCTCGCTTCCCTTCTTGGCCTGTTGTTGCTGTTTATTTTTAAACTGGCTCTTTGAACCAAAGATATTTGTCTTTTTAATCACATTTACTTGTGTGTTTGGAACAGCAACTAAGATTGAATCTTCAAAGATTCTTTGAAATTTTTGTACTGCATGTATTCATTTATTGCATGTCGTGGGGGAGGTGCCACTGTGTCCATGTAGGGATCAGGGGACAGCTCTTCAGGATTGAGTCTCTCCTCCCACCATGTGTGCCCTGCAGATCAAACTCCGGTCCTCGGTCTTGGAGGCTAGCTCCTCTGCCCACCAAGCCAACCCACAGGCCCTTCAAAAACATTTTTTAATGATAATTAGACTGTAACTACGTATTTATTATTCCACCTCTGTGTTCTCTTAGACAAGCTGGTTCCTGGAGGAATTTAGTCTAAACCCCCAAACTAATATCTTATTCCAGAAAACCTTCTGTTGTAAAAGTACCCAAAGTATTTTCTTCAGAGCTTCTCCCATCCCAATGCCTTTGCCCAGCCCCTCCTCATGGTCTTTGACAGGCTCCTGGCCATCTTCATCCCCTTGGCCAGAGTCCCATTCCTCAGTCCTCAGGTAGTCTCTTTGATCAGACTGTCCTTGGGGGTCAGCATCCAACTCTAGAGTGGCATTTCCTCGGTACTCACAAATCAGAATCCACCATTGCCCCCATGAAATGGTTCCACCTCTCCACGGTACACAAGAAGCCGGCTGTGCATGCCCAAGACAGTTAAACTGGAAGCCACTGTGCATAAGATAAAGGAAGAGTTCGCATGAAGCTGAGCGTGGTGATGAACACACTCTGTAATCTCACTACTTGGGCATCTGAGGTAGGAGGATCGTGAGTTCAAAGCCAGCCTGGGCTGCATACAGACCTGCCTAAGGGGGAAAAACACTCAGGAAAAGAAGTAACTGTGTTAAATATATTACAGGGACCCACAGTAACAAATGTAAGGCCAAGATAGACTTCGTGGGCGTATCCTAGTTTCCAGGTAGAACAAGTGAAAAGGCATAAAAGGCGTCACCCGCCATAAGAAAGAAACCACCGGTGTAGGAGAACAGAATATGTGACTTACTGAGGACCGTCCCTGCTGGCACACAGAGCTTGTCTCGGTCATTAGGGGTAAAGGCTGCAGAGCAGATCCTACACAGTAGGAAGTCCTGCCACGGAGTGTGGTGGATTAGACTGGCCAGCTCCTTGAGAGAGGGTGTAAAATGATTACAATGTGAAAAGCTGATTACGGGGAAGACGTGGCGATTAAGGCCTGGAACAAGGAAGATGTCTCAGGAATCACCAGGTCCCTTGGTAGGCGATAAACTGCAGCTGAACAATACGGGGCAGGTGTGAGAAGGAGCGAGAAATCGGCCATGCATTCATTAGCAGCCTTGTCACTGAGAGGCCATCGCAACCGTTTAGAGTACACATCCTGGCTTCCCTGGGCATCCACGAAATCAGGGCGTCAGGCTTCTCCTCCCCGAGCTGTACTGGATGATGGTCCCCTGGAGCCGAATTACATTTAGATTTGTCGTGCCCTTTTCTGCCCCGCTGGTGGCCTACTCCAGCGTCCCCTGTCACACGTCCCCTGTCAGGCTAAGAAGAATTGCTAACCTTAGCAGGAAGCGCTGGGTGGGAGATTATGCTGAAGCAGGATCACAGATGCCTCTCTGAGTCCAGTCTTCATCTTCCAGCAGCAGCGCGAATATTTGAATAAGTTGGGGGGGGGCTTATATAATTCCCCACAAATGACTGGACAACTTACCTACCCCAAAAACAAACTCTTAAATGTAAATCCTGAGGATTCCCACATGAAAAGTGACGACGGAACCCTGATTTAGGATTTTCTAACTTTCATACTTTAAAATAATTCAACTACGTGGCCTGTCAAGAGGTTGCATCCATGGTCCAAAGTTTGTATTTTAAGGCTTGAGGTCTCCTAAAATTGGTTTTTTTTTCCAGTTATTCTAGCCATGGTTCAGCAACCCCAACCTCAACCCTCTAGATGTGCATGGGGGAGAAGTTGTCTGTAATTAATTCTCAAATGCTACCCATTTGTTCTCAGTAAAGTTCATATCACCTTAGAAGGAGGTTGTATCAGTTTTGTTTTTTTTTTTTTTTATTGATGCTGTAGCAAATTACCTCAGTAAAACAAAGTGTTTCCTTCCCATTTTGTAGATTAGAACTCTGACAGGTCTCAACAGGCTAAACTCTGGGTTTTGACAGAACAGCATTCTCTCTATAGGCTCCAGAAGTGAGCCATTCATTTGTCTTTCTAGTTACTAGGAATCGGCCTCCATCTTTAAAACATCTCTGAGGAGCCTTCCCCACTCACACTTCCCTCTGATGATAGCTGGGAAAGGCGCTCCACTTCTAGAGACCTGTGTGACCAGACTGGAATCCATTGGGTAATGCAGAATAATCTCCCCATCCCAAAGACCTTCGTCACAATCTACAAAGATCTTTTGATGTGCAAAGTGGTATGTTTACATATTGAAGGAATGAAGCCCTGCACAAGTTTGAGGGAACCTCATTCTGCTTACCAGAGAGCCAGTCACGCAACTGGTCCTGAAGAGAAGGTGTGGTAGGAACATAGGGGGCAAGAGACAACTTTCCCAAAGGAGTATTTGAGTAAAAGATCACCTGAAGTGTGTGCACGCCTGGTGTGTTTTCACACCATCAGTTTAGCCACCCACAGCAAAAGTGACTGAACCATAGAAATGGGGAAAACAATTAAGTCACTTTTTTTCTTGGTTTTGTAAAGTTAGAAATTTTTTTAAAGATTTGTTTTTATTCATGTATGTCTCCATGCATATGTGTATGTGTGTCCATGTGTGTGTCCATGTGTGTGCATCCATGTCCATGTGTATGCGTGTATACATGTGTGTGTGTGCGTGTGTGTGTGTGCGTGTGTGTGTGTGTGTGTGTGTTTGTGTGCAGCACGTGTTCAGGTACCCCTGTGGTGTGGGAGAATTGTCTGTATTCTGTCAATCATATTTTAAATAAATGCTGATTGGCCAGGCAGGAAGTATAGGTGGGAAAACCAGACAGGAAGTAGAGGTGGAGCAAAGAGAATGGGGGTATTCTAGGAAGCAGAAAGCTCCCTAGACCTTCCTGCCTAGATCACCGAAGAAGCAACATGTGAGCTGACAGCTGAAAAAGGTACCAAGCCATATGGCAAAAATAGATCATAATAATGGGCTAATACAAGTTATAAGAGTTAGCAAGAAGCCTGAGCTAATGAGCCAATTAGCTTTATAACTTGTAGAGATCTCTGTGTGATTGATTTTCTCTGGGACTTGCCGGCTGTGGGGTACCTGGCAGGGACAGATACCCCAACAAGCAGGCCTCCTTCATGTTACACCCCTGAAGCCCAGAAGACAGTGGATCTATTGAGCTGCCTGCCATGGGTGCTGAAAATGAACCCCAGTCCTCTGTGAGAGCAGCAAGTTCTCGTAACCACTGAGCCATCTCCAGCCCTGAATAATCTTTTGCTGTTGTTGCTTTGGATTTTTTAAGCCAACACACTTCCAACTCAGTTTTTGTTTTGTTTGTTTTGTTTTTTTACCCACTCAACCCCAGAAGCAAGGCCCTTTAAAGGAGCTCATTTGCACAAAAGAAATCCTTGAGGAGAAAAGGTACCCACTTTAAAATTCCTTATTTGCTTATTTCAGATCAAGTTTTGAAACTCTTGGGAACTCTTTTAAAGTGCATTTCCACATCTTGACTGGAAAGGAAAAGTCTCAAAGTAACAGTCCTCCCAACGTCTAAAAACTGAAATTTTAAAGTCGTTCCTAAGAGACATTGTGAGAGATTGGTGTTGCCACACCAAAGCACTCCCTTGAAGCAGAGGCTAAAGGCTCCCGCTTCTGGCTGGCTTAGGTGTTTGGGGAACAAAGGAAGAACAGGGCACAGAGAAACGCAAGGCCTGTGAGGAAGAGAGGCAAAACTGAATCCTTCCTGTCAACTGCAAGCATTTGGAAATCAGACAAAACTCTCATTATCCCAACATCCTTTACTTTAGACTTTCCAGTTTGTTTGAGACTTGTAAAATGGTACAAATGTCTATTCATTCTTCTTTCTTTTCATTTATGATATGATCACATACATTTTCCTCACAGCTAAGAATTAAACTGGTGATGCAATTGTATTGTATAATGTCCCGGTGTCTGGTGAATATCTATCTAATAAGAGCAAGTGCAGAGCTCTTGAAAATACTATGGTTAAACCGATCATCTCAATTGATCTCATATTAAAATTGCAATCAGAGAGCATGAAGCAGCAACTCTGGTTTATCCCTGTGATCCTTGGGCAGCCTTTTTTCTTTGCTTTCACTATTTCGAGGAGTTGATTAAATGTTCACAGGGTAGTAGAGTAAAAGACTACTGATGAAAAAATTGTCTCAAGTTTAACCTGAAGCTATCGACAGTGCAGAAGGGGAAACGCTATCTTTAAGCTGTCATCAAAACCTACTACCCACTAAAAAGCCATCGGGAGAGCAAAGGATGCGCAGTGTCTCATTGTGACCACTGAGAAACATCCAAGGATGTCTATTGTATGAGCTTTGTTATAGGGCAGCAGAGAAACAGAGGTTTTCCAGCAGGAGTCAGAGAGCAACGAGACCACAGAAGGTGACCAGGACTGATGTCAGGGACAGAATAGATGACAGCTTGAACTGATCTCTGGAGTTCTTGAGATTCTAAGTTGATATCAACATTAAAGAATAAATCAGAGTATTTTATAACAAGTATGATTCACAGAGAGAGACAGAGACAGACAGAGAGAAAGAGCTACAGATATATACAAAACCCAGTGACTTTGGCAATGAGTACAAACATGAAAGGCTCATCACCAGCATTTCTATCACATTCCCAAAGTTCCTCAGAACATTTCTGTGAGAGTCTCCCACAGAAGAGACTTTGCAAAGCCATTTTAAATGTAAACCATTCTAAGTCAAAATATACTTGATATATAAAATGTAAGCACTTGGCTATGTGTTTACTTACTGTTCCTTAAAAAAAGACTAACAGTAAAACATATACATCCCATATGAAAAGTAGGTTGGGGGATAAAGATACAATTCAGTTGGTAGAGTACTTTCTTAGCAGACATAAAGCCCTGGATTCAGTCTACAGCCCCAGAGACAGGTGAGTGTGGAGTTGTATATCAGTAATCCAGATTTCAGGAAGTAGAGGAAGGAAGATCAGAAAGTTGAGATCATTCTTGGCTTCACGCTGAGTTCCAGACCAGTCTGGGATATATCAGATACTATGTAAAAAAAAAAATAGTATGTATTAAAAGGTGTCTATACAAGGTAGATAATTGCTCATTGATTTCATTTTCGATCTTAGCCAAAAAAGCTGAGGAAATCATAAGCACTGTAGAATTGTTAAGTATCTCACCCAGTTTTACACACCACACATAGCTGATCATATTTCCATCTTCTCATTTCAAGCCCTACACCTGCAGATGCTGTGTCCACCCCTGTTTCAATTGTTTTCCTCTGCTTGACGTCTACACCACAAGCAGCCTGATGTCTATGTCTGCCTTCCCAACGGCATCCTCACTCTATGAAGCACAGCAGGTTAATAACCTCTAGGTGTCATCCTTCTTGGTTCCTTTTAGGCTTTCTTCACATAGCTTTCAGACTCTCAGCCATAATTGTTTTCTTACTCTTCTGATAAGTAGCAGCTTCATGGGCACCCTACAGTGGCATGGGCACCCTACAGTGTTATGAGTACCCTACAATGTCATAGGTACCATACAGTGACATAGACACCCTACAATCTCATGCACATCTTACAGTGTCATGAACATCCTACAGCATCATGGCATCCTATGTTGTCATGGGTACACTACAGTGTCATGGGCACCCTACAGTATCATGGGCACAGTACAGTGTCACAGACACCCTGTATTGTCATGGGCACATTACAGTATCATGGGCACCCTACAGTGTCTCAGACACCCTACATTGTCATGGGTACACTATAGTGTCATGGGCACCCTACAGTATCATGGGCACAGTACAGTGTCACAGACACCCTGTATTGTCATGGGCACATTACAGTATCATGGGCACCCTACAGTGTCTCAGACACCCTACATTGTCATGGGTACACTATAGTGTCATGGGCACTCTACAGTAACATGGGCACACTACAGTGTCACAGATACCCTACAATGTCATGGGCACCCTACAGTGTCACAGACACCCCACATTGTCATGGGCACCCTACACTACTAGCATTTTCACAGCTTACTGTAAATTTAATGAAGGCCTTTTGTGTTTTCTTCATCAGCAACTGTTTTCCTCTCTGATTTAAATTTCTCAGAAACTCAAACTGACCACACTCAAATTCTAATTGTTTTTCAGACAAACACTGCACATTTCAGTGCCTGCACACGGGCGACCTCACCCACCTGTTACTCTCCAGTTCCACAGTTTTCATAAAGTACAACCCAGACTTTGTGTCCTATTTTGCCTCCTCAAAAAAAGAGTTACTTCCTGAATGACTTATTATGCTTTCAGATCCTCTGCATATGAATAATTTCAAGGCTTATTTCAGTATCTATGTTCCAAGTTTAACATTCATATTAAAGAGGATGTACTTCCCAAGTTCTGTGATGTCTTACAGAAAAACTCAGACACAGAGCTATTTCAGCAGCAGCTGGTGATGTAACCCCAGAGAGGTGATCAGGTCGAACATGGAAAGTTGGGCCTAAACTCATAATGAATCTATAGAAATGAATATGACGCATGTAGAGAGATTTGTGCATAAAGATATGTATATAAAAGGATGTTTTAAAAGGTTATTTGCCAAAAGCTATTTGACAAAGAACTTTCAGAAAAGGTGGGTGGGAAACTATGAGAACTTTTCGTCTAAAGGAAACGATTTTAAAGCTTTATTCTTTCTGAATCTGTCCATTGTATACTACTTTTTAAATGATCATTTTGTGAAGAATAATAAACTAGGAAGTAGATGGGATTGAAAATATGTTCAAAATATCTCTCCCTGGAATAGTTAGGGGCCTGGTCTACAAGAGCTAGTTCCAGGACAGGCTCTAAAGCTACTGAGAAACCCTGTCTTAAAAAAAAAAAAAAAAAAAAAAAAAAAAGAGGCTTCATTACATTCCTTTATTATTGACAATAGTGAGTACTTAAAAAGTGGCAGCGGGTGTATCTCTGACTCTCTTGCCTGCTCTTAAGACCCTTTTCCTCCTATTGGACTGCCTTGTCCAGCCTCGACATGAAGGTTTTGTCCTTGCCTTATTGTGTCTTGTTTTGCCCTGCTTGACTTCCATCTCTTGGAGACCTGCTCTTTTCTGAGGAGGAAAACAAAGGAGGAGTGGACCTGGGAGAGAGGGGAAGTGGGGGTGTGGCTGGGAGGAGTGGAGGGAAAGGAAACTGTGGTTGGAAAGTATTGTATGAGAGAAGAATCTATTTTCAATAAAAATAAAAATTAAAAAGGTGAGCTAAAGTATTGGGTGGCTGAAGAGGAAAGCACGGAAGAAACAAGGCAGCATTTGAGTCAGATCGCAGCAGAACCGAACAAATCCATCAAGCAATGTCTGTGGGAGAAAGACATTTTAAATGGAGGGAAGACTACAGAGGAGGGAGAAGGGAAAGGAAGCAGGGTGTTTAGGAGACAACAAATCACCCAGTTTAAGGTATCAGGAAAGAAGTAGGAAATTAAGGTGATTCGAGCCCTCAGAAGCTGAAGCCTCAGGACTGAGGTGCCAAGTGCTGAAAACAGACATTGTTAGCGGCTAATAAAACACTCAAATCTTCAGTATCGGAATATTTCTTGATAATACAGTTCTAACACGAATTCATTAGCTCAACTGATATGCGGAGGTCAGAGGAGGATCAATCACTTGAATGAACCACCTACCAAGCCCTCACAGTGCCTAGGGAACACCGTCAGCTTGCCTGCCGGAGTCAGTGTCACCAGGCTGTGTGCCTTCCTGCCTCCTTCAGGACACTGAGCTACTGGAAACGCCCAGGGTCCTCCCAATTTCCTTTCCCAGCTGATGCTTCTCTCAAGCCATTGACTTTCCCTTCGCTTTGCTGTCAAAGCCTTTTCGTTCCTGTGTTGGTCATTAGTGTACAAGGTTTATACCTTCCCTTTGAAGTGTCCTGAAGTATCCTGAGAATCCTTTTCCAAAAATGTGCAGCAGAACAAAGAAAACAGAGATTTATAATGAATCTGGGGCTAAACCATCTACCAACTTGATACAAAAAGTAAGGACAGCCCACAGCCCACGTCCTCTAATGTAGCATATGTCAGTAGATAATGAAACCCATAATGTGTATTTCTGTAGTGAAAAATAAGATTATTTCAGCAAAACCACAAATGAGTTGGTGTTAATATGGACAAATATCAAATGCCAATACTGCTCCAAATGCTTTTCAAAATCAAATTTGTTTTATATTTATTTAATATATCAAAATAACATTCATGCCCTATTGAAGGACATAGACCATGAAGAAAAGCATAAAGCATAATGCCATGTTATATAGTAAAAGCAACCTGCCATTTTTCAGATTTACTATAACTTTTAAACATGAATTAAATGAGCATGTCTACAAACTTGGTAGGAGGCATATATGTTTAGATACTGAAATAAGAAAACACACTTTTAGTAAACTCCTAAATTTATTATTTTCAACCACATTTGGGAGTATTTAATGGTTCTGTGCTTCCAACAAAGGTGGGAAGTATATGTGAAATGTGTTCTCGTCAAAACTAAAGAAAGTGTGGCTTTAATCAAAAATATTTCTGTTTATGAAAACTGGAATTTCGTGGGAAATACCCATAGGGAAATTACAGATTTAGCTCATTTTCTAAAAGTTTCTGATGGTTCTAACTCAGTACTTCATTTTCTGGATGATGCCCTAAAAGATGAAATTCAAGTAAATTGTAAGTCTTTTCTTTTTAAAAACTAATTAAACATCATAGAAAGTTAAAGAATGTGTGGACTGAGGTCTGAATAACAAACAGAAAATTATTTGAAGCTGATGACCGATCTCTAGTGTTGGAAATCCAAAACAGTGAGGTTTCCGTGGCATGTTTATCTCAGCAGAAATCCTGCAAAGTCTGCTTTACCCTGAAGACGCCGTGGGAGTGCAAACCGGGGCTGCACAGAACATAGCTTCATGAGAGCCAGTCCTCGTCATAGTCACCATCTGTCTTCAAGACCTGGAACTGGGCCCAGTACACAGGTTGTTCCATGAGTTCTGTAGCATCAAGTGACTCAATTTAACAATTCTAGAGAATGAAGCAGACCACCAAATAGACACTTGAAAAATCCTAGTTTGAGATAATGGCTGTAACAGTGACATTCTGTTATGTGTTTTCCATAGTTTCAACGAAATGCCTAAATTTTTAAGGAAATGTTTTCGATAAATATAATTTAAACAAATTAAATATATTAAAGTTATATAAAACTAATAAAGGAGTTTATTAAGGACAGTTTGGGTTCTATTTTGAAGATGAAACATAATCAACCATATAAACCACCAATTTCAAGAGCAAAACTACCAGACAGTGGAAAGTAAATTGCATGAAATTGTCTGCATATAAAAGCAAATAGTTTTAATTTTTTTTTCATTTATTGAGATTTGTTGGCGGAGGCTGCATGTTTGTTTTCCCAGCTTCCCAGCCCCCAAATAATCACTCAGAAACTATACTATTTACAATACTGTTTGATCAATAGCTTAAGTGTATTTTCTAGCTAGCTCTTATACCTTGAATTAACCCATTTCTATTAATCTGTGTATCACCACGTGGTTGTGGTCTACCAGTAAGATTCAGTCCAGCATCCAGTGTCTGTCTCCTAAAGTCACTACATGGCTTCTCCCTGACTCTGCCTACACTCTCTCTCTCTCTCTCTCTCTCTCTATATATATATATATATGTAGATATATATATAGATATAGATATAGATATATAGATATATAGATATCTTTTCCAGCCTGACTATATTCTGTTTCGTCATTGCCCAAAAGCAGATTCTTTATTCATTAACCAATAAAAACAACACATATACAGAAGGACTTTCCCGATTTTTTATCAGAAATAAAAGAGGTTTTTTTTAATTCTTGACAAATATGCAGAGTATATGAAAGATTTCAGATACTGTTGTAAAAGCTAGAAGTTGGTAATATGCTTCATACTGTCCCAGCAGACGTGAATTGACAGTTGGCTCAGGACTGTGAACAGTATCACCACACTGGCAGGAATAACATCCCTCTAAAATCAGTCATTTGCGTGAAGAGCATTTTTGAAGATTTGATGTCAGTTGTGGTTCAAAGGAGGATTTCATCTGTCTCATGGTGGCCATTTTTTAAACAGAAGACCACACTTATAGTTTCTTCTCAAAAAATTAGTCCTCTGAGAATTTCATACAATCTGTTTGACTGTAGTCATCCCTTCCCCCAACTTCTCTATGATCCTTCTTCTTTCTCTATTCAACAAGCTTTGGGTGCCTTTATATTTTCTTTAAACCCATGAAGTCCCATTTGTGCTGTTCATACACTCTTGAATGTGTGGTTTTCCACTGAAGCATACTCAACCTACCCTTACAAAAAACTGACCCTCCCTCTCCCAGCTTCTACCAGTTGCCAGTGTCTCCTTATCTAGGGGTTGGACTCATGCCCCACCCCTCTCCACCCTGGGATCGTGTGCACACTGTCATCAGCACCATGGGTTCTCATGTGTGACTGCCCTGTTGTGGCTGGGAAGCTCTGCTCCCTGTCTTCACTCACCACCTCTGACTCTCAACTCTTTCACACTGTCTTCTACAAAAATCCCTGAGCTGAGAAAGAGGGGGTGTGATACAGGTGCCCCGTTTAAGGCTGATCATTCCACCATCTCTTATTGTCTGCATACCCATAATTTCTAAGATTCAGTAAACGGCTTGGTGATTGCTGAAATATTTTAGTGAGTGTTCTACACTATATATTACATTAATTGGATAAGATAAGTTGAAAGATTTATAGATATCTGTATGTATATTTTTATGAAGAAATAGACACATATATCTATATGTACACACATATTTAAAGATAGATAGGTTATAGACAAATAGGTAGATAAATAGATAGATGATAGCTAGATAGAAAGAAAGATAGATAGATTAGATAGACAGAGATCAGACAAATATATAATGTGCCCATACTGAATTCTAAATATTTTGAATACTACTAACTTAATCCAATAACCTAGCTCTCCAAGCAGCGTGTGACAGTTGACAGTGGACAGATGGATGAGAACTAGAAATAGACCTGAGTCCATCCATAATTCTGACATTTACCATGATGCAGCCTTGACCTGCTTATGACATGAAAGACACCATGTATTTCACAGAGCAGTGGGAGACAAAGTCCACAAGAATGGTGATTTACTATTACTGATCCATGTTTATGGGACCAAGGACTAATGCTTTTTTTCTTTTCCAGGAAATTCATTATGAATTCACTGGCTTCTGACTCCATGACAGTGTTTTCTGATCCTGAGCCATTCCCTTCATTGGTTTTGCTATGACCACCACAGTTGGTAACAACATTGACTTTAATGAAACACAAGCTCCATGTCAGTAGCTTTGTCTTTTTCACTACTGCATCCTCAAGGTTCAAAATACAACAAAGGAGTAGTTAGTTCAAAGCTGTATTTGATCACTGAATGAATGAATGAATGAATGAATGAATGAATAATTAAATCCTAGGATAGAGAGAAACAGTTGCATTGGATTACCTGCAAAAGGAAGTTTATAACAGGTAGTGAAATTTGACTGATCCTGCAACTTGGATACGTTGTAAATACCAATTTCTCTCTTTTCGGTTTTTCTTTACCTATGCTGACTGAGGAATCACCTCTCTTGTGTGGTACTTAAAAGGAAGATTATCAAGTCAAATGTACATTATATCTTAATTTTAAATTAGTATTTGCAAACTGAGGAGGAAGGCCCATTCAGGGATTGTGACCCTTGATTTAGTGAATCTTCATACTCACTGTTTAAAGAGAGAGGGACTCTGTGAGTTCAAGGCCAGCCTGTTCTACAAGAGCTAGTTCCAGGACAGGCTGCAAAGCTACATAGAAACTCTGTCTCAAAAAAATAAAAATAAAGAAAGAAATAAAGAAAGATAAAAATAAAAGAGAGAGGGAGTTGGATAAACTATACAGTGGGTTTGCCACACACGAAGTCAACATTATTTGATGAAATGAGTTTCAGTTGTGTGTGCATGTCTATGTGTGTCCATATTGCACAATCAAAGCAATGAAGAAATGGAAAAGATGCTGAATGGTCATTTGGGCTGTTTTTAGTCTCTCTCGTGTGGAAACATTGTTATAGTTATGCTGGCCTGCCCTGCCACCTGGGTACCCTGTCCCTTTAAGAGGCAAGCTCTGCCCACTCCCAATCTTTCGTTTCCCACAGAGGCAAACTGGTCTCCATTCTCTCTTCTCTCTTCTCTCTCTCTCTCTCTCTCTCTCTCTCTCTCTCTCTCTCTCTCTCTCTCCCCCCACTCTTTTTCTGGAAAGGCAGCTCCCTGCTCCTTCCTTCACCCCCTTTCCATCTCTCTCTCTGTCCCTCTCTCTCTCTCTCTCTCTCTCTCTCTCTCTCTCTCTCTCTCTCTCTCTCTTTCTCTCTCTCTTTCTCTCTTTTCTCTCCCATACCCCCTACCCTCCCAATACCCACTAAATAAACTCTCCAAGCTCTCTCTGCACGGAATTATCTGTCTGTCTCCCACTGGCCATGGGACCTGCCAGGGTCGCCCATGCCATAAATCTTTCAAGCATCCCATCTCTATCTCACTGAACCCTGTTTGTCTGCTCATCATTGTGAGATGTCTGAGTTTAGGTGTGAAGTGTAGAGAGAACGCTGTGAGCACAAGACCCTCGACTTAGGGGATACCACAGGGGGCTTTAAATATTTTTCCTGAAGCCTCTTACTCAAACTTCCGACCTCTTGAGCCTATGGATTGGCTACAAATTCCTAAGACTGTCAATACTGGCCTATTTTTCATCTTTGTATTGCAAGCGTCACACACTGAATTTCTTTCTCTATTCCCTCTCTTGCCCTAGGAAAGACACTGAAACATTTTATAACTTTTCCAAACATTACCCTGCCATGACTCAGGAAAATAAATGGACCAGCATTTCTCCCAAAAGGTCTGAGGACGAGTGTGCCCACGTACAGAGCTCCCTCCTTGAGCAAGCTTGGCATGAAAGTTGGGGCGGGGAGACCAGTGGCTTAGGGAACACTTAGAACCATTTGAATAACCTTTTTGGCAACTGTGTGTAAAACACAGTAGAGCTGCAATATTTGGTAAGTAGAGGAGAAGAGAGAACAAGCAAAAGCAATATGAAAATGCCTTCCTCTCCTATCATCATCAGAAAGCAAACTAGGTTTCCTCTTTCTGTTGAAAAGATACTATTCCCATGGTCAGTAATGAGTGAAAATCCCTTTCAATATCACTGGACAAATGATTTGGAAATTTGCTGGCCAACCATTATAGATGAATTAAAGAACTCCAGTCAGAGACCTTATCTTAAAAGTAATGGTAGAGAGCTATTGAGGAATATACCTGATGCTGTTCTGTGGCCACACACACACACACACACATATACACATGAACACACAAGCATATATACCCCCACACATGTGAGCATGCACACACACACACGCACACACACACAGAGAGACACTTAGAAATATTCTGACATGGACCCTACACAGGAATTCAGGTCCCTTCTAAATAATAACAGCATGAGAAAGGAGTCTGCTACAGGTCAGACTTGCCAGAAGCCAGTGTTGTGTTGATTTAGCTTTATTGTGTCCTCCAAAGGCTCATGAGCTGGAAGTTTGATCCTCAGCATGGCAGCACTGGGACCTGGTAGAGCCTTTGAGAGGTGAAGTCTAGTGGGAAGTGGTTAGGTTATTGGAAACTCTGTGGTTTGAAGTGATTGACACTGAGTTCTTGGAGAAAGTTAGTTGTTCAAATAGATGGTGTGTGATCACTAATCTTAGTTGTCAAAGCTTGACACACCTATGTAGGCTGAGGCTGCTTGCTCATTTCCTGGCTGTCTGGACCCAAAATAATCACACAGAAACCATATTAATTAAATCACAGCTTGGCCTATTAGCTCTGGTTTCTTACTGGCTAGCTCTTACATCTTAAATTAACCCATTTCCATTAATCCGTGTATCATCACATGGTTGTGGCCTACTGGTAAGGTTCTGTCTGGCATCCAATGACTTCTTCTCTGACTCCACCTTATTTCCTCCTCTATCTGCTTGGAATTCCTTTATTCTTTTAAGCCACAGGCCAAAACAGCTTTATTCATTAACCAATAAAAGCAACACATATTTAGAAAGACTTTCCACACCACACTTAGGAGAGAACCTCAGCCGAGGAGTTGTTTCCTATCAGATTAGCCTGTGGGCATGTCTAAGAGACATTTTCCTACTTGTTCATTGATGTAGGAAGACCCAAACTACCTTGAACATTCTCGTCTCCACACAACTGGTCCAGGGCTGTACCCTAAAGGTTGACTAGTGGGCCTTCTGTTATGTGTTATTTTCATTGGTTAATAAAGAGACTGCCTTGGCCCTCTGATAGGACAGAAAATTAGGTAGGTGAAGTAAACAGAACAGAATGCTGGGAAGAGGGCAATGAGGCAGACGCCATGGAGCCAGCCACCAGGTCAGATATGCTGAATCTTTTCTGGTAAGCCACACCTCGTGGTGCTATACAGATTATTAGAAATGGGTTAATCAAGATGTGAGAGTTAGCCAGTAACTAACTCTCTAGAGATAATGGGTCAGTCAGTGTTTGAATGAGTACAATTTGTGTGTTGTTATTTCTGGGGCTAAGCTAGCCATGTGGGAGCAGGGTGGGTTGAAAAGCAGGCCTGCCCGCAGCTCCTCACTACATTTTCCTACTTGCTCATTGATGTAGGAAGACCCAAACTACCTTGAACAGTCTCATCTCCACACGACTGGTCCAAGGCTGTCCCCTAAAGGTTGGCTAAGCATGAGGTAGAGAACAAGACAGTAAGCAGCACTCCTTCATGGTCTCTGCTTCGGTTCCTTCCTCCGGGTTTCCACTCGAGATCTTCCGCTGGCTTCCCTTGATGATGGACTATATATAATCTGTACGCTGAAATGATCCCTTGGCTCCTTGAAGTTATGATTATGCTGTCTACCACAGCAACATGAAGCAAACCAGAGCAGATGGGGTAGTTACAAGAGCACAAACTTACTCCCAAATCTCTTCCCATAATTTTGCTCTGTGGTCACTCCCTCACCTATCTGCCCCTACCATTGTGATTGCAACCACACAGTGTGGCGCACCCAGAGAACGGAACCATAATTGTAAGGATTGCCTGTTCTTGGCCTTTCAGCTTTAAAAGCGTCAGCTAAATAAACCTCTTTTCTTGATAAAGCTCCCACTCTCTGGTATTTTATTATAACAATGAAAAGTAGATTAATAGGGTCAGATTGCTATCTCTAATCCCAATCCAGGAAGACAAAGATCTTCAATAACAACTGACCCAGAATGACAAGGAGATTTTAATAACCCAAACCTTCCCAATTCCAGCCCCTTTCATTTCTAGATCAAGACAAGCTAGAAAAGCCAGCTATGCAATCATGACCCTAAAAAGCTTACTCTTCATTACCCCACCTTCCCCTCCTTGGGCCACCAGCTCCAGGCAAAGCTTCTTCATTTTCCAGTGTAAAACTTCCTTCCTGTTCCTCCACCTGCCTTGGAGTCTGTTCCAAAAGGCATGGAATGGTGCTGACTCCTGGTCATAGCTAGCTCTGAAGAGGTGCCCTGTGCCTTTCTCTCTCATTGGTCTTCATTTCCATTTCATAACCCACAATCTTTCCAGTTATTTTTTTATATTATTACATCAATTTTCACAAGGGAATTTTGAGTTTGGGGAGTCTTGTTGCCATTTTGCTTTTTATTTATTTACTATTTTTTACTCTATACTGGTTCGCTAAGAGGTTAACATAAGCATTGAGAATTAATCATCTGGTTCTTCTGGAAGATTCTCAGTTGCAAAGTTAAAGCCTTCTCAGAAGGGAAGTGCTTCCTCACTGCTGAGTTCCAGGGATAATCAGATTTGCTATGTACATTTCTGCAATTGTCTCATAAATAGCCACCCTCTGGTCCTTGGCACAGCTGGGATTATAGCTCAGAATTTCTGCTCAGTGAACCCCCACACAGAGCTTACTATTGTTTCATTTTTAAAATCCTCTTTCTATTGCTAAAATACTCTATCTAGTTTCAACTACACATAAAGTAACTTAGAGTTGACTCATTTAAATATTATCCTGGTTAACATTGCTATAGATGTTATTTTTAAAAGACACCTTAGACCTAGTAAGACATAATAGATTTGTAATGGTGGAAAGAAATTATGAATCTAGAATGGATGTTCATGCTGCAGAATTAAAAGTGATGCTGAAACGGTAACTCTTTCAATCTTATAAACAAGGATTGTTAGATTTACACTTGAATAAAAACATTCTATGATTAAAAATTATGAGGGTTATTATTATTTTGTCCTCTAAAGATACAGAATATTACTTAACTTTATTTCCAGGTTCATTTTAAATGGCATGGACTGCAGGAGACATGAAAATAAAAATTACAAAGGTTTCTAATCAAAGAATTAATGTGCAAGGCAGTGCGTCCAAGGGCAAGAAGATCAGGAGAGATAAAAGGATTAAGAAATTACTTTATCAAAAGAAGAAAAAAGAAACAACTGAAGCCAGATCATACCATGAGGAAGCAGTCAGTCAGCCATCCCTGTTGGAAACCCACTATTATGAAAAGCCTCAGACAACATGATTTCTTCATCTAATGGAGGGAAAAGGACAAGTAATTATAAAACAACCTGAAGAGAAACTGCAGGCATTAATTGCAGAGCCCAGTAAGAAGATAATTAAGGCAGCTAGTGCCCAGGTTAATAGAGCATCAAACACCAAGAAATTTAGCCCTAGAAAAAAACTTTATAGTCTGTATAACTTTTTCTCTATATTGGTTTTTTTAAAGGAGAAAGAAAGAAAAGAAAGAAAGAAAAAGAAAAATATTAAACAAAGAAGTTCAACCTTGAGCAGTGGGAAGGCACCTTCACTCACCTGTAACTACCTTCACTCACTGGAAACTAACTAACTTCACTCACTGGAAACTAACTAACTTCACTTATTGGTAAACTAACTACCTTTACTCACTGGTAACTAACTACCTTCACTCACTGGAAACTAACTAACTTCACTTATTGGTAAACTAACTACCTTTACTCACTGGTAACTAACTACCTTCACTCACTGGCAAAAAACTACCTTCACTCATTGGTAGCTACCTTCACTCATCAGTAACTAAATCTTGTACTCACCAGTAATTCACTCACTGGTAACTTAAACCCTGTCATTGGATCATTCTGTGACACTGAGCTCTTCATGGCCACAACTATGCTGCTGACAGCTTTTCCCACAGATTACTGGATGTCCATCCTTTGCAGACCCATGGGAGAAATTCCTCCCCATTCTCAGCACCAGGAATAGCTGTGCTGCTCTTGAACAACTGGCTCTCCTGATCCTGTAGTCATAACTGATTGTCATAACTTAAGGCATGCCCCACCTCTCACTTGGCACCAAGAGGCTTACATGCAATTTTTGGCCTCCTCTGGCAAACACAGAAGTGTATGTGTCTCTTCCATATAAATCAGTGAGCCTTCTTCTTGTTTTTCCTACCTCAGACGTTTCTCTAGCTGAATTTTCTTGCCTCTTGTGTTTTCATTTGGTTCAGTTTATTGTAAGATGGTATAGGAGGTTCTTTTATTTGTGTGTTGTTTTCATTGGTTGAATAAAGAAAACTGCCTTGGCCTTTTGATAGGGCAGCCTTAAGTGGGCAGAGTAGACAGAACAGAATGCTGGGAAGAAGGGAAGTGTGACAAACACCATGATTCTCCTGCCTGAGACAGACACTGGTTAAAATCTTTCCCTGTAAGCCACAACCTCGTGGTGATATACAGATTATTAAAAATGAGTTAAATCAAGATGTGAGAGTTAGCCAATAAGAGGCTAGAAATAATGGGCCAGTGTTTAAATAAATACAGTTTTTGTGTAATTATTTCGGGGCTAAGCTAGCCGGCTGGTGGGATGGGGCCCGCAGTCGTTCCCTACTACAGTAAGATACACACTTTATCAATAACTTTAGAGCCTTTCCATAACCTAGGGGTGTATCAGTGACTATAGAGGCAACTGAATGCAACCCATCTGGAATTGAGTGAATTGGTAACTACTCCTAACTATCAAAATTTCAAGTACTATCTATACCACAGCCTTTCCTAGACGCTCCTTCTGCTCATCTATGCAGAAACTACCCAACAATCTAGGCTCAGTCAAGAAGCTGTGTTCTCTATAGACTTTGCTGACTACAGCACCCTTGTTGAACAAGTAGTGCTACACTGGTGTCTTAATTAGGGTTTCTGTTGCTGTGGTGAAGCATCATGACCAAAAAGCAACTTGTGGAGTGTGGGGACCCACAGAAGTGGGTCTGCTCCACCTTGACTGAAAGTCAGAGAGTTTAAGCCCACTCTTGCTCTTTCAAAGTTATTGACAATAGGTCTGGCTTAAAGTGTGGCTACAAACAAGATATCTTGAACAAGGGTTTTGGGTATTGAGATGGCCCACAGAGGTGGATTCATTCCACCCTGACCAAAGGTCAGAGAATTCAAACCTATTCCTGCTTCTTCAAGGATATAACAGGAGGTTTGAACCAAGGAGTGGCCTCCTACAGGAGGCTTGGTCTAAGGTGTGGTCACTGCATGTCCTGCCTAAACAACAGAATGTTTAACTCAGGATATAGCTGCTTGATGTTTCAGGTACTGAAGCAGGTAATTACTGTTTGTTCTTTGTATCCTGTTAAAGCAGTCTTTTGCTTTCTTCCTCCCCTTTTGGATTGGGGTATATAAGCATATGGAAAATAAACGAGGGTATTCAGAACTCATTGGATTGCCCTTCTGGGTCTATCCTACATTTCTGTATATCTTTCATAACTCTGTTCCTTCTAATATTTCTAATCCACATGACCCTACCCTGGAACATGTGAACCCTATTGAAGCTGGACCCCAACAGGAGAAGAAAGGGTTTATTTGGTTTACACTTCAACATAGCCATTCTCCACTGAAGGAAGCCAGGACAGGAGCTCAAACAGGGCAGGAGCCCAGAGGCAGGAGCTGATGCAGAGGCTAAGGAGGGATGCTACTTACTGACTTGCTTACAGTTTCAGAGTTTCAGTCTGTCATCGTTATGGTGGAAAGCGTGGCAGTATGCAGACAGAAGAGGCACTGGAGTAACTGAGAGTCATATTTTCCAGGCAACAGGAAGTCAACTGACACATTAGGAGGAATCCTGAACACAGGAAACCTTAAAGTCTACTCCCATAGTGGCATGTTTCCTCCAACAAGGTCATACCCACTCCAGCTAAGTCATACCTCCTAATAGTACCACTCTCTATGAGATTACCAAACTCAAACTACCATATTCCACCTCCTGGACCCCATGAGCTTTTAACAATATCATAATGCAAAATGCATTGAGTGCAGCTTCAAAAGTCCCCATAGTCTATCACAGTCTCAACAATGTTTAAAAGTTCAAAGTCTCTTCTGAAATTCATGCAATCTCTTAACTGTAATCACTACAAAATCAAAAAACAGATTACATACTTCCAACATATAATGGCACAGGATATACATATCATTCCAAAATGCAAGGAAAAAAAAGCATAGCTAGGAAATATTGGACCAAAGCAAGACAGAAAACCAGCTGGGCAAACTCTAAACTCTGCACCTCCATGTCTGATGTCAAAATGCTCTTCAGATTTCCAATTCCATTCGGCTTTATTGAGTACAACACACTTCCTTCTCTTGGAATGTTTCCATTCCCTGTTAGCAGTTCTGCTCAGCAGGTATTCCACAACTCTGGCATCTCTAACATCTTGGCTTCTCCACAGCAACCCAGGATTCAACTTCACAGCTTCGTGCAATGGCCTCTCTACAAGGCCTCTGACACCCCTGACACATGCTTGGGCTCAGCAGCCTTCTGAGGCACAGAGGAAAATTCCATAACCCATTTCTTCTATTCTTAACTCTAAAACCAGAACCATGTGGCCAAAGCTGCCAAGTTACGCTGTTTACTGGAGCTGAAACATGGCCAGCTCGTTTAAATACATCTTCATCAGTGTTCTGTTTTTCACTGCCTTAGCTTACCTGTCCTGAAACTTGCTCTCTAGACCAAGCTAGCATCAAACTTAGAGATCTTCCAGCCTCTACCTTTCCAGTGCTGGGATTAAAGGTGTCCCCACCATACCCAGCTCTGAGATTTTCTTTAGTTCCTGTCCACAAATTGGAAACTTAGTTGGGTGGGATCTTTCCCTGAGGTCACCACTCCATTTATTCCATTTCTTAATCCATTTATCTACTTGAACCCAGAATTTATCTCTATTCCATTTCTTAGTACTCTTTTTCTCCTCAAAATTTACACATTGTAATTTACCCTGCTCAGCTTGCTCCTCTTCATAATAAATCTTTATAAGCAAGAGTACTAATAACCACATTTCAGATGCTTCTGCCAAAACTCTTCACTTTAGCCTCAGGCAGAGTCTTCAGATAAAGGCAAAAAGCAGCCCCTTTCTTCACCAAAATATCACAAGAATGCTCTCTAGGCAACATACTAAAATTGTTCTCCTCTGAAACATATTGAGTGAGCCTCTGGCAGTTCAAAGTAACACTCAGCAGCTCTGCTTCCATGCTCCTACTAATATGGCCCATTAAGCAGTGCCTAAAGCATTCCACTGCTTTCATAACCCAAAGTACCAAAGTCCAAATTTCTCCAAACAAAAACATTATCAGGCCAATCACAAAATTACCCTACTCCCTGAACCAACTTCTGAGGAATATTCCTTTACACCGTGTGGATATATGTCATTGTGGTTGGTTTGATAAAGAAGTTGACTGACTTATAGCTAGGCAGGATAAGGTTAGGCAGGAGAACCAGGCTAAGAAAATGCTGGGAAGAAGGAGGAGGAGTCTCAGAAGTCTCACAAGGAGACTCAGAGAGAAGCAAGATGAACTTGTCATGTTGAAAAAAGTTAACAACTGTGGCATAACATAGATAAGAAATATGGGTTAATTTAAAATGTAAGAGTTAGCTAATAGCAAGTCTTAGTTATTGGCAGATCATTTATAATTATTCATAAGTCTCTGTGTGGTTATTTGGGAGCCAGAAGACAGGGCAGAACTAGCCAGAAGTCCTGACAAAAAAAACTCTGCCTACAAACTTCTGTCTTACTTTGGGTTTTATTGCTGTGAAGAGACACCATGGCCACAGCAACTCTTATAAAGAAAACATTTATTTGGGGTGGCTTGCTTATATTATATTTTCAGAGGCTCAGTCCATTATCATCATGACAGGCAGACATGGTGCTGGAGAAACAGCTGAAAATCCTATATCTTGCAGGGAACAGGAAGTTGACTGACGACAGACACACTGAGGAAGCTTGAGCAAAAGAGACCTCAAAGCCTGAGCAAGCAGAATTAAAAAGTAAAGACCAAGTTTATTTGGTCAAAGCACTATCCAGGTGAGTCCTCCAGCTCTTGGAGATTGGGGAGGGGGAAGGTTCAGAAAATGAACATCACATTGCCTTTCTAAAGGACAGGGCTTAAGTACCCTGTAGGCGCAGGGAGATGACATGTCCTCTACAAACTGGGTTTGTACCCGATTATAACGCTTTGGACAGGGATTGATGAGCTGGCAGCCTCAGGAGAGGAACTCTTGCTTGGCCGTTTTTCTGAAAAGGCAGGATTTGGAGAGCAAGGAATGGCTGGATCAAGCAGGGTGAGCTGGAGATTCTGGCCGAACAATCTTTCCCCACAAATGACCCCTCTTGAAGAAGAGCCTCACGTAATTTATATACTAGGCAGTGCTCCCAAGTCAAGATGATCAGGAAAGATAAAAGAATTCAAAATTATGGTGTTAAAAAAAGAAATGGGAAACAACCAGAAACCAGATGATATCCATAGTCAGTCAGCCATTCTCGTTGGAGACAGAGAAAAGACTTCAGTTCAAAAGGAGAAGGGTCTGGATGAGAGTCTGCGTTTATCTGCAGCCAGAGATTAAATGACAACCCACCCCAACCCCAAGAGTGGCTATTTTTGTTTGGCTTAGATCGAGTAAATACTTATTCTTTAGATGGCTCTCCTTATTACATAATCCTTGCTGGCCTGGAACTGGCTGTTTAGTCCAGGTTGGCCTTAAAGCACAATGCTCCTTCCACCCATGTTTGCCTCCCTGGTGCTGAGAATACAGGCCTGCACCGATGTGCCCACCTTCTAAAACAGCCGCTTAGGTTGGGGATTCTCCTCACTGTTTTTACTGCCGGGTTTTGTTTGTGAGCCACTTGTCAGTTATTTATTGCTCATACTGTGCTTTCTTTACTGTTAAGGAGGACCTGGTCTTAACTCAGCCGCTCTAGGAAAACATCTGAAATAAAGAGGAGAGGGCTACAGAAGCGGAGGAACTCCTAGAACTGTTTGCTCACCGCAATCGGTTCCCTGCTTTGTGGTCCGCAGCACAGACCCTGGGAAAGGAGGCTGCAGAACCCGCGCCCCTGATTGGAGACATCGAGATCCTTGCTCAGAAATTCTACTTTCACCTGAGACTTCCTAGCATCTTCCCAGACTTCTGAGCAGACAGGAACTTAATTGCAAGCAAAGTGTCAACGAGAAAGCTTTTGGTGACCGCGTGGGAAGATCAAGGGTTGCTGGGGAAGGTAGCCGTGGGTGGCTGGGACAATCCCGCTGCTGGCACAGACGAGCCATGGAGTGAGTGGCGTGAATAAGCCTGAAAGAATCCTTAGCATGGATTCAACCCTGAGTGTCGGTTTGTTGCCTGAGGTCAGCAAGACCTTTCTCTTTTCCAAATTAGGTAATCAGTGACAGCTCAGCCTGTCTTTGAAACAGGTTCCGAAAGTTTCTCCATGAAATTGGAAAGATAGCTTTACCTCCTCTTCAAAGTCACCCTTAGAAGACCGCAAAGGCAGCTGACAGGAGGGAACAGGGTTTAAGGGGGTTTTATTTGTGAGATTGCCCAGGGAATGGCCAATGGGGCAATTCTGAGTGGTTATTTTCCTCCCTCCTTTCTGACCTATCCCCTCCCCACCCTACTTTTAGTTCCCACTGGAATCAGTATCTCAGCAATGCTTTGATTCTCTCTCACTTTAAATCTTTGAACATCCTTGTGTTCTTGGCTGGTGAACAGAATTCTGAGGCCCTGGATGAGAATCTTTCTGACCTCCCAGCAACCATGTGCACATTAGTGTGGTATTACCCCTTCCCTATAAATATGAATTTAGCTTGGAGACTAGATTTTATTACATGATAAAAAAGGTTTGGGTCTCAGATAGAGAAACTGAATTACTCAAAGAGGCAGGGGCCATCCTAGGTGAGCCCTTTCAGAGCAAAATAGATAGAAAGGGAAAGAATTTACCTAATGTTCTTGAAGAAACTATCCTGTTGGGGACATAAACACATAGCTGGAAATCATAGGCAGACTACAGTGCTTCAGAACCCCCTCCAACTGGTCACTAGCAAAGGAGAGACCCTACCCCATAACTGTGTTGTCTTGTATTCTGCTAGCACCCGTGGGACCTAAGAGGAAAGTTCGTTCCCTCATCTGAGAACACAGCCAAGGTAACACCTTCCCCTCAACCTGGGAGACTCGACACTAGTGACCTTCTCTTCAGCATGAGCCTGGACTCCAAGATTCCATAAATAGATGAGGGCAGGGGAGATGGATAAGGTGGTAAGCGGCCTTCCGTGCAAGCACAAGGACGTGAGTTCAATCCCCAAACCCACATGTAAAAAGAAAGACTTTATTAAAGCCAAGCCTGCTAATACAGGCTTTTAATCCCTGATGTTGGATGTCCTTCAGTATATGTGTTGCTTTTATTGGTTAGTGAATAAAGCTGCTTCGGCCTATTGCAGGGCAGAATATAGCCAGGCTGGAAGAGCTAGAGAGAGACAGAGTAGGTAGACTCAGGAGACACCATGCAGCTGCCGAAGGAAACATAAGCCAAAACTTACTGGTAGGCTGATATACAGATTAATTAGAAACAGGTTAATTTAAGATGTAAGAGTTAGTTGATAAGAAGTCTGAGCTATTGGTCAAACAGTATTGCAATTAGTAAAGTTTCTGTGTGATTATTTGGGTTTGGGCGGCCAGGAAACGAATGAGCAGTCTCCGTTTACAAATTCCAGCAGTGCAGATGCAAAGAAAGATGCATCCCTGGGGCTGACAGGCCAGCTATCCTGCCTAATTGATAAGCTTTAAGACCCACTTAGAGACCAAGTGTCAAAAAACAAGTGGGTAGCTCCTGAGGAACAATACCTTGAGTTTGACCTATGGTCTTGACATGCATGCACACACAACTACCTGTGCGTACATTCACAAATGTGAACCTAGACACACACACAGTGATGGTTTTAAATACCATCTTGATGTAATGTAGAATAGCTTGGGAAGAGAGTTTCAATTGAGGAATTGTGTAGTTCAGATCCTCCTGTGAGCATGTCTGTGGAAGATTGACCTGTTTGTCAATTGAGTTGGGGATACCAGCCCTAAATGTAGTTGGCATCATCTTATAAGCTAGGCCCTAAACTGTGCAGGAGTAAAGAAAGCTATCTGACAGGAGCAGCAGGTAGCACAGGGATCATTTTCTTCCCTCTTTTTGTAACTGTAGATGTGACAGCTGCTTGAATCCTTGCCTCTGTTTCCATGAAATGATGGACCATAGCCTGGAATTGTATGCTAGAATTTTCCCCCTTAAATTGTTTTAGGATGTTTGAAGACAGTGGAAGAAATGGAACTGGTACACGGACACACACACACACACACACACACACACACACACACACACACTAATAGGTGATAGGTGCTTGATGTCCTACATCAATAGCTTGTTTGATGAATCTTATTTAGTGGCATTAGCCTAGCATACTCTTTAGCCCCACAATTGCTTCTTCCACTAAAATAGTCCTTCTGAGGCTCATAAGCCTGCTAGAAGCTTGTCTACCCACGAGTCAATTTCTTAGCCTCTCTTCCCAGCCCTCTGTCCCCTTTCCAATCAGATAGGCTAAATGCTTTTCACTTGTTCTCCTCAGTCGTTCTTAAAAATCTCAACATCATTTTGTGAGGTTCCCACTATGTCCACACTGCTGCTGGTGCCCCCTTTCACTATGCTAAAGTCTGCTCTGGCAATCCAATCAGGAGTGGGTAAGACTGCTGGCATCCGCCATGAATCAAGGCAGCGATGCCCAGTGTAGCAGTCACTGACTTCTTCATTGTCACACATAGTGAAAAGTACCAATTGTATCTAACCTGAGTCAATATGTTGAGGAATTAAATGGGATATAACATAAAGCAGCTTACTGAAGGCTGGTAACTGTCCCGAACATTTGCATGCGCCTGAGCTTTAAGCAGAGCCAGCTGAGATTTTATGGCAAAGTATTAACTTTGCCTTGAAAGAATAAGTGTTACACACACACACACACACACACACACACACAAACACTACACATACACTTTAGTTATTCACAGTTAAGTACTTGGCAGACAATTTCTCAAAAGTGAATGAAGTAATCCAACACTTTGAGGAAAATGGCGGTATTTGTTGTCAGTGATGAGATTTGAATAGTCAAAGAAGAACATGGACCCACTGTGGTAGATCACAAAACAGCCCAGTGCTAAAAGTAACTTCCAATTAGTGATCAGAGTAGATCAGTGATAATTTTAGTATCATCCAACAGCATGCCAGTGCTTTCTTTAAAACTCTACACTCAGTGAAGCAGTACCTTCCAAACAAGCCAGGGCTCAAAATTCATGAAAACAAGCTCAATTCAAAATGCCAGTAGACCTGCGGTCTTCAAGCAGAACAATACAAAATGTTCTGCATCACAACTAATCATTAAGAAGCTGCTACAGAGCACATGAGCTGAAAGCAAGAGCAATAGCCAGTGGGCAACCGTCAGCACACAGACAGTAACCTGAACCGAATCAAGCCAGGAAAAGGCAAGTCTAAACCACAGTAAAGTTTCAGTCCATACCAGCCAGGATAGCCACTACCAAAAACAGAAAAAAAGAAAGAGAGAGAGAGAGAGAGAGAGAGAGAGAGAGAAGGAAGAAATGAAGGAGGGAGGGAAGGAGGGAGGGAGGGAGGAAGTGAGGAAGGGAAAAAGGGAGGGAAGGAGGAAGGAAGGAAGGAAGGAAGGAAGGAAGGAAGGAAGGAAGGAAGGAAAAATAAAACAGAAATTACAAGACAAGTGTTGGCAAGAAGGTGGACAAAAAGCACAGATAATGAGGGCAGAAATTGGTAGAACCAGAGTGCACACAGTATGGGGTTTCCTCAATAAATTAAAATAGACCTGCTATATGATCCCACGATCCCATCTCTGTCTATACCCAAAGACAATAAAATCTGTCTGTAAAAGCAATATCTGTATCCTTCATCACAGCACAAGTCACAATATAGAACCAACCACCTTCGGTATCTACTGATGCATTAGGAAAACATGCCATTTGAGTACAACGGACTAGTACTTAGCCTTCAGGGAGAAGGAAATCCTCCCATTTATGACAGTAGACATGAACCTGGAAGATATTACATAAAAGAAATAAGTCAGGCACAAAAAGACAAATTCACAAGATCTCACTTAGGCTAGAATCAGAAATAGTCAACTGGGTGATGGAGGCAAACACCTTAATCCCGGCACTCAGGAGGCAGAAACAGGTGGATCTCTGTGAGTTGTGAGTTTAAGGCCGCCTGGTCTACAGAGAGAGTTCCAGGACAGCCAGAGCTACAAAGAGAAACCCTGTCTCAAAAAAAAATTCTGAAAATAATCTAACTCAGAAACAAGATAAAAGAGTGGTTATCGGGAGCCTGGGGAGAAGGGAAATGGAAAGACATCAAGGATGTTGGTCAGTTTTTTTAAAGTTTCAGCTCTGGTAACAACAGGGTTCAGTTGTGGAACCCTGGTGCATAGTGCAATGGTTGCAGGTAATAACATATATTATATACTGGAAATTTGCCTAGTTAATAGATCTTACATGTTTTCTCTGGGAGAAGAAAGCAAGAAGAGAGAAAGAAAATCAACAGTTTTGGGGGGAAAAAAGACTGCTTGATGTTTTAGCAAAATGTGTATGTACTTCCCTGGCACATGGCTGCAATACTTTTCTAGGTTCTCTTAGCTGTATCTTGCCAGAATTTAACAGACCAAATAGCACATAGAAATGGGAATTCCAGTGTTTCCTACTAATCCACATATTAAAGAGATTCCTAAAAGACAGAACAGTATTCTTACCACTAATATTTTTGGTTTTGAAGGTATTACTTTTCATAAAGTATATTATATTATCATATAATGAACTAATTCTCCCAATTACGTGTTATCTTCTCAGTTTTAATTCCTAGTTGGCAGCTTGGTAAATGTCTCTCACTTAAGTAGAATATCTGTGAGGTTCTTAGTAATTGCTGGGCATGCAGAGATGCAGATTTGATAGTGTGAGCCTATACCTCCATCCTTGGGCTGTGCTATACTGACGGTCTGTGGGTTGATCTTTTTACTTGGACGGTGAATGACTGATAGCAATTATTGTCATCGATCTGCAGATGATAGATGTTTAAGAAATGCTTATTATTGACATTCAGGCTCGATATGTTATTGTCCCAGTGCTGAAAGCATGAACAGTGTCACAGGAGAGCTGGGAAATGCATGCCAAAATGAAAAATGTCATACTGTGATTTTTGTTAAAAGTGTCCAGTGAGTTATAAGACAAAAGTAAGAACACTTAGAAATCTGTGAAAATTAAGATATCGTCATATTGGCTTGCATCTGTTAAATCTCTCTGAAAATTCTAGAAGGCCACATAGATATTTCAAAAATATTGATAACAAAATTTCCAGTCAGAGGAAACTGGATTTCTTCATTTCTTGTTACATTCTTTTTATTCTTCTTTATGTGTATGGTATGTGTGTGCAGTTGCCGGTGGAAGCTGAGAATTGAACTGGGCTCCTCTGGAAGAGCAGCAAGCGCTCTTAACTGCTGAGTGAGCCCTCCTGCCCGCTCTCATTACATCCTTAATACAAAATTATATGGGACTTTAAGTTGCAAGGACTGATGTTCTGCCCTCTCAGATCAAATGCCTGGGCACTAGTTCCCGTCTACAGTAAAATGAAAGATCTGTTTCTGTGGTGAAATAATGCTTTGATGTAAGGGAGAAAATGCCATCATTTAAATTATCTGGAAACACTGAGTGTAATGCAGATGGCAGCAGGTTGCTAGGAGGTTGTGAGCGCAAGTGTCTGTTTTTACAGTCCAAATTGTTTATTCCTGTACTGTGCTTGCTTTTGATTTTGTAATTATGTTAAGGGACATCAGTTTACACTAGAATTACAGTTTGGAATTTATACCTGAGCCAAGGACTCTGGTGAACAGGAGTGAGATTTTATTTATTTATTTATTCATTTATTTATTTATTTATTTATTTATTTATTTATTTATTTATGGTGAAAGGAGTCCTCCACAGGTCTAACTCATTTTTTTTTTCTGGTACTAACTATAGCTCTCCAAGGCATACTGCAACCAGAGCAGGTCCAGGATCCCAATCACTGCAACAGGTGTTTTCCAGGCTACCTGCCAGGAGCGGGTCACAGAAAGAGGAGAGCAGCCAGCTGGCTCCCTGGAACCCAGCCCCTCCTAATCCCTGCTTCTAGCTCAGAGGTTCTGCACCTGCTGCCCTCCCGGCTGCAGATGTGGCGCCCACTTCTCCCGCCAACACCGCAGTCCTCTGAGCCCTGGTGTGGCTGAAGCTCTCTGTGGCAGTCAGAACTCCAAACAGGACCCCTTTCTTACTAGAGCTCGAGAAAATAAAGACAGAGAGGGAAATACGGAGAGTGAACCAGGAAGGCACATTTGAGGTAGAGGCACATGACCTTCCCAGAAGTCAGAAGGACAGCAGGGTGGCACTAGTGGGCATGGGCTCTGCTTCCATAGCTGTTGTTGTGTCTCTTCCTTAAAGTATTCCCCCTCCTAAGAAGTCTTACTACCAAAGAGTGCCAAGCCTCACAACAGCACAGCAGTGGTCTTAAACACTCCCAAGCTCTGCTTTGGTTCACTTTAACAACAACAGTTCCTTGAGTCTCCATTTCTGTGGACTGAGTTGTTACCCGGACTCCTAGATCCATACATTGAGTAAAGAGCCTTCAGCTGTCCTGTTTCTTCCTTCCACGATCTAGGATTATAGGTAGGAGTGTTGGAAGGAGAGAGCCTGCTTGTTGGTTCCCGGCTGCACGGCTAGTTTAGACCCAAAATAATCACACAGAAACTGTATTATTTTTAAAACATTGCTTAGCCCATTAGCTCTAGCTTCTTATTGGCTAACTCTTACATCTTAATTTAACCCATTTCTATTAATCTTTATATCACCACAAGATCATGGCCTGCCAGCAAAGTTTCAGCATATCTATCTCCTATGGCTCCACGGCATCTCTCTAACTCCACCCCTCTTTTTCCCAGCATACAGGCTAGCTTTTCCTGCCTAGTTCTGTTCTGCCTTTGCCATAGGCTCAAAGCAGTTCTTTATGCATTAACGAATAAAAGCAACACACAGACAGAAAGACCTCCCACACCATAGGAGTTGCCACACTCGACTTTGACTATTAATTTTTAATCATTCTATATAAATTATATGGATTGATGCTGTGGGACAGTGGTCGTTTACCCTGTCACTTGTATTATTTTAATAAAATGCTTATTGGCCAGTAGCCAGGCAGAAAGTATAGGCAGGGTGACCAGGCAGGAAGTAGAGGTGGGGCCATGGGAACAGGAGAATTCTGGGAAGAGGAAAGATGCAGTCTGCAGTCATCACCCAGATGCAGAGGAAGCAAGATGAAAATGCCTCACTGATGAAAGGTACCAAACCACGTGGCTAACACAGACAAGAATTATGGGCTAATATAAGTTATAAGAGTTATAAGAAGCCTGACCTAATAGGCCAACTAGTTTATAATTAATGTAGACCTCTGTGTGTTTCTTTGGGGCTGAACAGCTGCGGGACCAGGGGGACAGAAATCTCGATCAATAGATTGAGATTCCTAGCTTTCTGTGACTATAAATAATACCTGAGACAAATCAATGTATGCAGAAAAAAATATTTAGTTTTTTGGCTCACAGGTTGTGAGATTTAAGTCCCTGATTGGTGGACCCTGTTGTTTTGGGCTGTACTGAGGAAGCGTCAAGTCACTTCATGGTTGTGAGGCAGGGGGATAAAAGGCAATATAAAATGGGATAGGGTGTGGTTCACATGTTGATGTATGTGGCCTTTGTTACCACTAAAATAACAATTCAGAAGTCCATGATCTGTGCTGCTGCCTGAAGTCATGTTGATGTCTGAGAGGCATGCCGTCATCTGAGTCCATGGTGGTTTCCAGGTCCTTGTTGTTCCTGAATGCAGCCAGGACCTGCATTGATGTCTGTGGCCCATGTTATCATCTAACGCTATACAGATGTTCATGGTCTGTGCTGCAGCCTGAACCCACGTTTGTGTTCACGGGCTATGCTCTTGCCAAAAGTCCGATGTGAGTGACCTGCGCTGCCATCAGAGACCATGTTGATATCCTTGGCCTGTGCTGCCTATGAGGGATGACATCCATGTCCTGTGCAACAGCAGAGAGTCGGGTTGATGTCGTGGTCTGTACTGTCATGGGAAACCATGCTGAGGTCAGTGTCACCTGCTGAGCCTGGAGACCATGTGGATATCTGTGCTCTACGCGGTCACCAGAAACCTATTGTAAATCCATGATCCAAAGAACAAAGAAGCTACAAAGAAGCTACTTTTGCCATGTTATTGATGACTGGAAACTCACAGTTGAGAAAGAAGGGCAAAAAAGACCCTTATGATAACCCCTCTCCCACCCCACCCCCAATAACAGAAAGCCCTCAAAGAGAAGGGACGGTGTTGGTGCACGCCTTTAATCCCAGCACTCGGGAGGCAGGAGCAGACAGATCTTTGTGAGTTTGAGGCCAGCCTGGTCTACAAGAGCTAGTTCCAGGATAGGCTCCAAAGCTACAGAGAAACCCTGTCTTGAAAAAAAAATTGTGATGAGTGATATTGGATGTCCTTCTGTATATGTGTTGCTTTTATTGGTTGATGAGTAAAGGTGTGTCAGCCAATGGCTTAGCGGAGCAAAGCCAGTCGGGAAATCTGAACAGAGATAGAGAGAGAGAGTAGGTGGAGTCAGAGAGATGCCATGTAGCTGCCAAAAGAGAAAGATGCCAGCCAGAACCGTACGTGAAAAGTCACAGCCTCGTAGCAATACACGGACTAATAGCAATGGGTTAATTCAAGATGCAAAAGCTAGTTAGAAATATGTCTGAGTCACTGGCCAAACATTGTTGTAATTAATATAGTTTCTGTGTGATTATTCAGGTCTGAGTGGCTGGGAAATGAACATACGGTCTTCATCTACAGATGAAGATGCTAAAGTGTAGCTCTCCAGAACTGATGGCTTCTGGCAGGGGTGTGGGTGGGGAAGGACTTGGTTTCCTTTAAGGGGCTGGCCACAGAAGTTTGACCATGATCCAGTTAGTATATGGGCAACACAAATTGGCCTTTTTTGTGTGGGGCTCTAAAGGTAAGGGGAGGACCTGGGAGGACTTGGAGGTGAGGGTGCACAGGGTTCATGATGTAAACTTCCCAGATTATCAATATAAATATTATGCAAAAGGGGGAGTTAAGGACACACCTCTTGGCAGGCAGGCCTCACCTCCAATGACTAATAGAGTTCCCATTGGGTGCCACCTCTTAAAAATTTCCATTAATTTCCAATAATTCTAAGATGGAGGCCAAGGCTTCACAGCATGCACATCTGGGCGGACATTTAAAAATCCATCCCCCGACATTCCACTTCTGGTACCCAAAACTTATGTCTAACTCATCATGTAAAATTTAACCAGTCTATCCCTGGGGTCTCCAAAGCCTTCACTGATCTGGCATTGCTCAAAAATTCAGTGTCAGTATTTCCTCCCCAGTGTCAATCAAATTCAAATGTGGGCCTCTGTGAGAAAAGTCAAAGAGCAAGTCACACACTTCTGAGATATAATGGCACATACTTAAGTGCCCCACTCCAAAAGGCGAGGACTAGAAGAATCAGCAAGAGCACTATGACCCTGTAGCTCACAGTATCCAGAACACTGGGGAGGGCTGTAGACTCCTAAAGACTTAGGCAGTTCATCTCTGCAGCTTCTGGCTGAAGTCTACCTAGCTGCTCCCTGGGAGTGGCTCTGCTTGCTACCTGCAATTCCCAACTCAGGTGGCAGATGCATGTGGCATCTCTGTCTTCCTGGGGTCTCTATTACAGCTTCTACCTTCATTCTTATTATTCCATATGGCAGTGGTTCTCAACCTTCCTAGTGCTATGACCCTTTAATACAGTTCCTCATGCTGTGGTGACCCCCCACACACACACAACCACAAAATTATTTCATTGATACTATAACTCTTGTTACTGTTATGAATGGTAATGTAACTATTGTTGGAGACAGAAGTTTGCCAAAGGGGTCAAGACCCACAGGTTGAGAACCACTGACATACAGAGTCCCATCAGGAGCTGCCTATCAGGAGGCATGGTCAAAGGATCGACCACCCCACAGTCTGCCTGCCACACCTCCAATTCTTTAGAAATATGACCCATTTCACAGAAATGATGCTGTGGTGGTGAATCTTGTCAATTTAACAGTCTTAGAATCATTAAAAGTCTGTGAGGGAGTTTTTGTCCTGGTTCATTGCAGTGGGAACACCCACCCTCAATGTGGGCAGCACCATCCCATGGGCTGGGCTCCCAGACAACACCAAAAGGAGGAAGTGAGGCGAACTTCATCACTCATCTTCCTGCTTCCCTACTGTAAAGTGACCTGACACCTCACACCCCGGCCACCATGATGAAATGTACTCTCAAACTCTGACCCACAACAAACCTCTCCTTCAAGACGCTCTGGTCAGGGGCTTTGTCACAGAAACCAAACAAGCAACAGTGTCTCCAAATACAATTGCTCACAGAATTTTAAAACTCCAGCACATAGCACTAAAAACAACAAATAAATAAAATAATAAAACAGTCAAAATGCAGAGGACAAGAAAATGTGTGAGGTGCAACCTTTGATGTGGGGATTGCTGCATTTGCTTAGGGAGACACAACAGCGGGTGCGAAGGGACGCAGGAAACAACGTCCGTGGGTAACTGCTCAAGGATAAAATGCTCTGCAGCGTTTCTGTCTTTGTATACTTCAAGAATCTGAAGCTTAGCATTTTTTAATCGTGAGGCTAGAAACAAATTACATCTCCCTTTCACCTCCTCTATAAAATGAGGGAAGTAACAGTCTCCCATTTCATCACTTCAGGACGAAAGGAAGCAAATGCGGGTTAGGCGCTGTGAAGGGCAGGTCCGTGTGTCTAGCTGGCTGAACTGAGAAATGCCCGGATAGCTTGTCAGTGCTGTTCCTGGTATGTGTGGGAGGATGTTTTCAAACAAGATCAGCACTGGACACAGTGAACTAAGCAAAGTGGGGGAGGGGCATCCATCCTCACCAGTTCAAGTGGGCATTACCCAGTCAGCTGAGAACACTGAGGCGGGAGGAAGGATGGACTCCTTCCTTCTTCAGCTGACATGCCCATGTCCTTCTCATGATGTCAGAGTCGCTGATTCTCGGACCTTATAACCCAAGTAGAACTTACACTCTTGAGTCTCCTGACTCCTAGGCCTTTGAATTTGGACTTGTGTTAATGTTTCCATCGTTCCTTGGCCCCCATCTGGCAAGGGGGTAGGTAATGCAGGACTTTTCAGCCTCCACAGTCTTGTGAAACAATCGTCATCCTAGATTTCTCTATATGCCATTTATATTCATATTAGTACCTATATGTGTCTATATAAATGTGCTTGTGTGTAAAGTCTACTAGTTCTTTTTCTCTGTAGTCCAGGGATTGGAGCAGGAGAAATTCCACTACTCTGAACACTAGGTGTGTCTTTCTATGCCTGTGCTCAGTGACACCGTCAGTGGGCTGTATCCCCCTGTGCTTTCTGGTGTTGTGAAGAGCACTGTCCTTCATCCTGAATTTTCAAGGTGAAGGACCAACCCCAGTTTCTAAGAATTCTGTGCTTAGTCTAGCCACTATTATGAAACTCAGACCACAGACACAGAGCACTGTGCAGCCTGGCAAATCCAGGCTAACAGAATCATATACCCGAAGAAAAGCAGAACTCCCACTAGCCCGTTTCCTGCAGCTCAGAGCTCTAAGCTTTGTAGTCTCAAAACCAACTCAAAGTGCTCAACTCCCTGTCGCCTGCCACACAGATAAATCTACAGAAACTGCTTATGGGCCTCAGAGGGAGGGAGACCGAATACCTGTAGAGACATAGTCAGCATACATTCGGCCAGTGCTTCAAATGTGCGCTTTAAAAACCAGAGTGGTTGAAGTACACAGTGGAAGGCGTAAGTCTGAAAGGAATCTGAATTGCAATAATTGTTTTTTACAAGATAAAGTACTGTGACATGGATGAACTAAATCATAGAGGACGTTCCTGCTGTGATTCTAACTTTGAGAAGACCTCACAAACATTCTTTTAATATGGGAGAGCTCACTTCTCATTTTCAGCGTGAGCACCCCCTGTCTTTGCCTTCTCATCAAGTTCATTTACTTAGAAAATTGAATCCCGGGTAGTGAAAGCAATGCCATGAACAGGCCCCATAGGCACAGGCTTCCTGGGAGACTTCCCGTTGCATTGTGTTCCTAGATCTTTGAAGGGAAATTTACAGCTTTCATGTTTAACTATTGTACACGAATACTGCACAGTGTAAACTTATTGTTTAACATGTATACTTTTGGAAAAACAGAATAGCAAGGAAAATATAATTTCCCGCTCTTCTCCTTAAGGATTGAGACCACTACTAACATATTCATGTGTTGCATATTTTGTTAGAAGAAGAGGAACAAGATGCTAAGTGACTGGAGCCTCAGATTGTTTCCTGTTACCGTTACAAATGCTTGAAGGAACTGACTTACAAAAACAGAGATCTGCTTGGTTTATTTGGAGGGTTCAGTCATTGGCCGGTGGGCCCTGTGGCTTTTAGACATAGCTGGTCAACAGAACACCATGCTGTGGCCATGGAGGAACAATGTTCACTTCATAGTCAGAATGAAGAGAGGGAGAGGAAGGGGCAACTAGGTCTCACCTCTGAAGTTATTCCCAACTTCTCAGAGTGCCAAGCTAGGTCTAGGCCTCTAACATCTGAGCTTTCCAAATCCCAGTTAGAGCATACATTCTGGAATTTATGAAAATTTAAAACTACCACTTCATAAATTCTATCTGAAATGTCTTGTAGATTTGCATGTGTGCTTCTTAAATTCTTCTTGTGTACCAACCCACCTTGATGGGGATGTCGTGACACACAAGAAATAGAGAGACCTTTCTTTTCTGGTTGGGAATGTCTGCCTAGAATTTTTCAGTGGTTTGGGAAGCTGCCAAGATAAGTTCCCTCAAGTGGTTTGATGTTAAGATACAAAAAAACCTTGGAGAAATGTTTCCTAAATCAGCCCATGCTAGAATGTGAATATCCAATAGTGATACAATAATAGTAACAGTAACCGGACAGCAGCCTCAGCAGAGACTTAGGAAGACTCTCAGAGTCGCTTAATCTGATATAGGCTTGGAATTTATTGTAATTAAATATAAAATTATCTATTCTATTTCTATCACAGTTACCATAAGATTAAATATTAAAGTGAATATTTTAAAGTTAAAAATCTTGCTATTGTCATCATTCAAATCTTTGTGGTTCATTTTCATTTGCATGATTAAAGAATTTTTGTCCCACAGTGGAAAAAAGGAGACTGTAAACAATCTTTCATGTTAATGGATAATCCACTCCCAGGAGACACTAAAATATGGTATAGAATAGTTTGAAAATGCTCCAGATACAATTTCTCTTCGCCATATATGCATAAGTTTAACAGTTTATAAACACTTGGTTATAAGGAGTGATTTACTGCCCAGTATACTTTTGAATTATTTGGTCATCTGTAACTCATGATTGGGAAAAGAATATGCTAGCTTTCAACAAACAGTATTATATGTTAATTTAGTGCTTTTATCAGATACAAATTCAGCATTTATCCCATCAGCTTCCATTCACCATATCTGATAGAAAGGGCAGAATTGTACCGCTGAGAATAGAAATAATCTCCTAGAGAGGTTTGGGATCCTCGGCTTTGCTTAAATGATAAAAACAATGCCTAAGACATAGATTCCCAGTGCTAGAATCTGGTCATCTGTCCCCTACACCATGATGAATCAGCCAGCACACACTGCTGTTCAGTGCTAAATCTTGAGATGAACATAATGCGGTAGCATCACAGAAGGCTGCTCAATTCGTCAGCTCTGCTCTCCTCAGCCTGCTCCTCATTCCATGGTGATTTACAGCCAGAACACCGAGCAAGTGATGGAGAGCACAGCACCAGGAGCATCCTTCTGGAACGGGATTTAATGGCAGCCATTGAATAGAGGATCAGTCAATCTCGATATCTCTGCCTCAGGGGAGACAACACAATGGCATGTGTTCTGTAAAACACATGATTATTCCAAGGCCTGTTATCAAATCTACTCATCTTCACTACTATCTTACTTATTAAAAAAATCAAATCAAAGAGTCAGCTAACTTTTCGATGTTCTTCATAAAGCAGTAATCAGAAGCCATCTTGGTTTCTGAAACTTTCCTAGTAACCAAAAGAAGTTCTGGTTCTCTTGCCCTTGTCTCGTTTTTCTGAGAAACTGTTAGTTAGTGCACCTTAGATGTTGAGAGAACTAGAATGACCAGATAAAGGTCTCCAGAGTCAAGGAGGACAGAGGATGCGCCTAAACATCCAGATGTCCTTACTCCCTCAAAACCTGTCAAAATAACAAGCTGAGAGCGACAAGGCCCTGACTTTGCCAAGGGGACAACCCAGACAGATGTTTCTGGAGGAGATTCTCAGGAAAAACAGGCTGAGTGTAGGGTCTAGAGGTGGGCAAAGCCCCTCATTCACTCTCTCTATCTTTCTGCATCCCTCCCTCCCTTCTTCCTTCTCATACAACACCCAGGGTTGGTTGCTATGGTAGAAGCAAACAGGGACATAATGCAGGCTCCGTTCCCACAGCACAGGGACTATCTTGTTCAGTTAGACCCTTCCTTCCCACACCAGAAGCAGAAAATCACGGTGCTGGAAGTTTCTAACTGCTCCTCTAAGCTAATTGTATAAATTTTCCATTCAACTCCACATGCTTGGGAGGAATGAAACAGCATCGGTGGGGAAGGAGTGCAGTGGAGGGGGACAGAAAGAAACATTAAAAATCATCCCAGACCCCATCACCAGTCACATGAACAGAAACCTCAGAGTAGAGCCCTTCTAGCACATTCTGAGGCATGGTGATGTTATACAAGGTATGATCTTGGCAGGGGGAAAAAAAAAACAAAAAACAAAAAACCCTGCCTGTTTTCTAGGTGTGAGTGAATCACTGGCTGAAAATTATCCAAGAATGGGGTACTGAGCCTGGGGATACGCTTCACTTCCTGATGAAGGTTCTTCACTTCCTGATGAAGGTTCTTCTTCACTTCCTGATCAAGATTCCTTACTTCCTGATAAAAGTTCTTCACCTCCTAATAAAGGTTCTCCACGCCCTGTTTTCTCATTCTTGCTATTTGCAGGCGAGGACTAGAATTATCACAAGCTGCTCTCTCAGATACACCCACCCACGTAGCCAATTTCACAGAAGGAAACGGAAGCAAACTCATTCCCTTCTCTTTTCCAGGTTTGGTCCTTGTTAGCCTCAGACAAACCTGGGGGAGGGGCAGGGAGAAAAGGGCGACACTCAGCACAAATTTATATTTTCCGTCACTGCCTTCTCACAGTCAGTGCAAAGCACAAAACCAAAAGCAGATGTGGGATCCAAATGCAGAACCAGCTCCGGGATGGAAGCCCTTGTGGCCAGAGTGTTTGGCAAGGTCACTAGTATAACTTGTAAGAGCTGAAGGGAATGAAGATGAGATTAGATGCAGAACTAAGCAGGCAGAGAGGAAAGAAAAAAGCTTGTCACACAGTCTCTCCTTTGTCATCCAGCAAGCTATCCGAACATTTCTTTAGGGTTGAGAAATTCCTTTGTGAAGACTGTGTGTATGCATGCATGTTTATAAGTACATGTATTTGTTTCCATGTGTGATTGTATGTGTGTATGTGCATGTGTGCATGTGTGTGTGTGCATGTGTGTTATCTGCCCTAGTCAGAGAGGCAGGACAGCCAGGGCCAAAGAAGAAGAAAAAGAGCCTGGTGAAATAAATCAATATTTTGGCCTCCTCTGGCAACCACATGAACAAATGAAATCTGAAAAACATTATTAAAACCTATAGCTCCCAGACATTGTAGGTTTGTGTTGGCAAAACTAATTATGGAACTAATTCCATTGTTTTATTGAAAATACCGTGGGCTTGGTATTGATATAGCAAAAACTGCTACCGGTGAAAACAAAAGCAGGCTTCCCCTTTGCTTTAATTTACTCTGGTCACAATTCTTTCTTCCTTTGTTAAATCACTGAGTTTTGCCCAGAATGCTCAATAGTGATAAAGGAGACAAATAGCCTGTGTCATCTCTATGCTCGGGGCTTCTATGAGATAGGCACTTGGCCTAATGGGCACTATTGGAAAAAGAATATCTTAAATCCTAAACTACCATCGCTGCAGCATTGCCTAGAGAGCTTTAAAAAGCTGCAGGTGCCTCCTCTCCACCCCAGATAGCCTGGTTCAATTCATCAAGGTAGATTATGCCATTCATATTTACTCAATCTAAGTCCATTCATTCAAAAGCCATCCGATAGGGACTTAGTAAGGACCTATTATCCGTCAAGGTTCTCAGCATATAGCAGTGAATAGGAGAGAAGTGGGGCTGGAGAAACAATTCCTCGCTTAAGAGCACTTGCTGAATAATCAAGCAGACTACAGGTCAGATCCCAGCACCCACATAACGAGACACGAGCCTTGCACAAACCTGTAAGACCAGCTCAGAGGGAATAGGGACAGGAGTACCCCTGGGACTTACTGCCTCCAACACAGCTGAGAAAATGTGAGGCCAAACTTCAGGAAGAGACTCTGCCTCAAAGAAAAAGGCAGAGAGTATAGAGGAGGACACTAAAGTCCATCTTCTGGTTGCTGCACGCTCATGCAGGCACAGGCAAGGAGCCAAAACGGTGGAAAAAAATTACTGCTTTTTAAACACCGAAACAGTAGTCTCTATTCTGACAGATTTGACATACAGGAAGCCCACAAATAGCAAGTATAGCAAGCCCGGCGCAGTAAGAGATGATGGAAAAATAAGCAGGAGAGAACAGGAGGCATGAACAGGATAGAATTTTAAATAGGATAGCTGGAAAACTGAAGTCATAGAAAAGAATTAAGAGACGTAGGAAACTAAGGAAAATGTGGCTTATGTAAAGATCATGGGGTAGGAATATGGCTAGCCTCTATTTAAGGAACAACACGGAAGGCAGGAGGGCTGCCAGGAGTGAAGTCAGAAGAGAACTGGAGATGAAGGCGGAATCAACACACACAGAATTTAACGTTTGCTTTGGGGAAACTTGAGCATAAGAATGATCTAAGTTGAACTTTGTAGGGTCACCCTATCTACTTTGGTAAAAACAGACTGAAAGAACATTGAGGGGAAATAAAAAGACCCCTCAGAAATCCGTTGGCAATCCAGTCCACGTGTCTCGGGTTCAGGATGGCAACCAGAGATGGGAAACATAGATCTTGGGTATGGTCTTAAGGAAGAACGGACAGGAATTGCTGATGGACTGGACTGTGGGTATCAGAGGAAGTGTGGGCAGGAATTGCTGATGGACTGAACTGCGGGTACCAGAGGAAGCAAGGAGTCAAAGATGCTGTCCCTACTCAGAGCCACAGAAACAAATGAGTTGCCTCGAGGAGAGCAGGAAAGACCGGAGGAGAAACCCTAAGAGCCCTGTTTCAGATCTGTTACCTTTGAGTTGCCTACTGAAGGAAATGTAAAACAAGAGAAGGGGGCAGAGCCCAGAAACGCATCTCTGCTGGAAAAATAACTTGGGCTTCATGATGTACAGATGTTAAGTCATGAGTGTGGGTGTCGTAGCTAGAGAAGGTTAGTATCTGAGAAGCCCCTGCTTCCTGTTACATCGGTGGATCTGTCTTTCTGTCTGTTTTCTCCTGGTGGGGAAGGAAGGAATTTCTGTTCTAAGGCCACTAACCTTATTCAATTGCTCTCATACCATGGTCAGTCCCAAAGGTCCCACTCTTGTCACTAGAAATGAGGGCATAATCTAGGAGTTTGAAGGAATGTAAACATCGAATCCGGTACCAAGGGACTCTGAATAGGAAGAAGACCTAGTCAGGACACAGAGTCCAGTGGCCTGGTTTCCAGGTCAGTTATTGTGCTTGGCAACCTTGGGCTCCTTGGGTCTGCTTCCTTAGCCTGGACTCTTCCCAGCACTCTCTGGAGCCCCCGATAAGCCAAGCTTCTGCCATCTGCTATGAAATGCAGCTGTCAGCAAACAGAATGTCTTTGACAGAATGTTACACAGAATCTTTATCAACAGAGAAGATCAAAGCCCTCAATGGCTGCACACAGAGCCAGAGAGGCGCTCATCTGTCTGGCTAAGCTCTGAAAACTGTCATGAATTTTCAAGGAAGTTAGGAAAGAGATCCTGCCCCCCAGTCTGTGCTGGTTACTTCCATTTGCTTCTGCAGAAGCTGTTGGTCCACACCTGTCAGGAGACTCACATCAACAAGTCCACCCAGAAGAAAAGAGCAACCCCAATCGCGGAGGTCAAGAAAACTTACCAAGCATGTACTGCTCTTTGCACATAGATTGCTATGGCACAAACCTGGAAGTAGCACCTAAAGGGAGTGACAGGGACATAGTCTGGGTACAGTGGACAGGTTATAAATTTTTAAGTGTATGTCAGCTCTGAGGGTGAGCGAGCAGAGAAGATGCTTACTGCTGTATGAGAACCTTTTATCTCCCATAATAAGAATAATACTTATATTGTATTTATTAGATGCCAGACACTGGACTTCATAATAATTTTCCACATTCAGATTAGCATATCTACTTAAGCTATGATTTGGTATTAGATAAATGACAAGTTGGAGTGCTTCTCTCGCTGTCCGCATTCTTTAGCTGCTTGTAGTTCTTTGTGTCGTGTTGAGACTTTGTGGGTTTTCCCTCATCAATTTTAGCATGTCTGCTGTTGATGTATTTGTTAGGTAACCAATTAGGAGACTTATCCCTAAAAGTGTCTCACCAGTTTAAAAAAAAAAAGAAAAAGAAAAGTTTAGAAAAAAAAAGTTTAGAAAAAGAAAAGTTTATCTATAGAAATTTCTATAGATAAGCCTAAGGGTATGGAGAGGGCCAGAGGTAGGGGAGTGTAAGAAGGAGAAAAAAGAACTTACCCAGCAAAGGGGGTCTTGGACAAAGAGGGTTTCACAGGCTGTGCCTGTGCTAGGTATACAGAAGGTAGGGTAAGGGAAAGGATGACAACTTATGGGAAGGGAAGGAGCAATTTAACTGGCAAGGGTGGCTTGAAGAAAAAAAGGGTTCTTAGCCATGTGTCTTGCAGAAGGTTTTAAAAATATATCATGTGCATATATTAAAAATGAAAATGAGTCACTCTTAAGTAGGGGACAATGACCCTACTAGACACCACAAGCTAGAAAGCAAAGATCCCAGTCCCAGGAATGGGTTACCTTCTTTGAAGATGTTGGCCAGAGGGACCCAATAGGTCCCCAAATATTACAGGTTATTGTCACTGCTCTTGGATACCTTATAGGTTATGAAAGTAAGACTATTGCTGAAGCACTTGAGTCATAAAACATAAAGACTTCAAAGTCATTTGAGAAATTTCATCACTATTGACTAGCTTTCATAGAATTGGAGGGTTCTATTTACCCTACCAAAGGGGGAAAAAAAAGATGATTAATCAGTCTTACCTAGCTGTGATCCCTGAAAACTTCAATAACAACTAGCCTGGTAAGAAACACCCATTGGTGCATTAGTAACACGGTTGTCACGGGAGCAATCAAATGCTTTCTGATTGGTGTTAAGGCCCACTCCACAAGATGAACCCACTCCTAATACCCTGATAGGAATCATGGACCTCTGTCCAGATAGATCTTTTTTCTTTTTTTTCCCCCGCCCGCCCCCTCCCCCCGACTCTCCAGATAGATCTTAAACCCCATGGGAGAATCTAACACTATTAGTCTGCTAAATAGACATACTATTACTCCAACTCCAAAGGATTTTTTGTTATGCTCATAGATTAGTGAATCCCTCAGCCCTCATCAGAGAAGCTTCTATTTGCAGTACGTGGAGGTCAACATAGACACCCACAATCAGTCAAAGAGCAGTGAGTAAGAGACTGTGGCATTCTCATCCCTGAATGGGACATTTACTTCTCCCCCTTCCTCCGAACCATCAAGGATCGTTGTGGAAGAGGAGATGGAAAGATCTAAGAGCCAAAGGTAACTACAAAGATAACTACAATGAATCTGTTTTCCAGACATAGCAGAGCAGTTGCCCATATGAACTCCCAGAAACTGTAACAGCATGCAAAAGACCTAGACAAATTCAAGCCGAATGAAATCCCAGCATGAGGGTGGATGTTGGCACAAAGTCACACCCCTAGCTGAGGAGCTATTGGCAACTGATAGCTGCAAGGAAACAGAGTTAGTTTTGATTAAGGGTATGGCCCCTGCTCGGTCAATCATGCTCCACTGGGCAGCTGTATATACAAGAGTTTTGGAGTGGCACATTGCACTCAGTGGATTTTTAAAATAAAAAGACATAAAGTTGGCCATGTTGAGAGTTGGTAATGTATCTGCGAGGCATTGGGGAGGTAAATACAATCAAAATACACTGTATGAAATTCACAAATAATTAATAAAATAATGTTTAAAAATCAACCTCCCTTCAAATTTAGTTGTCATTTTAGCTGTAAATAGTTTTGATTTATTCTTAATAACCTCAAACTTGGGACCAACAATATGGCTCAGTATGTAAAGGCGATTGCTGTCAAGTTGGATGACCTGAGTTCAATTTCCAGAACAAGGTAGAAGGAAGGAACCAGTTCCCATAGTTCTCTGGTTTTCACATGGGCACCATGGCATGGTAGATGCAGGATAAACACTGATTGTGAATTGGGCATTAAATAAGTTTTAACTGTGATTACCACAGTGGATAGCAGGTCTCAAAAATTTGCACATATTGTCTCACTGAAGCTTTTCGCCTTGTACCAGTATTTCCTCCCCATCCCCGTCCATTCCCAGCCTCTGAGCATCTCCTCTCTCCTCTCTACTTCAATGAACTTGACATATTTTAGATCTCATGTATGAATGAATTCTCTCTGTGCTTTCAGGTCAGATCCTAGCTTATTTCACTTTTAAGTTATTATAATAATATTCTCTAGGTCCTTCCACGGTTATAGCTTGGACGTTGAATGTCCCCTAAAAGTCTGTGTGTTGAAAGTCTGGCCTAAGAAAAGCCCTTAGCTCATTGGGGATATGCTTCTGGAAAAGATTACAGGACCCTGGTCTTTCCTTTCTCTGCTGTTTTCTTGGCATGAAGTGCACAGTTTACCTCACCCTGCACTTTCCAGCATTGGCATACCCTACACCCAACATGGGCATCAAAGAAATAGATATGACTTGTCTTAGATGGGACCTTCCAAAGCCTTGAACAAGAACAATCTTTCCTCACTAGGTGGTAGTAGTGTGTGCCTTTAAGGCAGAGGCAGGGTGTTCTCTGAGTTCAAGGACAGCCTCGTCTAGAGAACAAGTTTCAGGACAACCAGGGCTTCACAGAGAAACCCTGTCTCAGAAAATAAATAAATAAATAAATAAACCTATAAGCTATGATCTAGGTTATTTTGTTATAATCAAAATGCTACCACATTTTGCTACAAACTTCAAAATTCCTTCCTAAGACTAAATAATGTCCCACAGTGTTTCTCTATCACTTTCTCCTTATCTATTTGCGCCGCTGGACTCTCAGGCTGATTGAATATGGCCATTGGGATTAAGGCTACAATGCACTGAAAAGTGAAAATATCTCTTTAGCCCGCTACGCTCCTTTGCATATATCCACTGGTAGGATGGTTTTAGGGTGTGAGTCATGCCCCTGCCCTTTTCATAATGCCTGTATCCATTCTTATTCCCTATGACAATGTAAAGGTTTCATTTTCTCTGCATCCTTAACAACCCATGTTATCTTTTGTCTGTTTAATAGTATCTCATTATGACTGTGGCATGGCACCTCCCAGATGAGAAGCACTTCCTTCGACAGCCACTGGCCATTTGTGCATCTTCTTTCTGAAAAAGCATTGCGGCACCTTTACACATTTTTTTTAAATGGTGGTTTATTTTCATGTATTGCTCCATCAAGGGCATATCAAGGTTACAAGGTTTAGCACTTTTACCAGAGTAAGAATACCCTGGGTTCTGCATCCTGATGAGCTGTTATGTGCCATGTAATAAGTGGAGAAGTGATTCATTTGAAAAGTAGCAGGGGGTGAGTCACACTGACTGCCTCTCATTTCTCAGACAAACGAAAATAAATACATGGAAAATTCATCCACAGGAAGAACACCTCTGTTATCCACACAACTTCTATGCCCTTGAACTTCAGCGGGTTCAGTAAGATTCCTGGGTGACTTATGCAGAAGGAAACTAATGACAATTGCCACCTGCATAGAGTGACAGGTAGGGAGTGAACTATGAGACTCCACTGTGTGCTCCACGCTCAAGGCCTTTCTTCCCTTTTAAAGTCGTTCATAATACATTGATTGCCACGTTCCTTAAACAAATATTCACATTTTTCCTTTAAATACCTTACAGAGGATGCTATTTTTGTGTGAAAGTCAGTGAGAAACAATGGCGTAGCACAACCTGCTACTTCAAAGACCTGAAACAGTTTTCTTTTGTCCTTAAAAATAAAGGTGGGCTCATTCTATCAGTAGGAGTCTGTGTGTGTGTGTGCACACGCGTGCATGCATGTGTGTGTGTGTGCGTGCACGCGTGCATGCATACACGCACACACATGTGTGTAAGCACGCAAAGGTCAAAGGGCAACCCCAGGTGTTGTCCCTAAGGAACCATGCACCAGTTTTCATGACACAGGGTTTCTCACTGGCCTGGAACCCACTAAGTAGGCTAGGCTGACTGGTCAGGAAGCTGCCCCCTGTTTCTGTATCGCATGCTGGCATCATAAGCTCGCATACTCACTCCTATTTTTTAACATGGGTTTTTAACATGGGAATTTAATTGGTGTTTCTGAGACTTGAACTCCGTCCCTCATAATTGCATACAAAGCACGTTACTGACTAAGCTGTCTCCCCAGCCAGAAGTGCTATTTCCTAAGCTGTGAAGCTCTAAGTCAGCCAAGGAGAAGTCGGTACAACTAAAATCACCTGAGAACATCCAGGACAAACAATATAATTCCCTACTGGGAATTACAAGTCAGTTAAGAAAGCCCAAATTTTCAGGCTCACAATTGGGTGAGATTCCACTGTATACAAGGAAGTTTCCAATGGAAACATTCTTTAATGGTTCCGTGAAGTGGCTGCTCCCATGAAGGGAGGCTGTGTGGCAAAGTGATGGGAAGGTGTAACTGAGGCACAGCTGCCATTGCCTTGCTTCCAACTCTTGAACACAGTTTGTGTCATTAACATAATACTTGGAGACGTAATGCCTTCAGGTTTTGTTTATTGGGCTTTGGGCCTGCTGTTTCTCTATACTGTCTTCCCTTTACCCATTCCTACCGGTCTCAATTCAGATTAAAATGCAAAGGGGTCACGCCGTCATATAGCCATCTACACAGAGCCACATGTGATGCTGTTTGCCAGCTGTTAAAATTTCACTTCGTTAGGTGCAAAAAGACGCTGTGCAAGTTCACAGACTAGGGTAGGAGACAGGCGATTGGTGGAGAAACGATGACCCATGTTCAGTTGATTAATGACTCAGAGCAAAACCAAGTCAGAATTTCTCATGCTTGACACAGCTGCACTTCAGAGAGAGAAGCCATGCTCCCAAAGTTGCACTGAGGAGCCCTCACTTAAGTGCTCAGGAAAATCTAAAGAGAATTTTTTTATTGATTTTTATTTAGCTCTCCATTTTTCTCTGCTCCCCTACCTGTCTCTCCCCTCTCCATTCCAACCCTTCCCCAAAATTCCCATGCTCCCAATTTACTCAGGAGATCTTGTCTTTTTCTACTTCCCATGTAGATTAGATCTATATAAGTCTCTCTTAGTGTCCTCATTGTTGTCTAAAAGGTGTGTTGAATAAAGAACTGAGCCTAAATCGTCCCTGTTTCCCTCCCAGAATGAAAATAATATTCATTAGCAAGTTACATATCGACACAGTTTGAAGCCAATCTGGTCTCCATAGTGAATCCCAGGCCAGCAGGATCACATGAGAGTCCCTGTCTCAAAAAGGAGGGGGGAAACGGTCAATAGGGCACAGACACTAGACAAATGAAGAAAGCTTTTACAGAAATTCACAGAAAAAAAAGAATAGAATTGGACAATAAACATAAGAAATGTCAATCGTACCAATACTCAAGACACTCAACAAATGTAAAACTAAATAAAAAACTAAAATAAACTAAATAGCATTGTTCTTCTACCAAACTGGCCGGTGTTTTTCAGAGTGTTGGCTTTGCATGGAAGAGAACAGAAGGGGCTACTTTCTGTCATTCCCTCTTCCACAGGGCAATTTCTTAGAGGCCCCATCTTCTGCCCATTGGTTCCCTTTCTAGGGTTGATATCATATTAGACATATGCCCATGCTGTCCATCCTATTATTTGTCATCCTGGGAAAATATAAAATCCTAAATGTCTGACAATGAAAAAAATATAAAATAAAATAGTGAAACTAGCAATGGACAATAGCCCAAGCTTTGCAGGAAAATGCTTTCTGTGTAATGATATGAAATACACAATGAAGTGTTCAATGTGGGTGAAATGATGCCGGTTATTTTCCTCAGCTGTATCTCAGTAATTATTCATAGATACATAACACATGCCCAGAACAATAGATTACAAGAAAACACAAATAACAAGTTCTCTCTGGATGGCAGATGGCGTATTAGTGAATTTCTCCCTAAATAATTCTTTTTATTGTAATTTTTATTTCTATTGAAAATAGATTTTTTTCATAAAATACAATATATTCAGATAGCTATTTCCCTTCCCCCAAATTCTTCCAGATCTTCCCTTCCTCCCTAGCCATCCAAATATATACATCCTTTCTTTCCCTCTCAATAGAAAACAAACAGGAAATTAAAACAAACAAACACAGAAAAGTATAAAACAAACAAACAGGAAAAAAGAGCCAAAGAAGAAGCACAATAGACACACACATAAATCCTAAGAAAAACACAAAATTGGAAAGCATAATATATAAGCAAAAGACCTGTAAGGTTAAAATAAAATGCTTAGACAAAGCGTTATGAGACAAACACCCTCCAACAATATCACTGAGTTCTTTCTGAGTTGGCAATCCAGTGCTAGGCATGGGGCCTGCCCTCAAGTGTGGTTTGTATACCCAGTGAGAGTCAGTTGGAGAAAACTAATTTTTCCCTTATGAATGGTTGTCTGTTGGAGATGGCTTCTGGGTTAGGGAATGCGGCTTTGTGGTCCCTTCCCCTCTCCACACTTCCCCATCTGGCTTAGACCTGTGCAGGCCCTGTGCAAGCTGCCACAGTCTCTGTGAGTTCATATGTGTGTCAGCCCTGTTGTGTGTAGAAGACCTTTTTCTTGGTGTCTTTCATTCCCACTGGCTCTTATGATCTTCCTGCCTCCTCTTCCACAGAGCTCCCTGATTCCAGGGAGGGATTTGATGGAGACATCCCACTTAGCACTGTGTTCTGTGGTCCTGCACTCTCTGCACATTGTTCAGATGTTGTTGTCTGCGTAGGTTGGCATCTACTTCAAGAAGAAGTTTCTGAGATGATGGTTGAATGAGACACTGATCGATGAGTACAGCAGAATAGTTGTTAGGTGGTGCGGGAGAATTATCTGTATTCTGTCAATCATATTTTAATAAAACGCTGATTGGCCAGGCAGGCAGTATAGGCGGGAAAGCCAGACAGGAAGTAGGGGTGGAGCAAAGAGACTGGGAGTATTCTGGAAGCAGAAGCTCTCTCTCAGCCATTCCTGTACAGACCACCGAAGAGGCAACATGTAAGCTGTCACACCGAGAAAGGTACCGAGCCCATATGGCTAACATAGATCAGAATAATGGGTTAAGATAAGTTATAAGAACTAATAAGTAGCCTGACCTAATGGGCCAATCAGTTTATAACCTGATGTAGACTCCGTGTGATTTTCCTTGGGACTTGCTGGCTTGTTGGGGTACTGGGCGGGACAGAAACCCCAACAAGCTGGCCCTCATGTTACAGTTAGGGGTCATTTTTATGGCTGTGCTCCTTTGGCAGAACAGTAATATTTGGTTTTCCCATAGGTCCATGGCTCATGTAGTATTAGGTTCTTGGCCACATGAGCAGTGTTGAGCATGGGTTTCAACTCATGGAGTGGGTCTTAAAACTAATCAGATAGTGCTCAGTTACTCTCATAACCTCTGTGTGATTACTGTATCAGTGTATCTTGCAGGCAGGTCAACATAGTAGATCACAGGGTTTGTACCTGGGTTGGTGTTTACCTTTCTCCTCTGGTAGTGTGCGAAGTACTTCCAGTTCCATGAATCCTAGTCAGTAAGAGTGAAGGTTCTAGGTAGACACCAGCTCAACATCTCTGTGTTCAGTGAGTTATGTAGATGTTGCTTTCAACAATAGGGCCTTAACATCATCTTGTGGTGAGAAACCATAGCCTTGATAATCGCCTGGGTTGTTTGGGGGCTTCTATGAGGTTCCTCTGGCCAACAACTCAATTAGACGCAATCCATCCCTGGGACTAGAGGTTTCTGTTGGGGACTTATTTTAATATGTGCTACATTAAATACAAGTAAGATATATAGAAGTAAAAAAAAAAAAACAGGGGGGAATCAGAGGGAAAAATTAGTTGGAATAATTTAAGTAAAGAAAAGCTGGCAAGAAATAAGCCAAGCTAAGGTTGGGCTTTTATAAGTAATAATAATTCTCCAGGCGTATTTATTTGGGAGCTGATGGCAGGCCCTCAAAAGAGTCAAATAGCTAAGAGTAAAATGAACGAGCTATACAACAGGTTTTATCTGGTGATGAAAGATGTCTAGTTGAGGCTTTGTCTCCCCATTATTCAGTGCTTACATTTAGATTTCTTTCATATATGTTTATTTTTTAAAACCATCTAATATAGAAGCTTTCCCTATGATCCTTCAAATGCCCTTTAGTTTTAGCTGTTCCTCCTGTATTCCCTCCTCTATGTCCCTCTTCCCTGCTCCCTTCCTTAAGCCTCCCACACATACATGTGTATAATCCATCCATAAATATATATTCTATTTCTCATTCCCAGGAAAATCACTCTCTCCCCTACCCTTACTCTATACCTAACCTCTGTGTTTATATAGCCTGCTTATTGAAGACTTAACAGCTAACATCTACATATAAGAAAATACTTGCCATGTTTATCTTTTAGGATCTGGGTTACCTCACTCAGAATGATTTTTTTTCTAGTTCCATTCATTTATCTCTAATGTTCATGATTTCATTTTTTTCAAACAAATGAGTAATATTCCACTGCATAAATGTGCCACATTTTCATTATCCGTTCATTCACTGAGGGTTTCCAGTTTCTGGCTAATATGAATACAACATCAATGGAGATGGATGACCAACTGTCTCTAGATGCCCAAGAGTGGTTCAGCAGGATACTGAGGGAAATCGATTCCCAGCTTCCTGAGAAGCCACTATATTGATTTTCATAGAGGGTATACAAGTTTGCACTCCCACCAGGAAAGATGAATGTCCCGTTGCTCCACGTTTCCCCCAGCATGAGCTGTCATTTGTTTCACTGAATTTGTCCATTATGACTGGCATAAGATGAAATCTAAAATTAGTTTGTATTTGTATTTCCCTGATGAGTAAGGATGTTGAACATTTCTTTAAGTATTTCTCAGCCATTTCTGTTTCAATTTTTTAGAACTCTTTGTTTAGATATATACCCCATTTTCAATTGGGTTATTTGTGTTCTTAATGTTGTTTTAGTTCTTCATATATTTTATATATATTAGCCCTCTATTGGGTAGTTAGTAAATATCTTTTCCCATTCTGTAGCCTGCTGCTTTGCCCAAATGATGATATCCTTTGCCATACAGAAACTGTATAGGTTCATGAGGTCCCATTTATTATTGATCTTATTGTCTTATTGGTATTCTGTTCAGGAAGTTTTTTTCTGTACCAATGGTTCAAAACTATTCCCCACCTTCTCTCAGGTTCAGGGTTTCTGGCTTTATGTTGAAGTCTCTGTTCCTTTTGGAGCTGAGTATGGGCGAGGTTATAAGCATGGATCTGCTTGCATTCTTCCACACTCAGCTGTCCAGTTTGATCAACATCATTTGCTGAAGATGCTGTCCTTTTTCCAGTGTGTATTTCTGGCTTATTTATCAAAAATCAGGTGTCCATATATATGAGTACACATGTCCGGATCTCTAGTTTGATTCCACTGATCAATCTCCTTGTTTTTATGCCAATACCACAATGTCTTATTACTATAACTCTATAGCACAATTTGAAGCTGGATGGTGATATTTTTAGTGGTTAATTTATTCTTCAGGATAGTTTTATCTTTCCTAAGTCTTTTGTGTTTCTATATGAAGCTAAAAATTGTCCTTTCAAGCTCTGTAAAGAATTGTGCTAGGATTTTAATGATTGCATTGAATCTGTTGATTACTTTTGGTAGGATAGTGTTTTTACTGCATTAATCCTACTGATCCATGAACAAGTGAGATCTTTGCATCTTCTTATATCTTCTTCAGTTTTTTGCTTTAGTGTCTTATTAATTTTATCATATAGGTCTTTCACTTGCTTGGTTAGAGTTACCCCTGATTTTGGGGGCTATTGTAAAAGATATTGTTTCCTTAATTTCTTCCTAAGTCCTTTTGTCATTTGTATATAGGAAAGTTACTAATTTGGAGTTGATAATTTTGTACCCAGCTACTTTGCTGAAAGTGTTTTTCAGCTGTAGAAGTTTCTTGGTGGAGTTTTTAGGGTCACTTCTGTATACTACCATAACATCGACCTATAATGATACTTTGACCTCTTTCTTTCCAATTTGTATCCCTTTGATCTTCAGTTGTTGTATTGCTGTAGCTAAGACTTCAAATGTTATGCTGAGTAGGTATAAAAATAGTGGACAGCCTTGTCTTGTTCCTGATTTTAATGGAATTGCTTTGAGTTCATTTTAAGTTGATGTTGGTTGTGGGCTTTCTGCAAACTGCCTTCAGTATGTTGTAGCTCTAATCTATCCAGGACTTTTATCATGAAGGAGTATTGGATTTTGTCAAAGACTTTTCCTGTGTCTAGTGAGATGATCATGGGGTTGTTGTCTTTCAGTCTGTTTAGATGGTGGATGACATGTATTGATGCCATACCACCCGTGCATCTCTGAAATGAAGCCTCTTTGATCATAGTGGATGAACTTTTTAATGTAATCTTGTATTTGGGTTGCAACAGATTTGTTACATTTTTTGCATCTATTTTCATAAGGAAAATTGGTCTGTAATTCTTTCTTGTTGAGTCTTTGTGTGGCTTAGGTATCAGGGTAAATGTTTATATATCAGGACTTGTTCTTCTGGTTCTATTTCATGATGATAATTTGAGGAGTGTTGACACTAATTCATTTTGAAGATCAGTTAGAATTCTGCAATGAATCCATCTGGCCCTGGGTGGTTTCTATTTATTTTTTGTTTGCTTGTTTTTTGTTCAATTGTTTGTTCATTTTGATTAAGAGATGCTTAATTATTGCTTCTATTTCACTGGGGGTTATTGGTCTGTTTAAGCTGCTTAGCTGAAGTTGATTTAACTTTGGTAGGTAATATACATCAATAAATGTATCCATTTCTTCTAGGTTTTCCAATTTGGGGAGTCCAGATTGTTAAGTCTACCCTTATTTGTTATGTCCCCTTAGTTTCGTCTGCATGTGTTATTATGTCACCTTTCCATCTCTAACTCTAATGTTAATAATTTGGATCTTTTCTCTTTGCTTTTTAGATAATTTGGTTAAAGTTTTTGATGTAGGTGAGCCTTGTTTCTATGTGTTGCTTTCATTGGTTAATGAATAAAGAAACTGCTTGGACTGATAGGTCAGAACATAGGTAGGCGGGGAAGACAGAACAGAATGCTGGGAGGAAGAAGGCAGTGAAGCAGATGATATAGCTCTTCTCTCCAAGATGGATGCAGGTTAAGATCCTTCCTGGTAAGCCACCACCTCGTGGTGCTACACAGATTATTAGAAATGGGTTAATAAAGATGTGAGAGTTAGCCAGTAAGAGGCTGAAACTAATGGGCCAAGCAGTGTTTAAAAGAATACAGTTTCCGTGTAATTATTTTGGGGGTAAGCTATCCGGGATCCAGGCAGGAACACAGCCCGCTGTTCCTTTTACAGTTTTTAACCAGATATTGCCACTGGGGATTCCAGGTAGAGTGTGTTTCTTGGTATTAGGAACTGAAATTAAGTACTGGAGATGGGTGAGAAGTGGAGAGGGTCCTCAGACAGAGGAAAACTGGACCCAGCATGAGATTTGATGGAGTCCCTAAGGAATGGAGGCAGAGAAGGAGGACAGGCCCCTACAAAAGGTATGTTACTGGACTAGGAATGAGACTGAAGGATTTGCAATGGAGAACAGGAAGGAGAATAAAGATGGCCAACCAGATTCCCAGGGAAATGTAGCCAGGAGTTCTCAGGTAGAGAGTGCCTCCATGTATTTGTGGCTGACACAAAATAATGGGGATGGGCTCCAATGGGAAGCTGAGTTGGTCCACAGGAAAGAGGAGAACTGGGCCTGTCTTGAGATTTGGTGGAGTCCCCAGGGAATTATTTTCCTCCAAAATTCTAATAGAAAGAATGCTCAGGGTTTCAAGTAAACATTTATCTTTGTTCACCTTTATTAGTTAATTAAAAATTACCTCTAATTAGCACGTTGTTTAAGAATAAATAGTTGCAAAATAATTTTAGAAGTGTTTTTAAATAATATTTTGTTATGGGAAGTTCTTCTGTGTATGTGTTGCTTTTATTGGTTAAAGAATAAAGAAGCTCCTTTGGCCTGTTATAGAGCAGAATAGAGCTAGGTGGGAAAACTAAACTGAATGTTGGAAGAAAGTAAGCAGAGTCAGTGAGACGCCATGTAGCCTACAGAGGAAACAAACGTACCCACAACTTTACCGGTAAACCACGAGTCTCGTGGTAAAATAATTATATAGAAATGGGTTAATTTAAGATGTAAGAGCTAACTAGAAATACACTTAAGCTATTGGCCAAACAGTATTGCAAATAATATAGTTTCTAAGTGATTATTTTGGGTCTGGGCAGCCAGAAACAAATGAGCAGCCTCTGCAACAATATTTTAACTTGCCAACTTCATTCATAACTTAACAGTCTTTTCCCCATATTTTAGCCAGATGTCAACTACCCTGGTGCCTATATGTATCACCAAAACTACAGCTAAACTGATTTGATTAGCATATACTATGAATCTCTACTGGAGAAAGTATAAGAAAAGAACAGACAATTCAGTTCCTAATTAATGCATTTTTAGGTGGCTTGGAAGAGAATTTTTTGAAAGGTGTCTAAGTCCTACTTTGTAGACATTAAAGGGAAGGTGAATATGCTTCACGAGATAGTTTCAAAGAGCTCTACAAACACGGTGCTGTAACAGGCACTCAGAAGTTGCTTTTGTTAGAAAGCATTGACCTCACTTGGATGTACAAAGTAACTAGAAGCAGGTTGAAACCCTGACATCTCTGCTCCGGTTTGTTTATCTCCTTTACTTCAGTTCAGATTCTTAAGCCTGACTCTGTGAAGTTATGCTCGTCACTTCAGCAGTGCCTATGTAGAAACCCTTCATACTTCACCTATTACCTCCCCTGCAGATTAAAGCCACAAATGATAATGGTAACAGCACCATCTTGTTGTCAGCCTCTTTAAATGCCCTGTTCCAAAACCCAAGCGCCTAAAGGCCTGTATTCCTTGTTCTATACCTATAGTCACCTTGGATTCCAGGAAGAGCAGAACCTCACAGGTCAGACTGCCCTATAGGTGAAGGCAGTTAATCGTGAGGATGAGGTAGCATCCTAGAACAGAAACTACAGTCTCCTGAGAATGAACTGGACCCCTCATCCTCTGAGAACCAAGCTATTTTTCTAAGTAAAATGTCTTTACATGATTCAGAATGAAGCAAACATGTCTTGACCAACACTGCCCCATTATTTTCTGTTTAAACCTAAAACTTGGTCAGCTACCAAAAATGAACTTGGGACTAACTGTACCCTTTATTTACTTCACTGTGGCCACATTGAATAAATCTCTCCTCTGCTTTTTACCATAACTTATCTCTGTAATTGATATATTGGCCTAGGAGGCCAAATCAAAGACTGGGGTTTTGTCCTCAAACTCTGGTCACAGCTGTGGTTGCAAACTGTGGATTCTATGGCAGTCTAACAGTAAATGTAGCTGCCTGGTTCTGAAAGTTTCAGGCCTCTGTCCGCCTTATTTCGTGAACACTTCCCCACTGCACTAATTTAAGGAATGGTTATGGAGTGTCAGTAATTATGTTCATTACTAACAAAGCTGAAAATACAGCACAAGATGTAGCAACTCTATTAGAAAGACAGACACTGACTCACTGGAGCCATGCACTGAGATCAGAGCTCATCTTCATTTTCAAGTACAAAGAAAAATTACTCGGGGCCTTTGAAGGAGAAGGTGGCACTATGCCAGCACCCGAGGACTTTCCACTCTCGCTATTTAACCTTGATAGTAGATGACAGCCATGTAACGCGTGATCCTTATTTCAGTCAAGTCATTTTGGAAGTGATAAAGTTTCTAGTCTTAGTCCGACATTGTTCTCCAAGATCATTCCCTTTAAATTTAGCTCTTGTCAACAGCTAAGACAAAGGGTCGTTATTTACATCACAAAAGGAGTCTTTTATGTAGCGAAGGATTCACTGCAGAGGAGATTGTTCAAAGGGCTGCTTCTTCTCTTACAATTAAAATACTTCAGTTTAGAACAATTTTATCTACCTGAAGCTTTTTGGTTCTTAAGCTGGGAGCCCCAGCATACTGTGCAAATCTCATTATAACTTTCCAGAGGGGAAAAAGTCACTCTGCTGTGACTCAATAAATCAAGGAAAGAGAAGAGAACACTCAGCCAAAGAGAAGCATGGAGAAGAATAAACAGAAAGGATAGAAGATAAAACGTATAGAAACTGTAAAAAAAAAAAAATGTTCATCCTAAACATCTGGTGGAACAATCAAAGAGAGCTAATCTATGACCAGCTTATATAGATACACTTACATAATCTTCTCCCAAAGACTTCTCAGGTCAGAGGTTCTGTCTGGTAGTCAATTCTTACCTAGTCACAAGCTTCCACTACACATGCTGTCAGCCAGGGTCATGCCATTTTGTAAAGCCCCTCCATTTTATTTCAGCTGTGTTAATTCTGAAAACTATAGTAATTTCAGCTCTAGCACTAATGTAACATGTTTTTCTAGATTCTTGCCCTCCCCATCCTCACTTCTGTCTTATGCATAACACAACTACACACTATTGGCTATCATCAGCCATGTAACATAGAACCTTGCTCCTTCCTCTGGACTGGAGAAGAGAGGACTCCACTCTCTTCAGAGACCCTGTCATGTTGCTGTCTGTCTGCCTGTCTATCTATGATATTAATTCTTGTAAATAATCTCTTATCCAAATAGCAATTCACTTCCATTTCCCCTTTGAAAACCAACATGAAATCTTTCAGAAGGAAATAAATAATTAGTGAGTTAAAGCATTAACATTTTGTCTAGGGAGATAGTTCAGTTGATAAAAATACTTACCTTATAAGCATAAAAACCTGAGTTTGATACCCAGAACCTATTTTTAAAAATGCAGGCTTGGTGATGTGTACTTATAGTGTTAACAGGCAGATCCTGGAGACTTCCAGTCAACTAACCAAGCCTATTTGGCAAAGTGCAGGTCGGTAAGAGACTCTGTCTAAGAAAACAACAACAACAACAACAACAAGATGAATGGCCCCTGAGAAAAGATGACTAATATTGACTTCTGGCTTCCACAGGCACATGCACATATATTCACACACGCCTGAACATGCACGATGTACATGCACACAAGAATCAACATGTGACAGCAAGTGACTCATTTGATAAGCTTCCAAATGGTGGGTGTCCTACTGACAATACTGCCCCATTGCGAGCTGTCATTGGCTGTTACTCTATTATCAGCTGCTTTAGCTTAACACTTTACATTCAAAAGAAAAGCCACACCCAAATGATGAAGATGCAGGTTTCTAAAGCTTCCCTTATATTTCTAGAACCCAGATATCTGCTTCACTTCAGATAATGTCGGAATGGGTAACTTTCCTTATTTTGCTAATACAAGTCACAAAAGCTGCTGTAAGATTTGCCTCCTGGAGAGTCATGTTTGCCTAAAGAATTATTGAAACTAGCCTTGCAAGATCAGAGGGCAGCTATGAGGTTCCAGCCAGAAGCAGAGGCGGGGTTGGGGGAATGAAAAGAAAGCCTGCTGTGGTGACAAACACTGCACCTACACATCATCTCCCTGTCCATCAGCACCTGTACCCCCACTGCATCTCCTCCCAATAAACTTCCCCTAACATACCTTTTGGTCTTTTAATTTTTTTTAAGGTAGAGAGGTAAACCCAGCTCCTTACATCTTGTCTTGGTCTGTATATGTGAATATCTGATTTTTCTTCCCAACATCTTATTTTCCAAGTATTGCCTTCTAAGCAGTAAGAAAGCAGACCCAAGTCTGACAAACTGAATCCCTCATTCTGGTTCCCTTGAGAAAATAGGCCAAGGAATAGCATAGAAACTAAGATCTGTCTTTGTTCATCTTCTAATACAAACACAGCAAAACCACAAAATCACTACTATTAAAGAGTTGATTATTAGTGTCTCTACTGACAAAGCAATAACATAGTTACTTAAATTCATTGGTAATTAGTACCATATAGGGCTTTAATTACTAAGTTTTATGTCAACTTGATATAAGTAAGAGTAATTTGGGAAGAGGAAAAGTCATTTGAGAAAATTTCCTTGCCAGACTAGACTATCAGCAAGACGGAAGAGCATTTTCTTAATTGATGTTTGATTTGAGAAGACCTGGTTCACTGTGAGTGTACCATCCCTAAGGTGATCCTGGGTACTTCAGGAAGGCAGGCTGAGCAAGCTGTGGAGAGCAAGCCAGTAAGTAACACTCCTCGATGGCCTTTTCATCAGTTCCTGCCTTCAGGTTTCTGTCCTATTGAGTCCCTGCCCTGACTTCCCTTGGTGATAAGCCACAATGAAGAACCCGTAAGCAGAAATTAACCTCTTCACCCCCAAATGACTTTTGAACAAGGTGTTTTTATCACAACAATAGAAGTCATGATTAAGACACTATATAAAAGGCTTATCCAAATACCTTGACCAGAGGACAGGCTTGTCATCATATTCTGTCTCCCTTCCAGTTTTGCTATTCATCCCAGATGAGAAACAAAAGCCTTTTTATCAAAAGGAGGGTCCTACCTGCTAATCTGCCCTTTCCCCTGAAAAGAGATGGTGTCCTTGATATATAAATACGGTCCATGCCTCCCTTCCAAGGCTCTCATGCAAGCTTCTCAGAGATGCAAAATTGCTGCAAACAACAATAGATTTCAGCTTGGTAATCTGTTCAAACTAGGCAGAGAACCCTTAGAGATAAAAAGAGATTTGTGTTGCCACCTCCAAAGGCACTGTCTCATTTCATAAGGCTAGAAACAGACTCCAAAAGACAGTGTGGCTTTTAAATCTTCTGCTTCTGTGGCCAGATGTCCATTATCTTTTTAAATAGAAGACAAGAAAGGGGTAATTAAACTTCACAGATAATCCCAAACCCGACATTTTGATCAGTACTTAACTATCTCACTGCCCACAGATTCTGGACCATAGCATCCCAGCAACCAAATTACAGAGCTGCCTAACTTCAGTGTCAACTTATTTTTATCCGTGCAACTAGCCTGCAAACCTTCTATTTTCTGCTGCCATTCACTCAGCCACGACATCACTTTTCCAGCATAGGCACCTATTAGGCAAAGAGGCAAACTTCTCCTGTCAAGAGAAAAGCAAGGGAGGAAGGACCTACACCACCATCCTCCAGAAAAGGGAACGAGGTCTTTCAGGTTGCCATAGCACTCAGCTTCTGGGTTGATTCAGGTCCCTCGTAGGACTCCCTATGCCTGCCTTGGTGATAATAGTACAGATTAGTTAACTAGCTAGGAAGGCTGGAATCCACTTGCGGTTGGCAGCATCCAAAATAGATTTCCATAATTCCCACTAACACATCCCTCATAGTTAGCAAGTAACAACAACAACAACAACAAAGTAATAAAGAGACATTAAAGCCACATAGAGCAATGGGGGGGGAGATCTTGCATGCGTACATGCTCATGTGTGTACATGGGTATATGGAGGCCAGAGGTCAACACTGGGTGTCTTTCTCTGTCATCACTCTCAACCTTAATTTTTGAGACAGGGTTTCTTCTTTTCTTAAGGCTCAGTTTGGAGACTTAGTCACTAGTCCCTCAGGCTTTAGCAAAAGAAGAAGGTCAGGCCAAGGGTCCAGTTCCACGTCTAACAGTAAGAGGAAAAACACAACCACCTCAGGAAAGTGCGAATATTTCTGTCTAGGGATGACAGGCTAAAGCAGAAATTATCCGGCACTGTCAGACTCCAAAAGCATTATACTGGCACTGTCGGAGTCCCTGGCCAAATGGGCCCATGAAGCCTTAAAGACATGCTTCAACTTGAAATTCTGAAACAAGAACAGCTATGTGAGTGCCGTCCTTCCCACGACAGCAGTGCAGTAGGAAGCGTTCTTACTTCTATCATGTGTGGGGGCTGTGCGTGTTTAAAAAAAAAAACTCCCCCTTTTCAAAGAGTCAAAATTAAGGAAGAGATAAATGGCTGGGGAGATTACTCAGTGGTAAAGAGCTTGCTCGGCAAGCATGGGAATCTGAGTTCAAATCCGCAGCACGGGTGCAGAAGCCAGGCAGCGTGGTACACAAGTGTTAGGGGGGCAAAGATGGCCATCCCTGGAGCTTGCTGGCCACCTAATCTAGCCAAAAGGGCAAGCTCTGGGTTCAGCAAGGGATCTAATTGAAAATATAAGGTGAGGAGCAATAGAGGAAGATTCTCAACAGCCGTGTTGAGCCAAAACCACATTTATGTACATCTGTGCGCGCGCGTACACACACACACACACACACACACACACACACACACACACACTGAAAGTAAACTGCCTTACAGTAAAGAGTCATCTAGACACAAACCCGGTGCTGGGATGAAGTCCTCTGGAGACTGGTGCTGGGTTAAAATCCCTACCGCACTGTTCTGCTTCTCCATGTAACATGACAGTCATGGTTACTGGTCTGATTATAGTGTTGTGAACATTTGAAACCGCCTCCCATGCAAGCCAAGGGGAGGACTCATATGTTAAGCCAAGTGAGTAGTAGTCCTGGGCTCTTCAAGCAGACAGTAAACACATCAGATATCACTTTTAGTCCAGCCCTCAAGGAGCATACTGGAAAGCCAAGGCAGTTGAGTTTAAATGGATCAAGGTTAAAAGGAGTTGAGAAGCTTCTCCAGTTCAAACCTGCTCCTTGGACTACTGACCACCCTCATTTTTTACAAAGAAAAGAAGTTCACTGAAAGTCATACACTTTTCTCAAAAAGGGATGTTTATCTTCCCACTTCTACTTTAAAGGACCGCACACTTCCCAAAGTGTGTATATTCAGGACTGATCTTACTTTTTGGCGCCACCAAGCGGCCGTGCATAATGGTACAGTGAACCTTCCCCCAGGAGGCGTCCCATCTTTTGTTTTAACAAAGAGGACTTAGGAAACCTCTGAAGGCCCTTTCATAGCCCTCCGATGAAGGGGTAGTCATCTGAGTCGAACAAAGCAAAGCAGCGAACATTCCCAGTGGCTCGGTAGAAAACTGGAAAGAAGAAGAAGAAGAAGAAGAAGAAGAAGAGGAAGAGGAAGAGGAAGAGGAAGAGGAAGAGGAAGAGGAAGAAGAAGAAGAAGAAGAAGAAGAAGAAGAAGAAGAAGAAGAAGAAGAAGAAGAAGAAGAAGAAGAAGAAGAAGAAGAAGAAGAAGAAGAAGAAGAAGAAGAAGAAGAAGAAAAGGCAAGGGTTGGTGCTGAAGCAGAGCGGCCCTTGCTGGAGTGTGGGGGAAGCCCTTCACTTATTTCTCAGTTTTAAGAAATGCCAGCCATCCTGGTGACATCCTGCTACACCCATACACTAGTGCCTCCCTCAACCCACTTGGGAGAAGCTTCCTGCAGTAATTGGGGAGTTATAGAGAGACCTACAACTGGACAACGTGCAGAGAGTGAGGGAGAAACTTTGGAACACTCGGTCCTAAATGAGCTATCTACATCAAACCTCTCCCCTCAAGCTTGGGGAAATATAGGGGAGAGGAGGCACAAAAATAAACTGTAAGAGCCGGAGATGATGGAGAATGCCAAGAAACAGCGTTTCCAGACGCAACAGGACTGACGTTCTTAGGAACTCACAGACGGGGAGGGAGGGGATCCCACCACACTCCATACTCAGAAATGGTTGGGCATCACAAACTCAATGGTACTTTTTTCTCTCTTTTGTCATTTTGTTTTCTATCTCATTGGTCTTTTCCCTGACTGTTTTGATTTTTGTTTCTATTTGTGAGTGTTTGTTTGTTGTTTTTGTTTCTTGTGGGCTTTGGGGGGAAATGGAGGAAATGGAAATACATGAAGTTGGATAGATGCGTGATGTGGGATTCCCCTCTGTATGCTGTGAATATCATTGGTTGATAAAGGAACTGCTTTGGGCCTATAGCAGAGTTATAGGGGAACAGGGCTAGGAGGGGGAAAGGAGGCAGAGTCAGGGGAAGCCATATAGACCCGCCAGAGACAGATGCCGGAACTTTGCTGGTAGGCCACGACCTGGTGGTGATGCACAGATTAATGGAGATGGATTAAACTAAGATGTGAGAGTTATCAAATAAGAAGCTAGAACTAATGGGCTAAGCAGTGATTTAATTAACACGGTTTCTATGTGGTTATTTCAGGTCTAAGCAGCCAGGAACAAAATAAGCAGCCTCTTTCAACAGATTAGGAGGTGGAGAGAACCTGGGAGGAGTTGGGGAAAGGGAAAATATGATCAAAATACACTATATGAAAATTTTTTAATTAAAAAATAGAAACAGGAAGGAAGGACGGAAGGGAGGAAAGAAGGAAGGAAGGAAGGAAGGAAGGAAGGAAGGAAGGAAGAAAAAAAGGTTAGCCTGGCCTCTCGACAGGAAAAAAAACAATTATTTTGGTAGAGGAACTGTAATCCACACTTGTGATAAAAACTAAGTAGTCAAGGGATAATAATTGTATTTGGTTGGAAAGCAAAAGCAAAGCTAATACAACCCTTAAAGAAAAAACCTCTAAAATTCAATTCTAAACAAGAAATGCTAGAAAGGCATTGCAGTTTACCAGCAAGCGTGTTTAGTGAGCGTTGGAAAGGCAGGCACCCAGCCTCTCGGTGTCTTTTGTTAGCTCACAATACCACTCACATTCACACAGTCATGATCAGTCACTCTCCCCAGGTCCACAGGAGAACAGACTCCAGGAGAGGCATTCTCCAGAGCACGCTCTCTATAAGGCCTCTGTGCCTTTAGACCCACACAGTTGAAAAAACTAAGAAGAAAACCACCCTTCACCCTGTTATGAAAACTGTCTGGGAGTCTGGAGCAATCAACTCAGCCATCTTCCATTTATAATTCCAGCCTCTGAAAAAAAATCATTTATAAGAACTAATCTTCTTCAGGCCTTTTTTTTTTTTTGCAAATCTCTCTTTTTAAGGTTTGACTGGCAAGACATTACATATTGGATAAGTCACCTTTTCCCTGAGAATTTCCCTTCTTCTTCATAATCTTTGCATCTCTATCCTGTCCAGATCAAAGATGAGCTTTCCTTCTTTATAAAATTTGAGGTGGCAGCTTTGACATCCTATGTTTTAAAATTCTTCTTTTAAGGTGAACCTGAAGAAAATCATATAGTTATCCTCCTGGATATTAGAAGTAGGCAAGATTGCCAGGCAAACTTGGGTGCACGGGAGGGGGGGGTGCGATGTGGTGGTGGTGGAAGTACGGGGAGATGGTTAGGGAGAGGGGAGATGGGGAGGACTGGGGATGGCTTGGGGGAATGGGAGGGGGGAGGGAGGAAGGATGGTTAAGGGAGCAGGGAAGTTTATATCTCAACTAAGGGAGCCATTTTAGGGTTTGCAAGAGACTTGATTCTGGAGGGGTTCCCAGGCCCAAGGAGAGGTCCCCAGATTGTACTCTGGGCAGCAGAGGAGAGGGTGCCTGAACTGGCCTTGGCCCATAACCATACTGATGAATATTTTGCATGTCACCACAGAACCTTCATATGGTAATGGATGGAGATAGAGACAGAGACACATATTGGAACACTGGACTTAACTCCCTAGGTCCAAATGAGAAGCAGAGGGAGGGAGATCGTGAGCAAGGAAAGCAAAATCAGAGGGGGCCTTCATCCGACGATGGATGGAGATAGAGACGGAGACCCACATTGGAGCACTGGAAGTCAGGGCCGCGAAGGGTGCGTTCACCCACTGATACAAGGGGACTGATCGAATGAAAGCTCACCAAGGCCAGCTGGACTGGGACTGAACGAGCATGTGATCAAACCAGACTCTCTGAATGTGGTTGACATGGGGGCTGACTGAGCCCCCAAGGTCCAAATGAAGACTGAGAAGCCATTGACAACGGCACTGGGTCTTGTTTCGTCTGCATGGACTGGATTTTTGGGATCCTGGCCTGTTTGGATGCTCACCTTCCTGGACCTGGAGCGAGAGGGGAGGAACTTGGATTTCCCACAGGGCCGGAAACCCTGACTGCTCTTGGGAATGGTGAGGGAGGAGGACAGGGAGTGGGGGGAGCGGGAGGGTATTGGGAGGAAGGAAGGAAGTGGAAAGAGTGTTTTCCGATACTTGAATAAATAAGTCTAACTGAAAAAAAAATTCTTCTTTTATTTCTAAAAGAATCAAGACCCAAGGAGAAGTTCAAATTAAACACGGTTCCTAAAACTTATTTTTTAAAAATGTATCATTATGCCAAAAAATGAGTGTATGGTTCTAATATCATCTAATTGTATTTTATTTCACTTTACTGTTCAATTTTTTTTATAGTTTCTCTGCTCAAAAGTACAAAACAGTCATGACTGGTGGCTCAGGCCCATCATCCCAGCTACTCAGGAGACTGAGGAGGACCAGGACTCTCTAGGCAACTCAGAGAGACTCTGCCCCAGAAATGAAGTGAGCAGCGGACTAGGGGTACATCTCAGTGGTAAAACTCTTTCCTCTCATATGTGAGGTCCTGCATTCACTTAGTGCTATTGCCCCCCAAAAGAGGTAAATAATGACCTTTTGTAAAGCTACCTAACTAAAGAATCAAGTTAATGCTTGTTAACTACCAGACTTGTTCCCAATTTGTTCCATGACCATTTTAATGTTCATTGTAGCCATTTGGGTTCATCAGTTCAACAGCCTTGATAGCCACCACTAATTTGAAGCAATTTAGTCTTTCAACGATAAATGCTTCAATCGATAGAATTTAAACATGTGGCTAACACAGGTATTTTCACTTAAAGTTACATTTAGAATGCTTCCCGCGTTGGAATGCAGATATTCAGATGCTAACAATAATACAAATGAGAACCTCCCTTGATACTACCAGTGTTGGCATGCTCGTTAAAGACAAGAAAAGCTATTTGATAAACAAAGTTCTGGGATGGACTCACACCTGTTATTCCAGCACTTGGGAGGCTGTAACAGGTTTGCCGCTGTTCAAGGACATGGGGGGGGGGGGCAACTATCTGTTGACATTCTGTGGATCAAGCGTTTGAGAACCCCACAAAGGACACAGGAGTCGGCAGCCTGCTATTTCACTTTTTACTGGCCCATGTAAAAGCAAACTGAAATTATAAACTTAGACCAAATCCAGTATCAAAATGCAACTCGGATACAGCCGTATTTATACCATGGGGGTGTGATATAGATCAGTGGTCCCAGGCAATGGGACCATGTAGACTGACACAAACCTTAGGTCTAACTTTTTACACTTCTCAGATCTTGGGCACATAAACCTTTAATTTAATGAGACACAGGAAACTCTGAGAGACATCAGTGAGACAGGAACAGCAAGTCCAGAAAATGGAGTGAGGCTGTGGCGTAAAGCATCTATCCCGGCCTGGGGTGCATGCTCAGAAAACCCCAGTTAGCATAACCAGGATGGTGGTCTCCAACATTGATTGATACCTGGGAGATTTTTTTTAAAAAATGAAAAGAAAAGGCTTTATTTTTGGATTCAGAACACTACAACTATTGGGTTCTTATTTCACCAAAAGTAACGCATCGTTTCTTTTATGTTTAAGGTCCATTTCCTCTATTTTAGTACAAGAGATTCCATATTCTGTGCGCTGGAGATGGCAAGTCCTACCTCTTACAGCAGAAGCAGAAACTATTTGGAAACTGTTTTACTTTTCTTGGCAGCTTGTTCAAGCGCATGAATTTAGGTCAGCCAATCAGAAGCACCCGCCTGAGCCTTTCTCCTGGCAGGTGGCTTTGTAAGGAACCGGACATGGAAGAACCGTCAGCAACTCTTCGGTGGTGCGCTGAATCGCTCTAAGCAGAGCTGTCCGAATGTGAGTGCTGGGGACTCCCCTGGTCCTCACCAACAGAAGAACTTGGGAAAAATGGGTGTCATCCTGGCCCTAAGGAGGCACAGGAAGGTGGGTCCTCCGCTCTCCTCCAACCCATCTAGCCAAATCTTTATGCTTCAGGTTCAGCAAGAGATCCTGTCATGAGAGGTAAGGTGGAGAGGAACAGAAGACAGTCAGCGTTGACTTCTCACCTCTACATGAACGCGCGCATACACACACATACACACACAGAGAGAGAGAGAGAGAGAGAGAGAGAGAGAGAGAGAGAGAGAGAGAGAGAGGCAGAGAGAGAGACAGAGAGACAGAGAAGACAGGCTTATATTGAAAGTTGATGTTTTAAAAGCAGACCAGAGAAGAAGCACACAGCTTTGCCAACGTCCTTTCTGCTGATGCCTGTGAACCTAGGAGACTGGGAGAACGGTGAAATTCTTCTTCGCAAGATTGTAAAATTCAAATTCTCTACCCCAAATGCAAGTTTCCCAATGAAAGGAGACATTGAGAAGACTTCTCCTGGGAAAAAAATATTAGCGCAAAAGACAGGCCTGATCACCCAGGTTCTTGCACACCTGCGTTAAGCCTGCTTTACAGGGACGCATGCGCAGTATGAAACAACCCCCCTGAAATGACTGTGGCTTGCGGTTCCAATTGGAGGGTGGCTTTGAAGGTACAGAAGATGCCCGCTGAGGATTATCTAGTTTGCATTAATGTAGGAAGACCCATCTTATTGTGGGCAGGACCTTTCTCTGGCTTGGCTCCTAGACCCGGTAAGTAAAATGGGGTGAGCCACAGCACACACTGGTTGCTCTGTTCGTAGATTGTGGGTGTGATGAGAACAGGCGCTTCAAGATCCTGTTGCCTTGACTTCTCTGCCATCATGGACTAAACTTTGAACTGCATGCTAAAATAAACCCATTCCCTCTTCAGTTGATTTTGTCGAGCTGTTGATCAGAGCAACAGGAGATGAAACAGAGAGCTGGGGAGACTGATACCTGATTTAAATTTTAATTGGAGATTGTTGCACCGAAAGGAAACTAATGCCTACATGCTGTACCTCAAAGAACTCGATCTGAAAGCACATTATAGTATGCTTTCTCGAAAGGATTGCCAGCCAGCAAATGATGACACGGAGACTTCTTATTAATTATGAAAACTTGGCCTTTAGCTTAGGCTTGTCCCACTAGCTCTTATAACTTAAATTAACCCATATTTTTATTAATCTACTTTCTACCATGCTGTTTTTATTTTGTGTGTCTGACTCATCCCACACCTGGCTGATGTCTCTCATACCTAGATTCATCTCAAGTTCTCTCCCGCCTCTTTTCCACCCCACCAAGTCCTGCCTGTACCTCATGCCTACCTATTGACTGTTCAGTTTTCCATTACACCAATCACAATACATCTTCCCACAGTGTACAAATATTCCACAACATCACACAGCAGAATAAGGGGGGCAATTTTAGGAAGAGTCATTTTCCATTTAGAAGACCTCGATTGGAATGATCACTATTAAGACCTCAGCCAGAGGACCAGCAAGATGTCTCAATAGCTGAAGGTGTTTGCTGAACTTGATCCCCAGAACCAATGTAATGGTGGAAAGAACCAACTGCCACAGAATTGTCACACACCAGTAATAAGAATAATAGTAATAATTTCATTAATTAACAAGAAACTCTGAATTAAAAAATGATAAAACCTATAAGTGGTTTCATGAAATCTTGGAAAACTTTATTGCCAGAAAGGTTTTCTTGTCCCATTTGTTGAAATAATAAATTGTGGGGAAATGGTAAATCTGATTACCCATGCTTGTTTAGTGGTAAGCTACATTCTAAAAGGAAAGGAAAACGTCCAAGACTCTCATCACTGCTATGACATGTAGTTAATCATTTCAAAAAAATCCTCCAAAATTGTTCAAAAAATGTACTGTCCAGCACTCTGAAATCATTCGGGAGTGACAGGCTGGTGGGTAAAGCAAATGCTTCTCTTCCTGAAGTTCAGGTGCTTCTGGGCTGTTTGTGAACCACCTGGTGCTCAAAGACCAGGGATGCAAAATCTGTTTCCATGGTGATACAATAGATGTTCCTCCTTCTGCCAACTGCTCCTCCCCCACCCCCTATCTTTTCTACTGACAGGAGTTTAGAAGATTTGCTGTTAAGAGCAGGGATAATGATACCACAAGTGCTGTTCGCTTGCTCTCTCTCTCTCTCTCTCTCTCTCTCTCTCTCTCTCTCTCTCTCTCAGTGTGTGTGTATGTGTGCATATGTGTGTGTGTGCGTGTGTTTCAAGTGTGTCTGCTGTATGTCAGAAATCAGTGGAGAATCCCTCTGCCCACCTGTAGAGATAGTAGGACTCATTAGGATCTGTATTAGGTCAGAGTTCTCTAGCAGAACAGAAGGATAGAATGATGGGGGAGGGTGTTAGATTAGCTTACATGCTATGGTCCCGGTAAACCACCAATAACTGCCTTCACCTTGGAGACGCTGAGATCCCAGAAACTGCCCAGTCCACAAGGCCAGATGCCTCAGCAGTCCCAGTCTGGTGGTGAAGGCCTAGAGGATTCTGGAGGGGTGGGGACATTGGTTTTCAGTCCACATAAGAAGGGAGAAGAAGCAGAGTTCTGACGACAGAGGAGAATGCCAGCAGCAGTGGCTACAGAAACAAGATGCCAGCAAGGTAGATGAACATGCCAACACAACATAAAGGCAGTAGACAAAAAGCAAGAGGTTTTCTCCCTTGGACCTCCTTAATCTGCTGCCACTGAAAGGTGCTGCTCACTTTATGGTCAGCTTTCCCATTTCAATTCAACTGAACAAGAAAATCCCTCAACAACTTGCCTGTTAGTTCATTCCAGATCCAATCAAGATTAGCCATCATGTGATCCAACCCAAACCTTCTCAAATTCAGAACACTCCAACCCATCAAATTTATTCTCAAAATCGCAGAACATAAACAGATATTTTTTAAAGATTTATTTATTTATTATGTATACAATGTTCTGCCTGCATGTGTCCCTGCAGGCCAAGAGGGCACCAGGTCTCAATACAGGTGGTTATGAGTTGCCTTGTGCATTCAGGGAATTGAACTCAGGACCTATGGAAAAGCAGTCAGTGCTCTTAACTGCTAAGCCATCTCCCTCTCTCGCCTAAACAGATATTTCTCCAGACTGAGAGCAGTAACTGAAACCCAAAGCCAAATCTAGCCTTTCATGTGTATTTGTGAGTCAAGTGATGTGACAAGGCACACCTGTACTCAGTGTATGTTGTCTGTAGTGAGCCTGTGATCCCTCCTGTGGCAAAGCTGTCTTTGTGACAGGCTTGACAGAGATTGCATGGCCTTCAGGCATAAACACTGGCTCTCCGATTCTGACCTGTTAGAGACTATCTTTGAAAGACCCCCGATATTGGAAGACTCTCACTCAAGCCTCGGGATAACGCGACCCCCCCAGTAATTCACAAGAGACCGTCCTTGCTGCAATCACACAAGGTTTAATGACAAGACGACAAGACGGGAACCAGTGCACTGGGGTCGAGACTCACGCAGGGGAAGAGTTCGACCCCGAGTGATTGGGAGAAGTAGTTGGTTTTTTTTTTGTTTTGTTTTGTTTTGTTGGTTTTGTTTTGTTTTGTTTTGTATTTCCTGGGTTTATTCCCCCTTGTTCCAAGCTCTAAGTCTTAGGCCACTTTATTCCACCTCCATGGCCTGCACGGTTTCCTCCAGAAGCTCCAGGTTCAGGGGCCTCACTTCCTGGGTCAGGACAGCTGTGGTTCCAGGAGCAAAGTGGTAACTGGAAGCTCTCTGCATGGGCTTTGTGGGTGAGCTCAGTGTTCTCAGCAGCTTGGCGCCTCCTGCAGTGATCACACACGCATCCACGCTGCCTCCAGAGCCCAGGTCACCCAGAATCCCTGCAGTGATGGCTTCCACCAACAGCTCTTGTGCAACCTCCAGCGTCATGTTTGGCTGGAACGGGTCCTCCAGCAGTGCCAAGGCTGCATCCTGTCCAGAGCCCAGGGCCGTAAAGGGCAGACGGCTGTAAGAACCATGAGGGTGTACTCCATAGAGTTGTGGCCCAGTCAGATCAACCCCACCCATGATCAGTGATGCTCCCACATGGCCTTGGTACCGGAAGAGTGTCTGGCGCAGCATACGGGGGTGACCGTGGCCACCCGAGGCTCACGACCGGTGGACAGCGCGTGTAGCTCCATCTTGGAAGCTGCCATCCGTGTGGTCATCTCAGTGTCTGCAGCTACTCCAGCTCCACAGCAGTAGATTTTGGGGGCGATGAAGTGGATCTTCTCGCAGCTTTTGTCAACCACGACCGAATCGTTAGTGGCCCGCGTATTGGCGCCCAGAATAACTCCATCTCAGAACACGAGTCCCGCGATGGTAGTCCCGGTCTTGCGTGCAAGAGGGACCCGAGAGGACGTGTTCCAAGGACGCATTCCTCTGGCAATTCTCGAAAGAGAAGCCTCCTCTGTGTTCCACTGCCTGCTTCAGCATCTCGGGGCAGGGAAGCCAGCTGAGATCCGGGGGGTCGATCAGATGAAAAAAGTGAAGCCTGTGGGGGAAGCAGAAAAGCGTCTGCCTCGGCTCGGGTGGGGTTGTTCGGGACGCTTCTCCGGGAGAAGTAGTTTTTATAGGAAGAAAACACACAGCCCAGTAATCCGAAAGGGAGGCAGGGAGGGTGTCACAGAAAATTCCAAAAATTCCAGTGATGATTACAAGGGGGCAACTCCCTGCCTCTCGAGATCATTCTCAAGGTCATAATCAACTAGTTCCTATTCTAAAAATACCAATGATAATTACTAGGGGGAATCTCCCTGTTTCTCAAGATTACGCTCAAGATTACAATCTACCTTTATCTTTAGCTAGTTCCTGAAACCCTGAAACTGGCTAATCCTAGATTTCTGATTCTTCTCTTCCTGCTAGATCTTTTGCTCTATTTTCCTGCTAGGGGGATCTGGATTTATCCAGGTCTTTCATCTTCAATGACACAGAGCCAGACTGTGGTACGGAGACCTCGGAGACCTCGGCCGCATGCAGGTGTGGATGCACTGTGCTGCATTCAGTAGAGAAAATGAAGTAAATGCTGTTAAGAACTCCCATGGATCATAGGAGAGGGTGTTGCAAGGGAGGAGGAAGTCGCTTGTTCTTCCCGGCCGCCTAGCCCCAAAATAATCACACAGAAACTATGCATTAAATCACTGCTTGGCCCATTAGCTCTAGCTTCTTATTGGCTAACTCTTACATCTTAATTTAACCCATTTTTATTAATCTGTGTATCACCATGAGGTCGTGGCCTACCAGCAAAGTTTTAACACGTCTATCTCCAGTGGTGGACCATGGCATCTCTGACTCCACCCTTCTTTCTCACAGCATTCAGTCCTGTCTTCCCCACCTACCAGAGTTCTGCCCTATCAACAGGCCAAAGCAGTTTCTTTTATTTATTAATGGTAATCACAGCACACAGTGGGGACTCCCACATCAAGAGGGTTGAAGGGGAGAGGGGGCAGAAAAAAATGTATAGCTCAATAAAATTCATTTTAAAAAATGAATTCCCATGGATCACCAAGAATCCGCATGGTTGGGGACGATCTCTCATAAAGAAGAAATAGAAATTAAGAGACAGAGAGACCTTATGTTGTATAAATTGAAATCCCAAATCCCAAATGGTCTTCCCTGACACACATGCATATAAACAAAGCTAAATGGACTCAGTGGGTTATAAACACATATATGTGTATGTGTGTGTACATATAAATATACATGTAACTAACAAAGAAGAGATACTAATTGGGGGTGGTAGATGGGTCGGAGGGAGCACAGGAATGATGGAGATGCAGTGATCATGTATGAAACCCTCAAAATATGAATAAGTCTATTAGGTCTCAGAGCCACGAGAGGATGGTGAGGGAAAGAGTGTTTCCTGACACACAAGAGACAAACACTGGGGAGAAGCAAAGCATCTGGGGAGCTGCTCTCCAGACAACGAGGAGCTTTGTTAGTGAACAGCAAGAGGTGAGTTTGACAGTGTCCTGCTTGCCAAGCAAAGAGAATGCCCTTATTAGGGAGGGAATGAGCACTTAGCAAAATGGAATTAATCTCCTGACAGCTCTGTGTAGGCAAAGAAAGGAAGCCGGTGAAGGACAGGCTGCAGAGAGCGGAGGTAGATGTCGGTTAGGGCCTCTCATGTGTATCATGCCTACTACATGCCTAGAACTATTCCAAGATGCAACATGAGCTAACTCACTAAATCCTAAGAGCCCCAGAGGGAAAGGCGCTGTCATAGAGGCTACTGTATAGCTGAGAAGTCTGTGGCTGAGTAAAACTAAGGAACTTAGTTCTGTGAGAGGAATGCAAATCCAGACTGTGTGTATCCAGAGTTGAGCCATTGTATTTGGCTGCACCATTTTTATGCATGTGTATCATGAAAATGATAACAACTAAATTAAACTTGATGCAGGGGTACACACGAGGAGCTCCACAAATGCACTTGATGCCTACGGGATCAGTGGATGAAAAGAAGAAAAGGAACATAAGAGACTTTCGGTTTCTAGCATAGAAGATTCTGGGATAAGAAGGCATTGAAGACTTTCGGTTTCTAGCATAGAAGATTCTGGGAGAAGAAGGCATTGAAGTCCATTCTATGTTTTCTCTAGGATGGCATCAAGGACGATGTCATTGATATGGAACAAGAGGAGTAAAAACCAGCTCTGGAAATAAGGTGATAGCTTCTACCTGGAAATTGAGCAGCTGATGAATTTCGTGAGTGAGTAGAGCAGTCACATAAAATCCCCAGCAGATGTTCTGATGTACAGAGTCAGAACCCTACAGGAACAAGAGGTTCTGTTCAAACAGTAGGGTTAGAAATATATAGAAGTATTGGGTGTGATAGAGTGTCTGTCTTGCACTGATAGTAAAAATAATATTGTTCACTCTCTTGGCATATGTAATAAAACAAACACAACAACAACAAACATCAACAGTGGGCAAGGAATGAGACTAGCCTAGTGAAGAAACCGTGGGCGGACCCCGGAACCTAACAGCAAAGATGGGAGCAATTCACACTGCAAAGAAGTGTTCTGACATTGCATTTAATGATCAAGGAGAATCAAAGGGGTGGCTATTTCCCCTTAAAGTAGAGGAAACGGGTGTGGATGGATTGATTTACCGAAAAACTCAGCTGGAAACTCATCCAGCCAGGATGTAAGCCCAGGTCTGCCACTAGAAAGCCCACTTTTTAAATATCGCACAGACTGCAAAAGGGTCCTTCCATCGGCGTCTCACATTTCCTAGAAGATGTCAAATATTCCACCTGATTCTCAAAGTTTTCCCTGACACCCACACCACCTTAAAGGAAAAATTACTAGTAACTACTTAAATGACTCCAAATCCAGGAACACTCACTAAAATTCCTCTTTCCAAATGTTGATCAGTTGAAGAAAATCTAAAAGCTTATACTAAAACATCCCCAATCCTCTGAAAATACATAGGATAGTTTCTTCCTAATTATTCAATTATTTGTGGTTCTAGTTAATGGTTTTCGGTCTAGAAAACCCAGGAGACCTAAAAGAGCAGAACAAACTCCATTTTGAAAAAGAACTCCATTTTAGACAGAATATAACTAAAGGGGTGAATGCAGTCCAGCAAAGTCATAGACATTCCCAAGAAACTATGCCTGCCCTGATCAAAGTGACCCACCAGGGTACACAAACAACATCTATTTAGATCTGCTTGCTTCAAATGTCCTTGTAGGTACATGATTGCCCCAACCAACAAATTCAAAAGTTGTATATTTTTACCCAATCCCAAAACACCAAGACTTGTCCACCTTGCTTGTGGTTTTTCCCTTTTAAGTCCCCCCACCCTAAAGCCTTAGGGTCATTCTTCCCACCCACTGCCTGGGCACTCCCGGGACCTCATCACCCTCTGTGAGAAAGAAACCTCATGGGAAGCAACAGCTTTTATATCTATACCAGGAGTCAGGACTTTGGGGTATCAAAGACATGGCTACTAGCCACACTGTGAAAGGCCTCTCAGTGGGACCTGCGAGAATATTAATACAGTTATTACCAGTCATTGCAGCTGAAGGTTCCCTAAATGAAGTGGCTAATAGAGGACTAGAGAAAGGGCCGTAGGCCAAGAAGAAACATCATGTAATCACTGTGATCCTAGGAGCAAGGAACAGGTGTCTACCGAAAACTCATGGAGCCATATACAGGTTTCAAACCCATGTTGATTACCTAATAGATGTTCAATTGTCAAGGTGGTATCATCCTGTTGAAAGGGGGGTGCAATTTGGTGAAATACAAAGACCTTCTTTTTTTTCCTGAAGGTTGCCACCATTTTGAATCTAGAACCCGTCAGTATTTCTTCATTGAAGTGACCTCCCCTGACATCCCTAGGCATGCTTCCCTCTAGGTTAGCTTTAAATAATTTTCATTTAACTCTCTCCCTTTTCTAGGTGAAACGGGGCTATACTCCAAGGATTTTGTGCCCTGCGAATCACAGAATACGTCTTTATTTAGAAATAGGGATTTTTTTAAGATAAAGTGAAAATAAAATTTAAGACAATATCAAACTCAGTTGGGCTAAACTCCAGCGTAATTGAGAGGGTTCGCATAACAGACTGCAAAATGTCAAAAAAAAAAAAAAAGTAAGAAGAGACTCTGAGAAAACAGAGGAAACTCTGGGAGCTATGCTGTCATTCACTAAGGAACACCAATATCTGGAAGTGGCTAGAAAAGATTTCCTTCAGGACCTTCAGAGAAAAGAGAAAACATAGATTTTTGAACATCAAAACTATAGGATTAAATTCCTGTTGCTTTAAGGATCATGGTAACAGGGAAACAACCATACTTCCTTTCTCTGGAAAAGACATTTCTACCTATCCATAAGATTCTAAACTCTGGGTAGCCATGTTAAAGCCAGAAGCCTCTTCTCCCCAATGCCCAGGTAGTATCTTTTGGATGCTGGGTGTGGATCTAAGCTTGTTTGGATATATTCCTTGCTTAAAGATTTGGAAAACACCAATAAGGAGATGTTCTAGCCACACCCACTCTTCAACTGCATGCAGTCTTAAACCTCATCTCAGAGACACATTGTAAGGGCCTGTATGCCCCAATGTAGAAACTATTTTCCCTAACTCGACCAGTATGGAGGCGCGAAGAATAACGAGACACAGTTCACACTGCCATAACAGAAGGGCATCTCAGACTTCATCCATACCTGAAGATCAGCCCGCGTTTATTATACAAAACCCCTTTTATTCCCCCAGGTAAACCAAGGTGGGTACTCATTAATATTCTCTTTCAAGGGGAGCAGGGCTAGTGAAACACCTGTAACTTCAGTCACCAGCCTTGGGATTAACACCTCTCCCCAGGCGATCTACATAATAATAAAGGAGAAGGAGCCGTACATCCTGGCCTTTGTTAGGTGGCTATCTTGTTTGGCAGGATTTCAGCTGCCTTGGAAATTAAGTATGGCCAGAGAGCCTACCTGTAAATATTTTGTATGAAATATGGGTCCACAACACATTTCATTTTAATGTTTTTATTAGCATGTATTAGTTATATATAACGGATTTCATTATGACATAATGTATTTTGATCATATCTATACACGTCCATTATTCTCCTTTGTCTTTCCCTTCTACTGATCCTTTCTTTCTAACTAACCTTTCTTCAACTTTCATATTCTTTTTTTTTTTTTTTTTTTTTTTTTTTTTTTTTTTTTTTTGTGGGTGAAGTACCCAGTAAGTTTCATTGGAGTTGTTTACAGGAATATGGGAACATTACAAGTAACCCATTGGGGAAAAAAAAGAACCGTTTCTTCTTCCTCCATCAGCCTGTGGATCTTCTGGGAGGGGTGGAACCCCAGGAGCCCCTCCCCCTTCACTGCCAAGATACTGGTGGACGAATCAGATGCAGTTCTTAATTGGCAATCTCTGTCATAAGCACATCTCTCAATCTTCTGTGAAAATTCTGCTTGTCATGACTCAGCATCTTTTCATCCCATTATTGTTTTTTGTAGCCTTTACTTCTACATGACATAATCTGTGTATTGTCGTACGTTGCTAGCAATCTCTCTACAATCGCGTAGACTCTAACGAAGCAAGGACTTGTCCACCTACCTCACCGCTGTATTTCTAGACTCTAACACTCTGCATCACACACTGTTGCTTTACAGGAAGACAAATGAAGTTCGGCTGGAAGAGATACCAAGGCCAACGATGAAGAAGAAGATTTCCTGTCAGAGTTCCAGGACCCTTTCAATCCTTCCTGAAATCTGGGCGTATTTCTGCCTTTGACTCTGGGCACACTAATGAAATATGCTCAGTTCTAATTGGTTTATGTTTCTTCAGTTTCTCACTAAACTAAAGGGAGACCTGACATGAATGAGGCTTAGTGAGAGCTAATAGAGGGGTAAACTAGAGAATTAAAAGCTGAATGACTAACTGTATAATCTAGCTAATTAATCCAATATGCCTTGCAGGGTTAGTCTCGAAAGTAATTAATGTAATTTGATAATTGTAGAACACATTTACTACTTTCTGAATTTATGGTCTCACCACTTAAGTTTCTAAAATTCGGTCGTTGCATATTTTAAGAACATTCCATTAAGTATTCCTGGGAAAATGGAAACTGTAGCCAAGAGCTGTGTTGAAAGATCTTAGACATCCAGGCTGTCCTAGAGGCTGGAGAAATTCATCATCTTGTTGAAGGACAAATAGTAGAAACACAGGAAATTGGAGACTAAGATTAATTTCCACAGTGTCTCTATTTATCTTGGAGACAGTCTTATATTCCTTGGGAAGTGTGTGTTTGATACCAGAAAAAGACTGACGGTGTTGGTGGAGCAGTGATTTTCCTGGATCTACCCCTTCTCCCACATGACTCTATAACTCGTGTGATTAAGAGCATCCATCCTGTTCCCGCACTGTTTGCATCTGAGTTGCCTTGTGCTTTGTATTGACCAAAGAATACGGCATAATTCATTTGTGTTTGCCCTAAAGTGCTCCTTCTGCTGTGCTGCTTCTGAGAAACCTGCCATCTCCATGTTGGAGAATAAGACAAGTGGCTTCTTGTCCCACCAGTCCCCTGACTAGCAGACTTATAAGAAACATCATCTTAAGACAACTTATCCTAAGTGATCCTCTACATAATCAAAAACACATCATAGAATCTGTCTACGTCTTGGCCAACCTGACCAAACTCATGAGTTCAAGTTCACTAAGCTTTAGAGTAGGTTGTTGCGTAGGTAGCAGTAGCATTTTGTAACACCTGTCTACCTAGAAAGTCCAAATTTGATAATATGTTTTTTCCAAAGGCAGGTTTAAGTCTTAGATTCTGACTTCATCTCCTTTGAGAGACATATTCAGAGATTATATTTTCCAAGTTGCTCCCCTAACCTCTACTTATTGATCAATGGAACAGTACCACAAAAATTTGATGAGATTTTTAAAGAGCTTCTCCCTGGAGTGTTGGAAACATATACTGTTCTTACTCTCTCCCATTTGGTAATTCCATTTTCTCTGTTCCAATCATTCACATGACACTGACTCTTGAACCAGGGACTAAGAAATCAGCAAGGGGCAAAGAGTTCTAGAAAAAGGTATAGAAATAGGAGTGGATTAGAAGGCAATGAAAAACTGACAAGAACAATGGTTAGAGAAAGAGCCCAAAATTGGGCCCAGGAATGGAATGTATGAGAAATAGAAAATGAAAAAGAGTTGGGCTTCTCAATCATAAAATGTAGCAATGAGACAATTTGTCTTATCTTTTTTTTCTCATTTGTTTTATGATGAACTGAGTCTAAAAAGAAGATGTGATTACACACTGACTGAAACAATATATCCCTTCATTTCCCTCTTGTTCTTATACCTACTGAGCTGAAGAGAAGTGAGATGTTGAAAATGAAGGCAAATATGTGGGGGTCATCTTTGCTTCCAGCTTCCTCCCTTTGTCCTTCTTAGGAACCTTGCCACGCTATAGTAAGGTGTGACCTCCCAGCTAATCAAAGACATGTGACGATGGGGATAGATTGAGATTGGCATTTGAGTTTTTGAACCCGCTGTCAGTCACAGACAAGAGCTATTGGAGGGTCCAGCTTCTGTGACTGGACTGAGCCTCTAGCTTTCCAACCAACAAGGGCTAATATCACCAGAGACACTGAAGACACTGATAATGACGGGAGACAGAGATGAGGACAGACTCTCTCTCTCTCTCTCTCTCTCTCTCTCTCTCTCTGTGTGTGTGTGTGTGTGTGTGTGTGTGTGTGTGTGTGTGTGTGTGTGTGTCTTGGGAGTGACAGACAAGACAGTGGCCTACAAAATGAATAGAGGACTCCCATCCCTTTCTTCCTTCCTTCCTTTTCCTCTCCTTCCTTCCACACTTTCTTTTTAGAACTTAATTTGCTATCATTATTAGTCACCTATTCTAAGAAATGTATGACCAGGCCAATTTTTATTATAATACTATCTAGCTTTCTCCATACAATTTAGTTTGGTACATTTTGCAGGGCAAAGAGGCGGATTAATATTATGTTATAACCCCCAAAGCAGATGTTATCTGCAGAAGCAACTTCTGCTTTCCGAAACTTTGCCCATTAAGAATATTATGTTTCCCTGGGGTCCTCAAAGCTACATAAGAGCAAAAGGAAAAATTAAAAATGGAGAAGAGAGAAAGAGAGGAGGATGAAAGGATTTGAAACCCATAGAAATCCGTGCCCACCCCCTCTTCTGCCACCCCTGAAAGTAGCAAGCACCTAGGAACAAATGCTGAAGGTTGTACCAAGCAATAGTGAATCCTAGGCAAAGGTCGACCCAGGCCCAGGAAACATTCTTGCATCCTTTTTTTAATATAAAGCTCAGGTGAGCTGGTGAGATGGCTGTGTGTAAAGGTGCTTGCTCCCAATCTTTGCTCCCTGAGTTTGATTCCCAGGACCCACATGGTGAAAGGAAACCAGATCCCACAAGCTGTCCTCTGACCCACACACATATACCGTGGTGCACCCACCCACATACATGCTCATGCCCATACTCACACACACACTCACTGGCACATACAGACATGTTCACACACAAGCATACACATGCTCATATGTGCAAATAAACACATACAAATGTAATTTTCAAATCTACAAGCAGAATTTGGAGACCACAAATGATCTCAGTGGTAGGTCGGCAGAGATCATATTGTGCAAGAGGTCAGAATTTGATCTCATTAGGTTCTGTGGTTTCACAGGTAACTTAGGAGACAGACTCTGGCTGCACACAGACCGTGCAGTGGATGGAAATCTGCTGTGGGTGGATTTCATGACGGTCCTGAGGCAGCTGCATTGTGCAGACCCTAGCGTTGCCGCGTTTACAGACAACAGTGTGGCTTCTGCTCCGCTGCATGTGTGTGATCTCTGAACGCCGCTTACATTCTTCCTTTTGAATTAGAAAGGATTTTCTAGACTGCTATTTCATGTACACTCCTGCCTTTGCAGTCCTGTCCTCCCCTGAGGTCTGCCCTAGGGGTGAGTCAGACCATGTCCCCTGTCATCAGCAGCAGAAAATGACAATAGGGGAATGGACAGCGTGTGATGTTCTGTGTTTATGGGATGGATAGAGATTGCTTCACGCTCTGTAGAGCTCAGTCCTTCTCAAAAGCAGAGACCGCTTGTATCATAAAAGCTTTTTGCCTGGCTCTGGGTCTGTAACTCAGTGGTAGAGTATTTGCCTAATGTATGTGAGGCCATGAATTCAGTCTTAAAAATGAAAACACACACATATACACACACCATACATACACACACGTATACCACACATAAATACCACACACATACCACAATTACCACACATACACAAACACATACACATACATGTACTACACATACACACACTCATACAAACATACCACACACACATACACACACATACCACACACATACATACACATATCATCAAACACATAGACACACACACATACACACAGAGAAAGGGACTGAACAAAGACATATTTTAGAGGATATTTATATATCTTCTCAGTATATTACTTATTAGGTCTTGTAATATATTCATGGAATCTTGTACAATACATAACAGGATAGGGGCTCCGTAATTATGCTGGCACCACTGATCTTGTAAGACAAAGATATTCTGCATAAATCACCTCCTGTATTAAGAGCCAAATCCATACAGAAAAATCTCTAGCCCACCCCATATTCCCTTCTTGCCCTCAACTCATTTTAGCAGCAAGTTCACGGACCACTTCATATATAGTAAGTTTCAGGAAACATGAAGCCCTAGGCACAGATAAAAGCAATAAGCAGGAAATAGACAGGTTCTCAGGTCCATGAACATGAGAGCCATGTAAATGTCATTAAACAATTTTCCATTGGCACAGCATTGCAAAGTATTTTCAACTTTATTTTGCTTTGCCTTGAGAAAAAGGAAAGTCATCTTGCAGCTGCTAAAATATGAATTGGGAGACCATTCAGCTTTTTTCTGAGCTCATATTCCCTAGTGGACCTGCCATCATTCCCTGAACTTGCAATCCATCTCTAGAGCTCGTTCCTCGTCTGACAAGGGGATGGTGGTACAGTGGTGACTCTTCTCCACTGATCTGATGTCAGTGAGGGCATTAGAGATGGCAGCCATTGCTCACATGCCATCCAGTCTCTTCAGGGAGGCCAACGAGGTAGCAGCTGTGGTTATTCAGGGTAAAACTGCTTGAAACTCACAGATCTGCTTCAAAAAGAAGACACAGTTTCCTCCTCCATTCCTCAATGGAAATGCACCTGAAAGTTGGCTGTAGCCTCTCATGTTCATCAGTTCCCAAATGAAAAAAAAAAAAACCTCTCTGCATCTAACTTTTTTTGAAAACCAGTTCATCTTTTTTACCAGGAAGTACATCTAAGATCTAGGTTTGAGTCAGTGTTGTGTTGGGATTGGCTTACACAGTTAGTGTGTGACAATTTTTTCCCAGCAGCTGACACCATCTTAGCACATTGCTGCTTTGAAATCAGCCATAGCTGGAATATTTACACTACAGAAAACGGCGAAGGCTACAATCTGTGGCTTTTCCTCCTTTGACCCAGCTGGTTGGTCAATACTTCGCAGTAAACCATTATCTTTATCGAAAATGAGAAGCAAGTGTGCAGGTAACAGGTGCTTCCACAGAGGGGAAATGATGGGGTGGGGATGGAAAAATGGCAAAAAAAGAAGTCTGTGGCGTAGGAGAAGAGCTCCAGGGCGAATGTGCCATCACCCGGCAGTGAGATGGCGCAGCTGGTAAAGGCACTTGCTGGGCCAGCCTGTCAGCCTGAGTTCAATGACTGAAACCCACGCCAAAGAAGGACAGAACCGACTCCACAAAGTTGTCCTCTGTCTGCCACACGTGCACAGTGGTGTGTGTTTGCACAAGTAAGCATGCACACACACACACACACAAACACACATACACACACTACAAAACAAAGTTTAAAATAACACCACATCATGTCAGTTGAACTATCTGTTGTGCTCCACCTCAGGCTGCAGAATCATCTGGAACATCTTATCCCATATGCCTACCTTGAACCTGGAATGTATCACCCATCTTCAAACACTTTCGGAAAAACCTCCATCAAGCTGCACCCAGGCAGGACTTGCATACTATGAAATCTTGCTAGGGTATAATACCACATTCCTGAAACTGATTTAAATTGGGATCTATAAAATCTATGCAAAGACATCAGTAACTTCTTGTTTCCTATTAATTATAGGATAATGATTCATCACTGGGTCAAGATACTAGTTTTCAAATAGAGCCACAATATTTGGTGTATTATTTTCAACACTCCTGAATTCTTGGGGTATTGAAAGCAACATCTGCTTATAAGAAATAAAGTTTGGGGAGATTTGCTACTGCAATTGCGAGGATAACCTAATGTGTACCCGGTGGTGTCTAAACTATTTTTCTTCCTTTGTTTGTTAGAAAGTAAAAGGGGTTGTGATACTGAACAGTACAAGAAATGGTAAGCATGAGACATTAAAACTGAATATGCATGCAGAGTTGGTTTTCAATGAGTTCTTAGAACTCACACAGTCAGGCAAACGTCACAGTCCACCTTGACTCTGAAAATCTAAGGGTCAGATTCCAATTACTCAAAAGTGATGGAGGGCTACGAACTAAAAGAACTCCTGGACTAATTGTTCATTTGGCAGGCAAGAGCAAACATGTTGGTTTTTAATGAATTTGTCCCCTCTAGAGGCCACGTCCGTACAGTGTAATGGCGGGAGTGGGCAGTCTTAATGCACTTGATAATGAGTAAATTCTGCACTATTTCACCTCCATGACCTCTAAATTACAATATGGTAGATTGTATTAATGATTGAGATTCTTCATTCCTCCCACATGTTAGAGCCTTTGCCATGAAATCCCCACAGAAGTATATATACCCCATCTTCCCTGACCCCAAGTTCAGTATTATGAATCACTACATTAGTTACTTTTATACCTCTGTGATGCTAAGACCTGATGGAAATAAGAGAGGGAAGTTTCCAATCCGTCCAGACAGAGAGCTTAATTACACTCATACAGAGGGAGTGTGGAGCAGGCGCTCCTCACCTTACAGTGGACCAGGGAGCAGAGAGCAGCTGGAACCTGGGGCCAGGCTGGAATCTTCAAAGGCCTGCCCTTAGCACCCTACTTCGACCAGCTGTCCTTGGCCTACTAAAGATTCCACAGTCTCCCAAAATAGCCACCAACTGAAGAACAGGTATTCAAAGCCTGAGTCGGTGAGATTTAAGCCATAACACTTGGCAGTGATAAATCATGGAGTGGTGCGGGAGAATTGTCTGTATTCTGTCAATCATGTATTTTAATAAAACGCTGATTGGCCAGGCAGGAAGTATAGGTGGGTCAACCAGACAGGAAGTAGAGGCGGGGCAATGAGAATAGGATAAGGCTAGGGAGGAAGAAACTCCCTCGGCCACTCCTGCGCAGACCACCGAAGAGGCAGCATGTAACTTGCCCAGCTGAGAAAGGTATGGAGCCATTATGGCTAACATAGATGAGAATAATGGGTTAATATAAGTTATAAGAGTTAACAAGAAGCCTGACCTAATGGGTCAATCAGTTTATAATCTTATGGAGTCTTATGCGTGATTTTCTTTGGGGCCTGCCTGCTGTGGGGTACTGGGCGGGACAGATACCCCAACAAGCCAGCCCCACATACTACAATGGAGAAACTTAGCTGCTTCCATTTTCTGTCCTGAGCTTCTTGCCATCACCAAAAAGTGCAAGCCTGAACTGGTACCTAGGCTCTCCTCTACTTACAAGGGGCTGCAGCCAGATAAAACCACTGTGAGCTGAAAACAGTCTCAGTGAGAAGCTCAGTTAATACACCTGATACTGACTCTTACCGCTAAGTGACACTAGCGTGTTGGCTGTTTCCTTTGTGACTCTGTGGCTGATTAGGTCTTATGACTCTCTATGACTGCCCAGAGTCTCCAGAGAGGACATGACCATATATTGTCAGCCTGGGAGGCAGATCAAAATTCATAACACAATACATAGTTTTTTGTTTTTGTGAGTTTTGTTTTGTTTTGTTGTTTGGGGGTTTATTTGTTTGTTTGCTTGGTTTGGTTGGTTTTTTTGTTAGTGTGCTTGTTTGTTTTTGTTTTTCAAGACAGGGTTTCTCTGTAACTTTGGAGCCTGTCCTAAAACTAGCTCTTGTAGGCCAGGCTGGCCTCGAACTCACAGAGAACTGCCTGTCTCCTCCTCCTGCGTGCTGGGATTAAAGGCATGCACCATCACTGCCCGGCTCAGTGAATAAGTTTCTAATGAAACCATTTTCACTTCCACATCATTCTAAAGTCAGTCTAAGTCAAACCATTGTCTTAGGAGACCTTCTATATTCCCAGTAGGAGAAGGGAACTTGAGACAGAACTGCTCCAGATAGAAAACTCTGGCCATGCCCAGCTCAGGACAGAGCCATCAGTCAACTCTCTCTTTCTCTCTCTCTCTCTTTCTCTCTCTCTCTCTCTCTCTCTCACACACACACACACACACACACACTCATACATTCTATCTCTGTCACACACATACACTCACGCACACACAAACACACTCACACATACACACTCATACATTTTCTCTCTGTCACACACATACACTCACACGCGCACACACACACACACACACACACACCATTAGGCATGATGACTGGGTCAGCCAAAACTCATGAGTTTAAAAACTGCAATACCATGTGATAATTACAAAGTGCTGAGTTCTGGTGAGATTAATGACACAATCTTACCAGCCATGAATACATAATCAATATCATCAGTCATGAATACATAATCAATATCATCAGTCATGAATATATAATTAATATCACTAGCCATAAATATATAATATTAGTCCTTTCTACTTTTACTTCTTAGAAAGTGAAGAATTCTACCTGTACAGTGGATTGTCTGATCAATACATAAGTAATTTCCGGCAAGAACTTCCATTTTATGTATAATTTCCCTAAGAATCAACATTCTCATATAACATCTATTGATTCCTTGGATTAACTCAATACAAGAAATCATGGTAGGTCAGGAATGCTGGTCCAAACCTATAATTCCAGCACTTAGGAAACTGAGGCAAGAGAATCACTGTAAGTTCAAGGCCAGCCTGGAATACATATCGAGTCGACGTAGTAAGATCCTGTCCAGAAGAGAGAGGGAGAAGATTCAGAGGGAAGGAGAAGGGGAGGAAGGATGGAGCAATGGTGAGCCACTAACATCATCATGAAATAGGGACTGAGAACACAATGAACTAACAGTCATGGAGGGCGGGGCAAAGGCATGGCAAGATGTAAGAGGAGGCCACTTATTGGTTGCTGGCTGCTTAGCCCCAAAATAATCACACAGAAACTATATTAATTAAATCACTGCTTGGCCCATTAACTCCAGCTTCTTACTGGCTAACAATTATATATAAATTTAATCCATTTCTGTTACAGGAGAGGCCCTATTGTTCATCCCAGTCACATGGCTAGCCCAGTCCCAAAATAACCATACAGAAACTGTATCAATCAAATCACGGCTTGGCCCACCAGCTCCAGCCTCTCACTGGCCAACTCTCACATCTTGATTTAATCCATTTCTACCAATCTTTGTACATCACCATGTGGCAGTGGCTTACCGGCAAGATTCTAACCAGCATCCGTCTCAGGCGGAGGATCCATGGCGTCTCTCTCTGACTCTGCTTTCTTCCTCCCAGAATTCAGTTCTGTCTTCTCTGCCTACCTAAGTTCTGCCCTATCAGGCCCAAAGCAGTTTCTTTATTCATTAACCAATGAAAGCAACACACAAACAGAAGGAACTCCTACACCACATTTTTATTAATCTGTGTATTGCCACGAGGCTGTGGATTACCAGGAAAAATTTCAGGCGTCTGTCTCCAGCAGTTCCATGGCTTCTCTCCTACTCCACCCTTCTTTCTCTCAGAATTCAGTTCCATCTTCCCTGCCTACTTAAGTTCTGCCCTATCAACAGGTCAAGGCAGTTTCTTTATTCAGTAACCAATAAAAGCAACACATAGACAGAAGGACACATAGACAGCAAGAGCCAAGGTCTCTACCAAGTGTCCTCCTAACTCCAGGTGCCCTCACTTACGTAGAGAGCTTGTTTGTAAAGACCCACTAAGCTCATTCAAATTTTCTGATGACATGAAATATTTGAAGATCTTAAAGAAGATAAAGTTGAAAAGCAGATGTCACTTAAGCTCTAGGACACACAAGACATACTCATACTGTATTTTTTAATATTAAAAGTGCTAAGGTTTTTTCCAATAACAACAAATTTTAACCAAATTCTCTACCTTTCTCTATAGCTGTTGGAATTTTTTGGGTTCCCCTCTCCCAATTTCTCCTGTGTCATGAATTCACCGGCTAAGAGAAGAGCTGGCATTCCGCCTAGGTGCTGTGGAGTGATTCAAGTGAACAAATATGAGAGAAGATTAATTTTAAACAACTTCCTAGCTAACTTTCTGCATAAATATACTTTTTTATATTCAAGACCAATAGCAATTATATCAATGACAGGAGACAATCTTAATCACTTCTTAATATTAATTATCATGAGCCTGAGAAGTCCTGGAAGCTGTACTCTGATAATCTGATCTCTCTCTCTCTCTCTCTCTCACACACACACACACACAACAACAACAACAACAACAACAACAATAACAAATAAACAATCTTGAATTTGGAAAGAAAAAATCTCTGAGTGACACCTTCATAGGAAAATGTAGTAAAAAGGTGATATTGATTTCTGTACTCTTTACAAGTTCAAACACCCTGAAGTCCTTCAGCACCCTGGAGACAGGTGCTTTCCTCGCCTATACAGCACAGGAGAGAGGTATGGAGTTGCGTAGTAGGCCGCCCATGGTCACAGAGCTAAAACGTGGTAAACCAGAAATCAAAGGCAGTAAACTGCATCCGAGTTTTCATTCAGACCACTAGGCATATATACACTCCCAGAGTCAAAAAGTTTCCTGGCCCCTTCTCTTCAGACTGAACAAAATTATTGGGAACAAAGGCACAGGGAGCCTGTTATATGCATTTGGTACTGAAAGTCTGTAGTGAAGGCAACAAGATATTTCCTTCCAGGAGCTCAAAGTCTGGGGGCACAGGAGACTCTGACAAACCAACTATTTAAATAAATATAATCTTGCTGTGGCTTCCAAAAGATCCTCCAGAGAAAACGACACTTAAATTGAGATCACAAAGACAAGCTAGAGACACTCTCAATTTCCAAAGAGTAGAGATAACTTCATTTGTTCCCTAAGACAGGCAAAGGAGAGAGACCCAAGGATGGCTCCTATGCCTAAAGTACAGAGCAGGCCAGAATTACAAGCCTGAGCTGGGTTTACATTGAGGGTGACAGAAATTAAAGTGTTTAAGAGAGGGAGCCACCTGGCTAGATTTATATCTTAAATGTCATGCAGAAGGACTGTTTGAAGGTGTTTCCCAGTACAGTAGTATTCCAAGGTAAAACCTTCTGGAGATGACTGAGTTCTGAGGGTTCTGACCTTATGATCAGATTAATCCTTTTGTAAATGTGTACCTTCATTGCTTTAATGAGTCATTGAGAAATAGTAAATCCCTAGGAAGAAGTAGGTCACTGAGGCCATGCCTATGGACGAAGGAGGTCACTGGGGCCATGCCTATGGACGAAGGAGGTCACTGGGGCCATGCCTATGGAAGAAGGAGATCACTGGGGGTATGCATGTGGGTCATTGAGAGCATGACTGTGGAAGATAGTGGGTCGTTGAAAGCACGCCTGTTGAGGGTGGATTTTTGTCCTTGGTTCCTTCTCTCCTCTCTGATTTCCGGGAGCCGGGAGATGCGCAGCTTTGCTCTGCCATGCAGTTCTGCCTCTCCGAAGACCTCAAAACAACACAAAGAACATAAGTAATCTCTTTTTAGATATGATAAAACCAGATTGCTCAGAAGTCTTCTGAAGCCTTCACTTTGAGTGTGGCCAGCCGTGAATAGTGCCTGCTCCAAATTCATTTTTTTTTCACGTAGTGCTCAATATTAGAAATTCTGACTTTTAATAACAGTTTGTGTTTGGTGTGATGTTTTTCTTCGCACCTACTTTGGGGATTTATTGCTGCTCCTTTCTCTGTTGTCTTTTTTTTTTTAACAACTATGCTATGATGGTCTCGTCCTTTCTCATAGCCATGGGCTGTAGGTCAGAGGAAGCAAGTGAAGTCTGAGAGTTGAAGATCTACTTTCTAACTTCAGCTTTGGCTGTCTAAGGAATCATGACCTTAGTCTGTAGAATTAAAAGGCTTTTCTTCTTCATTTTATTTCATTTTATTTTTAATAGAATAACTGAGATCCATGGGTAAGATAAAGTGAATTAAAAAGGCTGAAGGACGCCAAAATCGGATGATGGTATCATTGGTCCACACCTTTCATTAATCAGTCATGACTTTCATTTTAATACTGTCTCCCCTATTTAAGATGTGCATTGATATGTATTCTCAGATTAAGGTTTCTTTCAGAAATATCTTTTAAATGTATGTCCATGATTAAAAGTGAACCATAACAAAATGCAAAGCTTACTATATGGCTATAACTTAAGGAAGAAAATAGTATCAGAAAGATCCAACGTTAAAGCCACATTGATTCCTGTGGGCTGTGAATGAGAACCTGATTTGGTGCCCAAATAACGATACAAATGCCATAAACCTGAGAGCACAATGGACAGCACTTCAGTCTCTCAAAATTATAAACACTGAACCCCTGAGATCAAAGGGTCTTCTCCAAAGCAATTTTCTTGTTTTCTTGTTTTGTTTGTATTGGAGTCTCATGCAGCCCCGACTGGCCCCAAATTTGTTATGTAGCTAAAGGTGACCTAGAACCTCTGATCTTACTGTCTCCACCTCACAAGTGTAAGTATTCCAGGCATGTATCACCATGCCCAGATCTTTATTTTTTTAAATAATGAAGCCTGGTCTATTCCTACATGCAACCAAGACCTCATCTTTCCATATTCAACAAATGAGAGAGCCCTAATTGTCTCTCCTGCCAGATCTAGCAACAGACCTCTGCTTCCCTGAGAGCACCTCTGCTTCCAACCATGGCATGGGCCCTGGGATTCAAAGCCAAGCCCGTGCTTGCTGATGAAGAATCCTTTTGTTCTTAAATCATCCAAGCCAATTAGACTTTCCAGACAGTGCATTTTGCTTAATATGACTTTAGACTACTGTTGTTATGAGTTGAGTCCATGGTCAAACAGTATCACTGAGTGTCCCTGGACACTTCTATGTCTTCCACAAGCCAGCCCTGCTCTCAGCATCTGTCATACTCTTCAGCCAAGGTCAATTTTCGGAAGGAATGCTGACGGCTGGGGCTGAGGCCGGGGGAGGGATGGGCAGAAAGTAGACATACACTTGGCCCACAAAGCAAGCAGCTGCTTCTGCAAATTCCTCCCAGCCCCGCTTCTTGCCCTGCCTCACTCCTGTCTCATGCAGAGACAGAGAACAGAGAGTCCCCCTATGTTCTGGGGCCTGGCATCTACTGTGCTGCTTCTGGCTGCCCTCTGACCCTCCGGCTCATTATCTCAAATCAGTCGCTGCTCTGTCTGCACCTCCCACCATTGTAAATTGGAAATTACACTTCCGGAGTCTCAACTAAATGGTGGAGGAAAACGATTCAATTACATGAGCCCACACTGTTCATACAGTCATTCAATTTGCATTTCTTGAGAGAGTTCATGATTGAAATGCCATTCAACTTGCATTTCTGCGCTGATGTCAGATGTGGACCAGCAGTGTGATATACAGGGATGCAAATGCTATTTGCGGACTAACCAGGGAGAAATATGGAGCTGCCTCACTCCCAGAAGCATTGCCAACCTAAACAGATTTCAGTTGGTGGAAGTTAAGCCATGGGAAAAAGGAAACAGGACCAGATGGTGGAAAGGCGAAACTTACCTGCCTTCTAACCTTCAGGCTACTCTCCTATGCTTATGAAGAACAGAGGAAAAAGAAGTCACAAACTAAATTTCTCTCCAAATACAGACAGAAGGGTTCTCTTAAACTCCATACCTTTGTTCCTGTAACCCTGCAGATAGCCCTAGACTTGATGGTAAGGAATAAAATCATCTAAATAGTAAGTGAGAGAAAATGAATTCTTTTGTGTAGGAACTAGGTCATTCCCATCTTTGTGTTCTCAACAAGTTTAAGTTCAGTGAATTGTGCAAAACTGATCATTGATAAACTGACTTTTTCTCTGGAGACACAACTCCTGTGTGTAAGGCTCAGAGAACCTAGCAAAAGAGGGGATAGAAAGATTGTCAGAGGGGAAGAACGGGAAGTTTTCCATGAGACTTCATCTCCTAGAAATGTCAGACTACACCCGTGAAGTCTCATCAACATGGCAGCCTAAGCAAGACCTGAACAAGGACAACACTAGACATGTTAACATGGAACGGGAAGTTTTACAGGGCCTCAAACCTAGACAAATAGCTGTAGTCAGCTAAAGAATGATCAGAGGGAGAGAAAAAGTTTTCCCCAGGGATGAGCCCCCCATTGGTTATTCAATATCAAAGTGGTCAGCCCTAAAATCATATATGTACAAGTTACTTAAACAAACTAAGCAGGTGGCATATATGTATTAAGAAATATATTATGTCTGTATGGGCTTAACAATAATTAAATAAATAGAGGCCATAAATTTGACAAAGAGCAAGGAGGTTGCATGGAAAAGGAAGAAAAGAAAGGAAGAAAACAATGTAATTATAGTTCAACTTTTAAAAAGTTTTAAAGAATCAACAGATGCTGGAAAACAGTAGGGCAATGCTTTGAAAATTCTTTAAGAAAAGATAAAGTTGTCAATCAAGAGTGAAAAAGAGGGATGAATGGAGTTCCAGGGCAACTGATGTCCTCTTCTGGCCTCTGTGGGTACTGTACACTCATGTGGTATACATAAATACATACAGGTAAAGGACTCATACACATAAAAATATTGTAAAGAATAGAGGAATTGAAAAAAAGGTATACTGTTTAAAAACAAGCATTCCATTATATTTGAGAGTTTTGGTGGTGGTGGTGGTGTGTGTGCATGAGTGCGTACGTGCGTGCATGTGTGTGTGTGTGTGTATGTGTGTGTGTGTGTGTGTGTGTGTGTGTGTGTGTTAGGACCTAACCTCACCCATTATCCAACACATATGGGAATTTCTACAACCACCAGGATCAGAAAAATAACAAATAATGAGAGACAAGAAGGAAATCTAGTTCAGCACAGCTGGTGTTAGCTCAAACCTCTCAAGTCTGACCCAAGGCAGTTTATTGTACTCATATTTAAGCACAGTACAATTTGGGGAAAGGTTCTTGGTTTAATACAATCCCCTCTGCTCAAGGAGGCATAATTACATCAAGACTCTTCTCAGAGTATGCATCACTTCTGCCATGAAGATGGTTCTAGAGATAGGCTACAAGGATTATCTTAAGGGTCTACAGGAGGAGCTGGGTGGTCTCAGTCATACAGATAGTGTAGAAATTAATAAGCTGCCATTTGGGTTCTTAAGCACCTTCTGTCCTGGTTGTGGGAGCTTGGGAAAGCCTCTGGCTATATAAATAATACAAAGGTCACCTAGACTATTATCCACCTCTGGTCCTACTTGTGGGAGCTTGGTATGGCCTGGCCCTACAGATAGTCCAAATCACCGGGTTATTAACCACCTCTATTCCCAGCCTTCTGGGTGGAAAAGCAAGTTATACACCATTCCTGTTGAAAAAGCAATTCTGCATGTTTATTCCTGGTTTCCTTAGTTTTTAATCTTAGTGTTTACCTTTGTGTTCTCAACAAACACACAGATGAAAATTTAAACAATGAAGATAGACAGAAAAGAGTAATTGTGACAATCAAAATAAAGCTATTTCTATGATTTTAGAAAATTCCTTTTTAAATCAGTTCATATATGCCTTATTTTACTCATTACCAAGTTACTTGAGTAGTAATTGTTAAGCATCAAAATCACTATTAAAAATAGGCAATGAATTTGTGTTTCATGCTTAGCCACTTACAGTGTTGACCTTTGTGTGCCTTTTAATATTAATAATATTTTTATACCTGTAAACAGAGGATGGTTAAAAAATGCTACTTTCAGTAACATTTGTAAAACTTCCATTTTTAAAGCTGATTTGGTAATGCTTTCATCAGAACAGCTCATCCACGTGAACTGTTGGGTTTCAGCAGAGCAGCTTTGGGTGGCCGAGTGACTTCTGGAATCCCAGTGGCCTCAAGTAATGAGAAGCTCTATGATTACTTCTTGTCCCCCTCACAAGCTTGGGCACAAAGTTTCCAGCTCTGTTCTCCATTGTATGGGCATAACAACATGACCCTTAAAAAAGATTTGTTTTTATTTTATGTGTATGGGAATTTTGCCTGCACACGTGTTATGTGTACTACATGAATGCACTACCCTTGGAAACCAGAAGAGGGCATCAGAACCCCTCAAAAGAATAGTTGTGAGCCATCTGTAGATACTGGGACGTCCTCTATGAGAGCAGCTAGTGCTCTTAACCACCCAGCCATTTTTCCAAATTTTTATAAAGCTCAAAGACTCTTAAAGGCTTTGATTTGTAAAGAATGTGACTTTTTAAAATGTCTTAGCTTTTTAAATGGTAGTTGAAGTCCACATATTACAATTGGTATTAAGATTTTATAATCCAAAAGAGAGTAGACCAAGCCCTTTTTAAAAGGCCTTAACAATCTACACTTAGGAATAAACCAATGCTGTTTTATTTTTGCTCCTTGCTTTTTGAGACAAAGTCTTGCGATAAAGCCTAGGCTGGCCTGAAGTTTACTGGGAAGTCCAAGCTTACCTTGAACTCAGGATCACCTAGATATAGGCTCTCCAGTGTTGGGATTATAGGCAGGTATTACTTTGCCTGACTTGAATAAAACCATATAGACACCTAAATAATTATTCATCTGTCAACACTCTCCAAAAGAATACATAAAATTACAACTAAAATATTAATCAAGAAGTTTTTTCTGGGAATAGATAACATCAAATACAAAATAAGAAGGCTAGATAAACTATGTACAAATACACATGATAGCAATTAACTAGCTCACAGCTAAGGAACATCTCTGGGCAGAACATTGTGCTAAGATCATCCACAACAGCCAAGAGACAGAGTCGGCCAATGAATGAATCAATCCACTGATGAATAAATCTACAAAATGTATGAATTGCTATTCAGCTTTTTGAAAAGAAGGAAATGCTATCATTTGTACCCACATAGATGAGTCTGGAAAACACTATGCTAAATAAAACAATCCAGGTACAAAACCACAAATACCACACAATCCCACTTTTATTTAGAATGAACCAAGTCAAGTCCGTTACAACGGAGAGCTAGATGGGCGTTGCCAAGGGCTGTGGGAGAAAGAATGAAGAGCCCTGAAGAGGTGACCATCCCTGTGTCAGGACCTAAAATCAGAGGAGAGTGGCAATGGGGACCCAGGATCAAGAGAGAGTCACTCACTGAATCTCTTTACTATTGCATATAGTTATTTCAGGAATAAAAATACTTCAAAAATTAATAATACAACATATTTTTCAAGTCTCTGAGACCCTGGCTCCCACATTCCTTGAGAATTAAGCCAGAAGGACTTGAGCAAATAGGAAGCAAACTGAGCCTGCTTCCCACAACATTTCTTGTTTTCCATGGCCATGTTTTACTTAGACAATGTCCTCTTCCACACTCAAATCCTAATTTTAAACTAAAAGTTGACTCCTGTCTATCCTGGCCCTCGTTATCATAGATTCTAGAAAGTGAACGATTCGCTGTGTGGTCTTTCAACCACAGAGAAGAAACACAGTCTTTTTTCTCTCTTAGGTTTAATTCTGGGGTCCTGAAAACTAGACTAAGAGAGGTTAATAAGACAGGCGCATATACATTTTATTTGACGTTTTTATGGAACACAAAGACCTTCCTAGAAAAGAAGTAGAACAGATAGGCCCAAGGGCTTATGTATGCTTCTAACTAAGAGTGATAAATTATGGAGCCAGGAGGAAAAGGGCAGGGCTCTTGAGATTTCCAAGGGCCGAAACCTGTGGGAAGGTAAATACACGGGGAAACCCACAGGAGATCAAGGCTAGCTTAGCACGCTCTGTTTGTGCCAGACCATCTTGGTGCCAATTTTCCGTCATCTCCACGCTATGCAACTTTCCCCGGGGAAGGGATTTAAAACAATCCTGAGTCCTTGGAGTTTCTGCTTTTAGTCAGATATGGATGACTTTTCTACATCTGTTGAATCTCAATTTTTTTTTTCTGTTCAAAATAATTCTTATGCCAAAGTGGCATACTTTACTTTGGAGCAGCAGATTCTGATCCCCTTCCATTATAATGACATATAAACAAGACAGAGCATTAAAACCTTTCAGATTTAAGTGCTTGTCCAAGATCACTCTGCCATACCCCAGATCCCCTCCAAAGAGGATTCTTGCAAAGATAATATTTTTGCTGTTGTTATTTTAAGGTCTGTAGGAGGATGATTACAGAGTAAGCTTCTAAATGTCACCTTCGCTAATAAAATCTGAACCAGACAATATGCACAGTCTTAGACCTAACTTGTTGAGGTTCTGAATCTGGCTGTAAGTATATAGCCACAGGCTTCCCGTCTAAGTCCTTCTGTAGTCTAGAAAGCAGGAGAATGGAATACTCATTCATTTTACTTATCATAGTTGCTATCACTTCTTCCCCCAATTCATGACTTTAATGAAACTATAATTCTAAACTTATTTCTTCCATGGTATTTCTTGTATAGAAAAAAACATTATAAATATGAATATAAGCTTTGGAAATTATCATTCGTGCCTGAGTTCTTCTATACCAACCTGTCTCAGTCTTTGGATACAAAGGACTTGTTGCTAAAACCCATTTGGTAGGGGCATAACCAATGTCGAATGACAAACCGAAACATGATTCCATTTTGGGAACCAATGAATTTATTTGACTTCCTTACAGAATACTGCAGAGGGATTAACGAGAGCGGTGTGGGTGCTGCTCCTCCGACAGGCTATGTGTCTGAACAACCTTTACCTAGCAGCCATGAGGACTTCACTGTAGAGCGAGTCCTCCAACCCTAACAAGAGGTAGGGAGCATCAGATACTCAGGTGAGGGCCTTGTGAGCCTCTCTACCCCTCCATGATGTGGCATAAACAGTCAACAAGCCCAGTTGACATGGTCCTTTTCAAGAGAGTACAGCCCAAGTCCCCAAGATGATGTGACCTTGACTGAGAAGAGTTCAGGGCCCCACCTAAATTCTCAGTCATTTCTCGTTCAAGTTCTGTGCTCCATTTTCAAAACAAAGTGATGTATCTTTTGCTTTTTATTTTTTTAAAAAAAATGCTTATTATGATTTTCATCTCAAGGTTACTGCGAGCTGAATTCGGTGTATGTGTCTTTCTATATACTGGTATTACTAGCATTTCTCAGGCTATTTTAATACCCTGAGTTAAACGGGAGCTGCAAGTTTCTATGGTAACAGAAATCATTGTGGCTGCTTACCCCGAGATGGTCCTTGTAAATCACATTTTTAGAGATAATTTTTCTTAACAAAGCATTGTTTAAATTGCTTCAGCGTTGTGGCAATTATGCCTTCAATGATAAACATCAGGGTAGAAAGGAACGGCAGATTTCAGAACTCCAGCAGAGACTGGCGACACTAACAGCAGACATGGGCTGCTCTGTGGAATTCTACTGCAGGTACACTGCTGCTGGTGCTCCACAGGGGAAACTGAGGCAAACCAGGCTCACAGAGATCAAACTATCCACGCTCTCCTTGCCTTTTATTTAAACGTATTTTCATACTGTAATATTTCGACTTATGTTACCATGAGATCAGCTTCTTCTGTACAACTGAGGTGGAAACAGGTTACTCTTGACTAATTTACTCTGAGCCATTAAAATTTGGAAGTACTTAATGTGTCACGTTTGGGTCCAACGTGCTTTATATATGGTTGTAACTGGGTGAGGAATGTTCAAATGCATGGTCTGCAATACTCTCAAGCCCAGCTGGAGCTAAACACCACACTTTGAAATTACGGAGTTGTTGATCCAACTCAGTTCACTGTGAAAGGTTCGTCAGACTCCTTCCCTCTTGCCTGATTGTCCTTTTCCATAGGGATGCTCACAACCTGGTAGCTAGCTCTCCCCTAGTGTGGGTAGGAGGACCCAGGTAATGAATATTCAAGGCAAAAAGAAGCCTCTTGTTACCACCTACTTCTATCACTTCCTCTATAATCTCTCAAACGCCAGTCATTATGACTAGGTCATACTCAGTGCGGGGGAGGGGATAATTAAGTTCTTAATTCTGAAAACAGGGGTATCAAAGAATTCTAGACAATCCTTTAACCAGTCCAGTATACTATGTAAACATTAACTATTGATTTTCTTCTGATATTTTCAAAAGCTGACTGTGGCTAAGTACTTCTTTAAGACGTTAATGTGTTTTTGTTCATGTTCTGCGTTTTCTCTTTAAGTAAGTAGCTTCTCATCCCCAGTGTTTTCTCTACAGACTTAAGTGGATGAAAGGAAAATATAACTGGCCTGGAAGTCTTCCTGCTTTGGACTTTGCAAAACCTTAATCTCAGGAAACAGGGTCCCCACAGGCATTACATAAAAGTCAATTACTTGTGAGTGCAAACATTACACTTAGCAGGAAAAATCAATGGGACAGGGTGAGGAGCAGTAAGAAGGTGTGAGGAAAGTGAGACTGGATCAGTTTTGTTTCCACTTCACAGGTCATGAGATGCCAAAGGATTGTGGTGGTGTGCCTTAGCAATATGGTGGGATGTGGTTTTCCTCACAAATGGGTACTGTAACCCTGTGGGTGGTAGAGGAAACTGAGAGATGCTCCAGCCCTGAAAGGGACAAGGCAAGAGAAACACCATACGTGAATGATGGTGGACAACAGCGTGTCTCAACACCAGGACCCCTCAATCCTGGGGACAGGCTCTGTGCACTAGCCAGCCAGATGTAGAAGTTACATAGAATATAAATGCGAAAAGGAAGTTCCCTAGCTCTTGAGTTGCAACTGAGTTCTGGAAACCGCATTCCTGTTGCCCGGATCCCCAGCTGTGTCTGCTTTCAGGCACTCCACACCTGGCAGCTGAACAGGCTGGCAGATAAACTGTCAACCCAACCAGTGTCTACATTTCAGCCATGCACAGACACCAGTGAGATGCAGGACATAGACTTCGGCTTTGTACAGAACCAGCGAAAACACAGCAGCAGAATAACGTTCATTGTGCATGTATCCCTCATTCACGAGAATGTCTGAAGACCTACGGGAAATTTCCATAAATAAGCCCTTGCATCTGTGTGGAAAGACGGGATAAATGCCAGTCACAGCAATTGGAACATTTGTTATTATTTCTAGGTCTGCCCTGAAGCTCCTCATGAGAAGAAATAGGATCACGTTTAGCTCTCTCCTCACAATGCCCAGCATGGCAGGTGTTAGATACTCAATATGGATGTGTTCCTTTCATTTTCAACTTTATCACTTTATAATTTCTCAAGTGTCTAAACCGGTTTCCTTAGTTCTGTTTCTAATGCTGTTGCAAAGACACCCTAACCCCAAACTACTTGGCGGTGGGGGAGGGGAGGGGCAGGCAGAGCCGGCGAGCAGGTATTTAGCTTATAATTCCAGGTCATAAATCCGTCATTCCAGGGAAGCCAAGGCAGGAATTTGAGGAGTTAGTCACATCACAGTCACAGCCAAGTGCACAGAGAAACTAATGAATGCTCTTACGCTGCCTGCTCATCTACATTTTTTTCCACTCCAATACAGTCCAGGTCCCGGTCTAGGGAATGGTGTTGCCCACAGTGGGCTGCATTAATTAACAATCAAGACAGTCTTACACAAACACACCCACGGACCAGTCTGATATAGGCAATGCCGTTTTTAAGCTCTCTTCCTCAGGTGATTCCAGCTTGTGTCAAGTTGACAATTATAGCTAACCATCACACAGCCTTTTAAAGAAAGAGGAAAGAAAGGCCAGGCGGTAATATATACTCATGTACAAAGTTTCATTCTGAGAGATTGGTGGTTAATCCGAGAGAATTTTATTGTGGTTGCCAAAGAGTAAAATCTATTGTTTGGTAGCATTTTGTGAACTGGGGATTGCTATTGTCTCTTTGAACTCTGATATTGATTCATTACAACACATTATATTCAGCTAGCTTGCAAATTGGACCTTTGTGCACAAGACAAGAGATCAGGATGAGACTGAGTGGAGAAATGATAAGGAGCTGGAGATCTGCCTAATGACATGCTTTACTCAATGACTTATTATATCAACATATCACACATTTCAGGAAAGCAGCAATTAACCTCACTCCAACTTCACTTAGAGCTGTCATTGTCGTTTTATTTACTTTAAAGAGAAAATTCTCTCAAATGAACACATGTACAGAAGGGGGGCTCTGCAAAAGTGTTTCTTAAACTTTCTTCTTAAAACAAGAATAAATGTGGTAAGGACAAAAAAAATGTTGAATGCTTGGGGGAAGAAATGAAGAAGGAGAAGCCCAATTAGAAATTGATATCTTTACATGTTCTTCCACTTGTTGAACTGCTATAACATATATTTCGTGTCCTGATTGACACTATAGTCTATGTTTTCTCTCTTCCTTAAGAACTTTCCAGAGCCAGGTAGTAGTGGCACACACCTTTAATCCCAGCACTCAGGAGGCAGAGGCAGGTGGATCTCTGTGAGTTCGAGGCCAGCCTGGTCAGCAAGAGCTAGTTCCAGGACAGGCTCCAAAGCTACAGAGAAATTCTGTCAAAACACACACACACACACAAAACTTTTCAGATACATGTTTCTAAATCAAGAAAGTTAATGAGGCCTAAAATGAAACAACTTATTGACTTATGCACATTTAGTCACAAAATAAATTGAGTTTGAATACCCTGATTCCCAGACATGCAGAAATACTTTTATATGAAGTGATTTGCATTCAGGTTGCTTAACTCATGTCCACTGATTGTCTAATGAAAGGCAATATGAAAAGAGTTTATAGGTCCTATCTCTGATCTCAAGGAGCTGAAACCTTTTAGAAAAAAAAAGCAGAACTTGAAAATACACAACAGTTAAACAATAATGAAAAGTAATGGTCAGGGGGCTGGAGAGATGGCTCAGGGATTAAGAGCACTGGCTGCTCTTCCAGAGGTCCTGAGTTCAATTCCCAGCAACCACATGGTGGCTCACAATCATCTGTAGTAAGATCTGGTGCCCTCTTCTGGCCTGCAGGCATACATTCAGGCAGAACACTGTATACATAATAAGTAAATAAATAAACAAATAAATCTTTAAAAAAAAGAAAAGAAACTATCCTCATCCCCACTTCCCTAGTGGTGGCAGCTTGCAGTCATGGGAGCGACTACTGAGGGAGCAGGCCCAAGACAGAAACCTCTGTAGGACAGGCATTAATCAGCAACAACTGACGTAGCAGCCATGAGCCAGCGACCTCCACTAGAGCAAGCCCAAACCAGCGACCTCTGCCAAAGCAGGCCTGAGCCAGCAAACTCTGCTGAAGCAGGCCCAAGGCAGCAATCTCAGTGAAAGCAGCCCCAAGCGAGCAACCTCCATGAGAGCAGGCCCCAACGACCCCTGGTATTGCAGAGTGACCCCAGAGAGCACTGAACAACCTCCATGAATACTGAATGACCTCCGGGGTTGCTAGAACCTGTAAAAACAGCCAAGATCAAAAATACTGATGACAACTTGTGGGGTCCTACATTGCTGGTGGGAGTGCAAGCTGGTATAGCCCCTTTGGATGTCAGTGTGGGGATTTCTCAGAAAATTAGGAAACAGCCTTCCTTAAGATCCAGCAATACCACTTTTGGGTATATATCCAAAGGATGCTCAATCGTGCCACAAGGACATGTGCTCAACTATGTTCAGAGCAGCATTGTTTGTCACAGCCAGAACCTGGAAACAACCTAAATGTCCTTCAACCAAAGAATGGATAAGGAAAATGTGGTACATTTACACAATAGAGTACTACACAGCAGAAAAAAAAACAATGACATCTTGAAATTTGCAGGCAAATAGATCTAAAAAAACATCATATTGAGTGAGGTAACCCAGACCCAGAAAGATAAGTATCACATGTACTCACTCATAAGTGGCTTTTAAACATAAAGCAAAGAAAAAACAGCCTACAAATCACAATCCCAGAGAACCTAGACAACAATGAGAACCCTAAGAGAGACATACATGAATCTAATCTACATGGGAAGTAGAAAAAGACAAGATATCCTGAGTAAATTGGGAGCATGGGGACCTTGGGAGAGAGGAGGAGAAGAGGGAAGAGGAAGGGAGGAGAGCAGAGGAAAATACAGAGCTCAATAAAAACAATAAAAAAGTAAAATGAAGGGAAAAAAAAGTAGTGGTCAGAGAAGAGAAGATGCTCACCGAAACACCTGTGGGAAGTCGAAATCAAACAGACTGCCTGAGGCTCGAGCAAATGTAAGCGTGATTATGGACACAATCACAAGACAGCTTCTCGGGGCGACGTGTCTAAGCATGTTCTGCAACTCTATTCTCCAGTTCCTGGAAGGTACACATAAGCAGAAAAGAATCGGCATAGTCCTTGAGGTTTTGACAGCAGAACCGAGGGTGGTGGCAAGTTGCCATCTGAGTCCTTCTAGCCCGTATTCCTCCTATATATTAAGTGGCAAGGACACACACAGATGACTAGACTGTAAATAAACAGTAATATTATGCATTTGTGATGGAAAATACACAAAAGGATATCCTGCTGTTTGGAAAGTCCATTTAAATACACTGACCATTCCCAAGGATAATGTGGATCAATACTGATCAAATTCTAATGTACACATATGGCCAGTTCTTGTTCATTCTTAAGAGTATAGAAAAGGTATCCACAATGTGGTTTTTTTTAAGTAATTTTATTAAATTATAAAAGTTTCCATTTACGCCCCTCTTCCTCTTCCCAACACCCTCCCACTCCCCCCCCCTCCTCCTCCCTCTTTGTCCCTAAGGGCAGTCAGGGTTTCAAGCCCTGTGGGAAGTTCAAGTTCGTCCCCCCTCCCTCCAGGTCCAGGAAGGTGAGTATCCAAACAGACTGGATCCCAAAATTCCAGTATATGCAGAGGAAACTAGTCCCAGTGTCATTGTCAATGGCTTCTCAGAAAGACTCCGGGCCAGCCACATTCAGAGAATCCGGCCACATTCAGAGAATCTGGTTGGATCACGTGCTCGTTCAGTCGCAGTCCAACTGCCCTTGGTAAACTCTCATTAGATCCGACCCCTTGTATCAGTGGGTGATAGCATCCCTCGCAGTCCTTCGTCATTTTCTTCGTCCTTCTGCTCCTCATTTGGACCTTGGGGGGCTCAGTCCGGTGCTCCAATGTGGGTTTCCGTCTGTATCGCCATCCATCGCGAGATGAAGGATCTATGGTGATAAGCAAAATATTCATCAGTATGGTTATGGGCCAAGGCCGGTTCAGGCACCCTCTCCTCTGTCCAGAGAACAATCTGGGGATCTCTCCTTGGACCTGGGATCCCATATATAATCAAGTTTCCTATAAACCCTAAAATGACTCCCTTAGTTGAAATATATTCTTCCCTGATCCCATATTCATCCTTCCTCCCTTCCCCCCATCCCGGTCAACCGAGCTTTCTCCATTCCTCCCCTACTCCCTTCTCTCTAACCCTCTACCCTTCCAACAACCCTCCCACCGCCCCCCCCCATGCACCCAAGGTTACCTGGGACTCTTGACTATTTCCTACCTCCTGGCGGATAGCTAAATAATCTTCATCAGGTTCTTCTTCTTATTTAGCTTCTCTAGGATCACGAATAATAGGCTCAAAGACCTTTAAATTATGGTTAGAATCCACTTATGAGTGAATACATACCGTGTTCCTCTTTTTGGGTCTGGCTTACTTCACTCAGTCAAGCGTTTTCTATGTCCATCCATTTGCATGCAAAATTCAAGATGTCATTATTTTTTACCGCTGAGTAAAACTCTAATGTGTATATGTTCCACACCTTTTTTAACCATTCTTCTATTGAGGGGCACCTAGGCTGTTTCCAGGTTCTGGCTATTACAAATAGCGCTGCTATGAACATAGTTGAACAAATGCTTTTGTAGTATGCTAGGGAATCTCTAGGGTATATTCCCAAGAGTGGAATTGCTGGGTCCTGAGGGAGGTTGACTCCCAGTTTCCTGAGAAACCGCCACACTGATTTCCACAGTGGCTGCACAAGTTTGCATTCCCACCAACAATGGATGAGTGTTCCCCTCACCCCACATCCTCTCCAGCATAGGCTATCGTTGGTGTTTTTGACTTTAGCTATTCTGACAGGTGTAAGATGGTATCTCAAAGTTGTTTTGCTTTGCATTTTCCTGATCGCTAAGGAGGTTGAGCATGACCTTAAGTGTCTTTTGGCCATTCAAAGTTCATCTGTTGAGAATTCTCTGTTCAGTTCAGTACCCCATTTTTTAATTGGGTTAATTAGAGTTTTAGTGCCTAGTTTCTTGAGTTCTTTGTATATTTTGGAGATCAGACCTTTGTCTGATGAGGGGTTGGTGAAGATCTTCTCCCAGTCAGAAGGCAGCCTTTTTGTCTTACTGACAGTGTCCTTTGCTTTACAGAAGCTTCTCAGTTTCAGTAGATCCCATTTATTCATTGTTTTTCTTATTGTCTGTGCAGCTGGGGTCCTGCTTAGGAAGAGGCCTCCTGTGCCTATATCTTGTAGACTACTTCCCACTTTCTCTTATATCAGGTTCAAAGTGGACGGATTAATGTTGATGTCTTTAATCCATTTTGACCTGAGTTTTGTGCATGGTGATAGGTATGGATCTACTTTCATCCTTCTACAGGTTGACATCCAGTTATGCCAGCACCATTTGTTAGAGATGCTTTCCTTCTTCCATTGTATACCTTTAGCTCCCTTGTCAAAAATTAGGTGCTCATAGGTTTGTGGGTTAATATCCGGGTCTTCTATTCGATTCCAAAGGTCGATTTCTCTGTTCTTATGCCAATACCAAGCTGTTTTCAATACTGTAGCTCTGTAATAGAGTTTGAAGTCAGGGATGGTAATGCCTCCTGAAGTTCCTTTATTGTATAAGATTGTTTTGGCTATCCTGGGTTTTTTGTTTTGCCATATAAACTTGATTATTGTTCTCTCAAGGTCTGTGAAGAAGTTTGATGGGATTTTGATGGGGATTGCATTGAATCTATAGATTGCTTTTGGTAGAATTGCCATTTTTACTATGTTGATCCTCCCAATCCAAGAACAAGGGAGATCTTTCCATTTTCTGGTATCCTCCTCAATTTCTTTCTTCAAAGACTTAAAGTTCTTGTCAAATAGGTCTTTCACTTCCTTGGTTAGAGTAACCCCAAGATATTTTATGCTATTTGTGGCTATCATGAAAGGTGATGTTTCTCTGATTTCCCTCTCAGCTTCTTTATCCTTTGTGTATAGGAGGACCACTGATTTTTTGGAGTTGATCTTGTATCCTGCCACGTTACTAAAGGTGTTTATCAGCTGTAAGAGTTCTTTGGTAGAGTTTTGGGGGTCACTTATGTACACTATCATATCGTCAGCAAATAACGAAAGTTTAACTTCATCCTTTCCAATTCGAATCCCCTTGATCTCCTTATGTTGTCTTATTGCTATTGCTAGAACTTCAAGTACTATATTGAAGAGGTATGGAGAGAGTGGACAGCCTTGTCGTGTTCCTGATTTTAGTGGAAAGGCTTTGAGTTTCTCTCCATTCAATTTGATCTTAGCTGTCGGCTTGCTGTATATTGCTTTTATTATATTTAGGTAAGATCCTTGTATCCCCAGTCTCTCCAACACCTTTATCATAAATGGGTGTTGAATTTTGTCAAATGCTTTTTCAGCATCCAATGAAATGATCATATGGTTTTTTTCTTTCAGTTTATTTATATGATGGATTACACTGATAGATTTGCGTATGTTGAACCAGCCCTGCATCTCTGGGATGAAGCCTACTTGATCATAATGAATAATTTTTCTAATGTGTTCCTGGATTCGGTTTGCCAGGATTTTATTGAGAATTTTCGCGTCGATGTTCATGAGTGAGATTGGCCTGTAATTCTCTTTCCTGGTTGTGTCTTTATGTGGTTTTGGTATTAAGGTAACTGTAGCTTCATAAAAGGAGTTTGGTAATGACTCTTCTGTTTCTATATTATGGAATACATTAAGGAGTATAGGAATTAGCTCTTCCTGGAAGTTCTGGTAGAATTCTGCATTGAAACCATCTGGTCCTGGGCTTTTTTTGGCAGGGAGATTTCTGATAACAGCTTCTAATTTTTCACGACTAACAGGTCTATTTAGATTGTTCACCTGTTCTTGGTTCAACTTTGGTATATGGTACTTATCTAAAAAAATGTCCATTTCTTTTACATTTTCCAACTTTGTGGCATATAAACTTTCGTAGTAAGATCTAATGATTCTCTGAATTTCCTCTGTGTCTGTGGTTATATCCCCCTTTTCATTTCTGATCCTATTAATTTGCATGTGCTCTCTCTGCCGTTTGATTAGTTTGGATAGGGGTTTGTCAATCTTGTTGATTTTCTCCAAGAACCAGCTTTTTGATTCATTGATTCTTTGGATTGTTTTCTCTGTTTCTATTTTGTTGATTTCAGCCCTCAGTTTGATTATTTCCAGTCTTCTACTCCTCCTGGGTGAATCAGCTTCTTTTTTTTCTAGAGCTTTCAGGTGTGCTGTTAGGTCTCCAATGTGTGCTTTCTCCGTTTTCTTTAGTTGGGCACCTATTGCTATGAACTTTCCTCTTAGCACTGCTTTCATAGTGTCCCATAGGTTTGAGTATGTTGTGTCTTTGTTTTCATTAAATTCAAGGAAGACTTTAATTTCTTCCCTGACCCAGGGGTGATTTAGTAGTTGACTGTTCAACTTCCATGAGTTTGTTGACTTCCTGGGGGTAGCATTGTTGTTGAATTCTAATTTTAATCCATGGTGATCTGACAAGACACAGGTGGTTACTAATATTTTTTTGTATCTGTGGGAGTTTGCTTTGTTACCGAGTATGTGGTCAATCTTCGAGAAGGTTCCATGAACTGCAGAGAAGAAGGTATATTCTTTCCTATTTGGGTGGAGTGTTCTATAGATGTCTGTTAAGTCCATTTGATTCAATACCTCCAATAAATCTCTTAATTCTCTGTTTGGTTTCTGTCTGATTGACCTGTCCATTGGTGAGAGAGGAGTGTTGAAGTCTCCTACTATTAGCGTGTGTGGTTTGATGACTGCCTTGAGTTCTAGAAGAGTTTCTTTTACATATGTGGGTGCCTTTACATTAGGGGCATAGATATTCAAGATTGAGACTTCTTCCTGATGAGTTGTTCCTGTTATGAGTATGAAATGTCCATCTCCATCTCTTCTGGTTGATTTTAGTTTGAAGTCGATTTTGTTAGAAATGGCCACACCTGCTTGTTTCTTAGGTCCATTTGCTTGGAAAACCTTTTCCCAACCCTTTACTCTGAGTAGGTGTCTGTCTTTGTGGTTGAGGTGTGTTTCTTGTAAACAGCAGAATGTTGGATCCTGTTTTCGTAACCAATCACTAAGTCTGTGCCTCTTTATAGGTGAATTGAGTCCATTGATATTAAGAGATATTAATGACCAGTGGTTGTTGACTCCAGTCATTTTTTTGAGGGGGTAATAGAGTGTATGTGTTTTCCTTCTTTGAATTGTGCTAGTGAAGAGTTGCTAGATGTCTGAATTATTGTAGTCAGTGTTGGCAATGTTGGATTCCTTGGGATGTAATTTTCCTTCTAATATTCTCTGTAAGGCTGGATTAGTAGTTATGTATTGTTTAACTTTGTTTTTATCCTGGAATATTTTGTTTTCTCCGTTGATAGTGAACGAAAGCTTGGCTGGGTAAAGTAGTCTGGGCTTGCATCCATGGTCCCTTAATTTCTGCAGTACCTCTATCCAGGACCTTCTGGCTTTCATGGTTTCTATAGAGAAGTCTGGTGTAAGTCTGATAGGTTTACCTTTATAGGTTACTTGACCTTTTTCCTTTGCAGCTCTTAATATCCTTTCTTTAATCTGACTGCTTTGTGTTTTGATTATTATATGGCGAGGGGATGTTTTTTTTCTGATCCAATCTATTCGGTGTTCTGTATGCTTCTTGCACCTTCATAGGAATATCCCTCTTTAGGATGGGAAAGTTTCCTTCTATAATTTTGTTGAATATATCTTCTGGACCTTTGATCTGCAATTCTTCTCCTTCTTCTACTCCTATTATTCTTAGATTTGTTTTTTTTTTAATATGTCCCGTATTTCCTGAATGTTTTGTGATGAGAATTTGTTGGATTTGCTGTTTTCTTTGGTCAGGGCGTTTATTTTCTCTATGGTGTCTTCATAATCTGAGATTCGTTCTTCTATCTCTTGTATTCTATTGGTTAAGCTTGATTCTGTAGTCTCCATTCGTTTACCTAGATTTTCCATATCCAGCCGGCCCTCGGATTGTGTTTTCCTCACTGCCTCCATTTCAGTTTTCAATTCTTGAACTGATTCCATTACCTGTTTGATTGCTTTTTCTTGGTTTCCCAGGGTATCATTTACGAATTTACTCATTTCTTCAACCTTTTTGTTATATTTGTCTTCCATTTCTTTACTCATTTCTTCCATCTTTTTGTTATATTTGTCTTCTATTTCTTTAAGTGAGTTATTCATACCCTGTTTAAGAGACTCTATTGCTTTCATAATGACACTGTTTTCCACTTCTTCCGGAATAGGGCGTTCAAGTCCTTCTGTCATAAGATTGCTGGGATCTGGTGTTTTCATGTTGTTTTTCAGATTGTTGGAGGAATTCTTGCCTTGGCGCCGCCCATCTCTTCCTTCAGATGCTCTCCAATGGCTCTTCCCTCCGCTGGGTCTTCTTCTACTGGATTAGTGTCCCTTGCTATCCAGGAATCACTTTGCCTGCAGTCTTAGCTTGCTGCAGGCAGGCTATTAGAACAAAGGGACTTCCTTCCCTTTGCACTCACCACCTGTCCCGACCCGTGGTGCCCACCCCGGCTGAGATGGAGGAATTTAAGCCCCGAAAAAGGGAGAGAGGAGGGGAGGGGTTCGAGGCTGAAAGCTGGGATTGCGTAGCAGGAGAGAGGGATTAGCTGGGGGAAGCTGCCCCTTTGGAGTAGCCAGGGAGATAAGGATGGCGAGAATATTGTGTGTTCCCTAACCGGACTTGTATGGCAGTCAACACACTTACCCCTCCACAGGATCAGAGCCCCTCACTGGTCAGAAGACTCCCTGCCTGCGGTCTTAGCTTGCTGCAGGCCGGCTATCAGAACAAAGGGACTCCCGTCCCTTTGCACTCACCGCCTGCCCCGGGCCGCGGTGCCCACCCTGGCTGAGATGGAGGAATTTAAGCCCCGAAAAAGGGAAAGAGGAGGGGAGGGGTTCGAGGCCGAAAGCTGGGATGACGTAGCAGGAGAGAGGGATCAGCTGGGGGAAGCTGCCCCTTTGGAGCAGCCAGGGAGATAAGGATGGCGGGAATACCGTGTGTACCTAACCGGACTTGTATGGCGGTCAACACACTCACCCCTCCACAGGATAAGAGCCCCTCGCTGGTCAGAAGACTCCCTGCCTGCGGTGTTAGCTTGCTGCAGGCGGGCTATCAGAACAAAGGGACTCCCGTCCCTTTGCACTCACTGCCTGCCCCGGACCCCACAATGTGTTTTAAACAGCTGCAGAAAACTCTTTTTTAGGCTTCGGGGATGGCTAGGTCAGCAAAGTGCTTGAGTTTGCCTTGCAAGTGGTAGGCCTGGAGTCTGATTTCCAAGACCACATAAAAAGCCAGGCATGTGTGGCATGCATATGTAATCCCAATACTGGGGTGGTGGAAATGGAAGGATTCTTAGGGATCACCACCCAGACTGCCTGCCTAACTGGTGAGCTCCAAGCCAATGCAGAACCTTTTCTCAAAGGAGGTAGGTGGCATTCCCAAGGATGACACCTAAGGTTGTCCTTCAGATTCTACACGCGCACTATGCATGAGTCTGTGTACGTGAACACACACACACACATGCACACACACACACACACACATACACACACACTACCTTTAGAACACCTCTTTAAGAATTCTTTTGAGAAGTCAAAAAACAATGATAAGACTTAAAGATTAGTTTTTTAGAAAGAGAACTGAAAACTTCCTTAATGAACTTAATGCGGGAGTTAACTGGTATAGCTACTGTCACAGTCATCACAATTCAACTAGAACTCAGCACAACTGCCAGCAACGGCAGCAAACGGATGCTTGCTATGCTGGGCTCTAGTCTTTCCGTGCTCTTCTGCGGCGTCGAGAGAAATATTGGGTCCAGGATCCACGGACAATTACCAGCAGTGTCTCTCGTCCTGTGAAGTATGGGCTAAAGATTCTTCCACGCTTAACACCCTTTACAAGCTGAAATTGCCATGAAGCGAAAGGATTTTATGTTGTGACCTTTAGCATCAAGTCATGTCCTTAGCAAATGAAAAATTATGCCATTGTGTAATGCCTCGAAACACAGCGTGTATATGTGAGTAACTGTTTCTGCTCCGAGTCACTGAGCAGTTGTGACAGATCTTACATGTTCTCATCATCGAAGAGACAGCAAAGGAAAAGTCAGATCACTCAGAAATTCAATAGCCAATAAAAACAATCCATTGGATTCTCCTTACAAAATTTATGAATTTTAAGGCTGTAAATGTTCAGTCTTGTTTTCTGGGGTCTTTTGTTTTGTTTGTTTTTTGTTTAGGGGATATTTTGTTTTGTCTCATTACATACATGCCTTTGGGAGCTAAAAGCATGTAAGTAGCATATTGGAGTTCAATTAAGTTGCATATTGGAATTCAATTAATGGGTAATAGACTAAGTCTGAAAACAAAGAGGGTCCAGGCACACATATGAACTCAAAGTGTTGAGACACTGTGCATAAGACCTGTGCAAGCTCACACCACACAAAAGGTGAGCACGGAAGGGGAGGTGTGCATTGCGTCCACCTCTAGCTGAGGAGCCCTTGGTAACTGATAAACACCAGGGGAGGGAGAGGGAGTTGTCTTTAAGGGTGTGATGGGGAGTCGGGCAGTGCTAGTGCATGTCTTTAAACCCAGCACTTGGGAGGCAGAGGCAGGAGGATTTTTATGAGTTGAATGCCAACCTGGTCTACAGAGTGAGTTCTAGGACAGCCAGGAAGTTTCTGCACAGTGAAACTCTATCTCAAAACTAACCCCCCAAAAGGAGGGGGTATGCCGGGTAAAGAGCACCTAGGTGGATGGCCACACACTTGAGAATATATAGCCAATGCTAATTGGTATCCATGTTTGTTTTATTTATTTCTGAATGAAGACACAAAGTTTGGTGGGAATGGAATTGGGATGCATCTGGAAGGAGCTGGAGGAGAGAGTGTATGTGATTAAAATACAATGTATAAAATCCTGAAAGAATAAAAAAAAATCATCTTTAAATTTTTTTTTAAAGAAGAAAAAACAGTAAGGGAGCCTGTAAAAATGAGACAAAATGGAGCCAGGAATAGCAATTCACACTTCAAATCCTAAGAACCAGGAGGCTGGGACCAGAAAGTTTCTCAAAGTTCAAGGCTAGCCTGGGCTACAGAATGAGTCTCAGGCCAACTTAGTGTTAAGTCTCAAACACTGGGACAAATGACTGAGGTGCCTACCTCACATACCAAAGTGGACTCGGCTGCCAGGTTCTCCCAGCATCCCTCGGTCCCTGCTCTCTACCCAGTTGTTACAGGATACAACTGACATATCCCGCCCTCTACCCAGAACTCTCCAGTCCCAGTGACTGGTTGCCCTTCTCCCAGAGGCTCTTCCTAATAAAATCCAGACATTTTAGTTACCCATACCTCTTTGGGCCTTTGCCCTCCTGGCTGCTGCACCTGTTTCCCCTCTCTTCCTCTCCCTTCCTTTCCCCCACTTCCCACATGGTCCAGTTCAGGGTCATGTCCACTCTGAACTCTACCAGATGTCCCTGCCTCTGGCTGTGCTCTCCCACATGTCTATAATAAACTTTCTCCTCCACCACACCTAGGAGTAGTCATGCCCTTCCTTCCTTCCTTCCTTCCTTCCTTCCTTCCTTCCTTCCTTCCTTCCTTCCTTCCTCCTTCCCTTTTACAGTTCACTTGGTCTTCAAAGTGAGACCATATACCAAACAAAACAAAATCAGAAATGACTCTTTGTTTATAAACAGGGAAGAAAGAAGGGAGAAGAAACCCGACTACACACAAGACTCTCCTTTAGGTTAATTTTCCAACAGAAAAACAGAAAAATATGTACTGTCAAGAATCTCCACGACCTAATCCTCCTAGGGCTAGCTGTTTCAGCTGTTTGTCTTCTGTTTCTGGGTCCCCTCTACTCAGAATGTCTGTTTCTAGAGCCCTATCCCACACTCCAGGGATGTTCACTCTAAGGCACACTGGTTTAAAGTTCCGCTGGATGGAATGGATTCCAGCTCTCGCTGGTGGCGGTCTAATGCACTTACAAAACTAGACTGCCAAGTACCTAAGATAGAAGTTTCTTCTCACACGTTCTATCTTCTCTTACACGCACACACCAACATGGGCTCCTGGAGACAAGGTGGAAACTATTCTTTCTCATTGCCAAATGGCCTGGAGATATCTTCTGTTGTTGTAAAATTCATCTTTAGTGACCTGAATCCTAGACTTTTCCAAACTCTGAAGAGGAAATGCAGGGTCTGGGACAAGCCCCCACAAATTTTACACTATTGCTCTACACAGTGTGCTGAAACTATGACTTCTAAACACACAACTACACAAAGTGGAAAGGTTATAGTTTTAAAATGCCAAAGTTTGAATAGAGGTGATTGCTTGGTGAGATTCTAGATTCTTCTTAATCTTCTCTACTCTCCAAGTGTCACTGTATTACTTCTGTAATTAGAAGGTGGTGGTTTGCAGTCATTTATATAGTTTCACACGGAAGAGGCTGATAACTACTTCAGAATAAGTAGCAAAAATACCTAGTCCCAATAAACACACACAAAGAAATGTTAGCGGTGACTTCCGTAAGATGATAAACTATGGCGAGCCTCTCCCCTCAGTGTAATTATAACTTCCTATAATGATATCCAACGCTTTTATAGAAAATACCATTTCTACAAAACCCAAGGGCACAGAGCTTGAGGCTCATATCCTCACCCATACCATAAAATATTTATCGTGTTTCCCTGCTATTTCATGCTTAGAATTTAATAGACTGTAAGACTCTACAGAATAAGCCACCTGGTGCTCAACTAGATATAATAAAACGCGCAGAAGCAGCGAGGTGACACACCAGGGCTGGTTTATCAGGATGCATGTGCCACGAGAGCGCCAGGCCTGCTTTAATTACCAGTCATTTGAATTTCTGATAGATATTATGAAGAAATTTCAATCTTGTTAATTTACTTTGGCAGCCTGACAACGGGCTCATTTCCAAGCCTTTGAGGGAACTGCAGATTTTCCCTGCTTCGATCTGGGGTGAGGCAGCGTTATTCACACAGTACGTGATGGAATGCTGGGGCGGAACCTGAGTCGGAGCGCGATTTAAGGCAGCAGAAGCCTGGCTGGTGATTTTTAATGTTTAAAAGCAGCAAGGCAATCAAAAAAAAAAATCAACTCTAAACATAAAATTTTAAACATGGCCCCAAATCAATATTTATAACCTTTTGAATATGAATGTTAATAGTAAAAAGAAACGTAAAATAATTGTAAGATAAACACTAAGCTATAATGGATCCTTGCAAAAGTCTTCCCCAATCCCCTAATTAATGTGAGTAGCTCCAGCATTCCTATAAAAGCTCAACCTCCTCAGTTTCATTTCTGTTCATTTGCTTGGAGTGGGAATCAAGCGGTCCCAGCTAGCCTGTCTCAGACTCTGTATAGCCAAGGACGACCTTAACCTCGGACCCTCCTCTCCTGCTGGGATCACAGGCTCGTGCCACCAAGGCTTGGCTGCGCTGGACTGGGCTTGAACCTGAAGTTTCAGGCTAGGCAATCATTCTACCAACCTAGCCACTTCCCCAGCCCTTCTGTGGTTTGACAGTGTAAACCCCACGAAGACTAGAAACTTCTTTTCCTTCATTTTGCCTCCACCTAGGCTCCGGGTTCAGGGTGGGGAACATCTTGAACACTGTTGATCTCTACCTCCCCGGAGGGGCCCAGATGGGGCGCAGATAAGGTCAGAGAGCCTGTGGCGAAATAAATTCAAGGTTCATTTGCGCATGCTTGGAAACTAACCCGGGAGACCTTTAGTTTGTCGGAGAGATTTCAAACTCCCAGAATATGGAAGCTTCCCACAGGCTAAGGTCATGATGGCTCCTGTGAATATTTATCAAGCATGCATATTTAACTCCTGGAAAACAGAGACTCAGATGCAAAAGAGACGTTAACCCTTTTTCTTGTACAGACTGCAAATTAACCTTCCTCGTGGTTACGATGTCCACAGGTGGTCCTCTGCATTTTGGTACCGCATAGCTTCCTTAACAGCGAGCAATTTCAAAGGACAATAAAGTGGCTAGTATAGCATGATCATGTTTCCATTTCAGTTTTTGGAACGTAAAATTAAACAAGTAAAACTCAGAGCAGTGGGTGAATAAACTTGATACCATAACGCCTCCTGGAACAAGGTCCTAGCTCTCTGATGGAGTGTGTCCAACTGTCTCCCCAGCCCCGGCCGTTTCTAGCCGCGTCTTGATGTAGTTAACTGTCTACATATGCTCTGCATTCTTCAAAGCTGACAACCTGGAAAAGCCGACAGCACACGAGAAGGAACAGGCACGGGTTCATCACATCAATTCATTTCCTCTTCTGAACCTCTGGTCTCAGAGGACTCTCAGCTAACATAAACAATCAAAGCAGAAGAAAACGCTGGCCTCTGTCTTCTGAATAAATAAATCAGAAATCAAATACAGATGTAAATAATCCATGCTCTGTCGTGCTGAGGCATCCATTTCCTTGCACGATTAACTCGACAGGGGCGGTTTAAATTCAGTCCACCAGCTTTGAGATTTCTGCGAGGTTTAAGGATGGTTTTCATTTGTTTGGGTGAATTTGTCTATTTGTCTACTTAGGTGCATTCGGTTCCTACATCAACATAACCAGTTGTCCCATTACCACCTATTCCGGTTTTTGTTTTACTTTTTGGTTTTGTTTTTATGAAGTAAAAGCGCCAGCATCGAGTAAAGGTGGGAGTCTCCTTTCACTACTGTTGGGACCTCTTCCTGTCTCTGCTATAAGGCGTCTTCGATCCTGATTTCCCTGAGCACCAGCATCTCCTGAAGGGCTCAACAATGGAGTGTAAAAGAATCAATTGTCGCTGCTTGCACAGACAGTGGACTCTTCGCTACCCAACGGAAAATGAAGCTTCAGGATGTCACTACAGCCGTGTGGCAAGGGACACACCAGCCTGGGTTGAGAGCAGCAGCTGTATTTCCTCTCTGTGTGTCCCTGTGATAAAAAAAAAAAAAAGACAAAATAAGAACTATGAGGAAACTATGAGGAGAGAGCAACAAGTCCCTAGGCAAAGGCAAAGAGCCAGTCAGAAGCTTGAATTCAAGCACAGATGGGTTCCTAGACTCCATCCTACTATGGTAGACCACTTTTCTGTAACTGATCTTATACCAACACAGTTTGTAAGGAGAAAAACTTAAGACGTAAATTGTCAATGTTTTCCTAACCCAAAATGCCTAGCTAAGTGATATTTTTACTTCTGAATTTGCTTAGCTAAAATTCAATTTAATTGTATTTTAAAAAATGAAGTTCTTGATATACAAGATAGATGTGCCCACCTTACCCCGAGAAGCACAAGCCACTAGCAAGCTGGAATCCCAAAATCATAGGAAAGGCATAAACTTTTAAATAAAAATTTCTGTTAGCAACATGGACCCCAATTTAGTTCATGGATGAGGTGCTTCCCTGTTTGTTTGTTTGTTTGTTTGTTTGCTTGCTTGCTTGCTTGCTTGAGGGGGGTGTTAATAAAAGCAAGCACACCGGTCAGGCTTTTTAAGGATTTCTGTTGAATGCCACCTCTTCGAGTTTCGTCAGTCATTTCCCTGATCCTGACCCAGTCACTTTATGCCAGCTTCTAAGTCTGTCAGCACCTGCAGCTCATGGAGTGACTTTCAGGTAATGGGGACTAAGGCCTCACATGACACCTGCCTAAAGAAATTGTAGGCGATTTAAATGATACTTTTGGTATCAATAATGCTCTCCTCTAGACTCCAGGATGCTGCCTGTGGTGCCCAACCTGCCTCCTCCTTATTTTGGTAACTACACCTCCACACCCTTCTTCTGAAAAATTCTTAGCTCCCTGAGGCTCGGGAGTACTCAGTGCCATGTTCACCATGCTGTGTACAATGGTGGACTTTGACTTGTAGCAAGCCAGGTGGAGACTTACCTAGAATCCTAGATTGTCTTTCTAGTTTGAGCCAAAAGTTCTCAGAATGCCATGGCAGAGCTGACTAGAATCCTCACACCCACAAGACATGCCTACAGAGCAGTCAGAGAGAATCTGAAGTCAACTAACGGACTGTCAGTACAAAGTCAAGCATAACTGTGTCCAGTCTGTACAAATATTGCCACAATTGTTTAAGGTGTTTAGAAATATGTAAACTGGCACACTTCCAACCAAATATGTTATTCTCTCAACCATCCACTCACTCATTCAATCTTCCACACATTTTGCCTTTCTTCAACATTTCGCCAGTTATCAGCTGTGTGCTGTTTCAATGGAAACTCATGGAGCTCCTTCTCTATATTATTCAAAACTGAAAAGAAGGTCAGATTCCAGGGAGCATGTAATTCTGATCCTGTGTGAATTTTGCCTCATATTTTAGAGATGGGTTAAAGTTTTCACCAATAAGACTTTGCATTTCAAGATCATATAGAAATTCGAGTTCTGAGAAACATGCCTATCCCATATTGCATCTTTAAAAATTCTGAGTCCCAGGCAAGCATGGTGACACGTGCCTATAATGCCAACCGTTGGCACAGGGAAATGGAAAGAGTTCGGTGTCACCCTTGACTACATAGTCATTTCAAGGCCAATTTAAGCTACACACAAGTCCCATCTCAAATAATAGTAATAGCCTCGAAGTAATTTACATTGATTTTTTAGAATATAAAAAAATACAGAAATGCACACACACACACACACACACACACACACACACACACACACACACACAAGACCACCATGAGTCAACCACCTGAAAGTAGAACTGTTAAAGTGTTGGGACATCCACCCTCAGGATGACGACATTGTGTAGGCAAGTATGCAATTCTGCATGTCGGAATTATCCCTAGCCATCAAATAGTCTATTCATTTCCGCCTCTTCTGTCACAACTAAACTAGAAGCCTGACAGAGAGGTAACAGAGATGCTTCCACCGGAAATCAGCTGCGCTTTGCCATGCCTTCTCATTAGGCACGCAGACTCTGCCTAACTGACAACTGTCGGCGGTCAACTGGCTCTGTTCAGCAGGAGATAATTGGAAAAGCTGCCTCAGCTGCTGCCTGAGCAGGGGAAGATGACACATGTGAAATTGCCCATCCCAATGGAGCCCAGGGGAGGCACCAGGAACCTGCAGCAGCGAAGCTGGGGTGCTTGCAAAGAGCTCAGCCTCTGGTCCCCATGGGCAAAGGAAGTCAGCTGTCTATTAATGTGCTCGCGAATCAGCTCCTCAGAGACTGCATTATCGCTGCTCTCGTGGACTTCAAAGACACCTGGCCCTGGTTAGAGCAATCCAGAATCACCATCAGCAAGCAAAGCTTGCCAGTTCAGGACTAAGATAATTAGTCACGGAAAGTGGTAAGCTTCTCTCCACAGCCAACACCCTGGTCCACCCATGGTCCCATCTCTGAGAGGGAGTCAGTCCTGACTGCAAAGGGTTAAACAAGTTAGGTTCCTGAAGCTGCCGCCTCAGAGTAAACTGTTTTGTAAACAATAAATGAGTTAATCCAGATTTTTTTTCTAACAAAAGTTGGCCCAGGAAAAGTGCTTAGTCAAAGCTAGCTGTCCTCATTGTCTGCTTTCCGGAACTGTGAGCCAGGGCAACAAATGATCACGTGTGTCTAGTACGTAACAACAACAACAAAAACTTTTTAAATAAAGAAATACGTTGCTCAGGTTGGCCCTAACTCACAATCCTCCTGCCTCCCACCCCTAGTAGCCGGAACTGCAGGTGTATCCCACCACAATGGGCTTAAAGGATTTCAGATAAGATTGGGCACGCTCAGGGTGGTATGTAGACAGCTTAAAGGATTTCAAACAAAGAACAACATACAATAACCAAAAACATAGATAGTTTCCCCTGCAGGTCATACAACCATATTTACAATATTTGTTTCTCTAAAGTAATTATGGATTTTTTTCTCTCTGGATGATTCCAAATTCTGAAGTGATAACATATTGATTTCTAGCTTTGAATATGCATCTTAATCCTTATCTTCCATGGTAATGGGAAAACACCTTGTCGTTGAATCCCTGGTAGTGTGTGAGGATGTGGCACCTTGCTTTAGATTATATTGCTCCCTCTTGCGCATGTTCTGAATAAAACATGAAGAGCAACTGTAAAGACACTGAGAGGTGATCCAAGGGAGGAGAACTAGGAAGGCTTTTGGCAGACTTACAAGAAAAAGAACGGGCAAGACTCACATCATTTATTTTTATTCGCTGAGCCAGTGAGATGGCCCCGTGGGTAAAGGTGCTTGCTGTGTAAGCCTGGTTACGGGAGATCGATTCTGGGATCACATAAAGATGGAGGGTGAGAACCAGCTCCATGAAGGTGTCCTCTCACTTCCACACATGGGCCATGACCCATGTGCTTCCCCACACATAACATGCATATATGATAACAATACATCTTTAAATAAAAATAGCCAGTCAATAGAATCAGGCCAACAGATGGCACAGATGTTGGGATTGATAGAAAGAGACTTTCAAACAAATGTACCAATTAAATGAACTGCTTAAAGAATTCACAGAAAAAGGTTAATGGAATAGGGGAGCAGATGGAGAATGTTAGAGAATATGTATACAATTTATAAAAGATCTTAAGAGAAAAAGAATCAGGAGGAAATAGAAATACTAGAACACAATAGAATATTTAAAATAAATTGATTGCTTGTATTAAAAGACGATTGTTAGCCAGAAAAAAAAAGAATAAAACAGGATGATGGAATTTGAGAACAACTGAATAGAATTCATATAAACTGAAAGAAAAAAAGAAAAGAATTACCTATGAAATAGTAGCAAACACACAACATACATTTCTTTAATCTGGCCAGGAAACAAAAGAAGGCAGCAAGAAGTCCACTTGGAAAACATCTCTGCAAATGCCCAATCTTTGTACAGTAGTCAAAAGCAGCGACTCAGAGATCTAAGAGCTTACTGCTCTAGTTTGTTTTCGATCAGTGTGCTAAGCACCACGAGGAGGAGCAACGTGAGGAAGAGAGGGTTTCCATGGCTTATCCTCGGAATCACAGTGGATCAGGAAGGGGTTTTAGCACATGGCTGGCTGGCTCCTCTGTTTCTGAACTGTGATCAGGCATACCATTTTGGCAGAAGGGCATGGTTAAGAGAAAATTGATCCCTGGTTGGCAGACAGAAAGATAACAGAGTGTGAAAAAGGGGTTGGAGACAAGATATCAAGATACACCCTCCCAAAACCTACCTCCAATGACCTATATCCTCCAAGTAAACCCTAAATTAAGGTCCCTTAACCATGAAGTCATCAATTAATCTACTGGTGATATTTAAGTACAGAGATAATGGCAGCTTATACTTTCTCCATTTAATTTTCTCCATTTAAAATAAAACATAAAGCAACTATACAATATGCACAAATGGAGAGATTGCTCGGTGGCTAAGTGTCCTCACTGCTCCTACAGAGGATCCACCCAATGTTATTTCCAGCAACACACACTCTGAGCTCAGGAGGCTCAGAGCTGCTTGTAACTCAGGATCCAGGGGATCTGACGCTTTCTTCTGGATTCAGCAGACACCCACAATCACACACACACACACACACACACACACACACACACACATACACACACACTATTAAATAAGTCTACAAAAGGAAAGAGTGGTGAACCATGGTGTATAAGAGGGGATGATTCAATTATTCATTCTGTCTCTTTGAATAGCCTGTAATAAAGGAGCTGTCATAGTAACTAAGGTAGGTAATTGGTCATCTTGTGAAAGGACCAGAGTTCCATCTACAGACTCAGAACTTTGTTCTGTAGGTTCAATAGCTTATTTTTCCACATACTAAGTGTCTGGTGAGATCAAACTGTGCTCTTGGGGAATATGAATAGAGTTGATGGCTAGAGGTAAGAGTTGGCTGCAATTATGAGTCATAAAAGCATGCTCACCTGGAAACAATGCATGCCAGAGGGTAAACTAGGGAAATTATTAGGGTTCTCTCGAAGAACAAAACTGATAGAATGAATATAAATTACAAAGGAGATTTATTAGTCATTAAGTTGCTTCCGCAAAAAGGATGGAGCAGTCCAACGCTGGCACCTGCATTCTATAATGACTGAGAATTGTATAGTTGCTCAGTCTGCAGAATTGTACACTCAAGCAATTCCAATCTGGTTCTGAAGGCCTGGAAGATTCCTGGAGGGCTGCTGGTCTCAGGTCATGTTGAAAGGGATTGATGTTAATTAGTGAAGGAAAGGTGGTGTGGGAGAATTATCTGTATTCTGTTAATCATATTTTAATAAAACGCTGATTGGCCAGGCAGGCAGTATAGGCGGGAAAGCCAGACAGGAAGTAGGGGTGGAGCAAAGAGACTGCAGGAAGGTTCCTCTGCCATTACTGTGCAGACCACCGAAGAGACAGCATGTAACCTGCCCAGCTGAGAAAGGTACGGAGCCATTATGGCTAACATAGATGAAAATAATGGGTTAATATAAGTTATAAGAGTTAACAAGAAGCCTGACCTAATGGGCCAATCAGTTTATAATCTTATGGAGTTCTGTGTGTGATTTTCCATGGGGCTTGCTGGCTTGTTGGGGTACCGGGCGGGACAGAACCCCAACAAGCCGGCCCTCATGTTACAGAAAGGTGGTAGCAGCAGCAGCAGAACTGCAGATACACTCATTAGCAAGAAGCAAAAGCAGATGAGCAAAGCCAATATTGCTCTTTTCCTAAGTCCTTTTTAGGAAGTGACAGGTGTCGTTTTGAGCAGCACACCTGACCATTAAGTCTGATCTCTATGTCTCCTTCAAGTTCAAGACTTTCGACCACGGGAATCTTGACATTGCCCTTGCTGCTCCAATACTGGAGTAAATGTGACCTGGGATGGTCTGGGATGGCTTAGGCTGATTTTCCATCTCTGTTTTGCTTGCTGATTCTGAGAAGTACCTGCTTTATTTCTTATCATTCCTTCTCATGTTCTCCCCAGTACCACGGTGCTTTCCTTCTTTGTCTCTAATCCTGTGCACATGTGTCTATTAGTGTCCGTAACCCCCAGGTCAGCCTTGCCCAGTACTCTCATAAAGGACTCCCCCTTAAAATAAAACCTTGGCAATGTTGCTTCACAAATGTCATGGCAAGAAGGTTCCTTCAGGTGGGCACCTGATCTCCTCCAAAGGTTGACCTTTATTTGATGCTCTGACTAACCAAAAATGTCATAGATTTGATTGTGCTGTACTAAAGGGAGCCCACCACCACCATCTAGTTGAAGCTAGTAAACACAGGAAGAGGGTTTAAGCTTTTAAAAGGTCAAGAATAGATGGGGAGAAAAGAATAAAACGGCAAGCAAACCAAGAAGTCAGCACTATTTGCTCATAGGCTTTTGACTGAGCCTTTCGGAGAACAAGCCGCTCAGCAAAGAACGTCATCCTCTTCTGAATAGTACGTGATTCTGCTGTTTTATTCTCAGGGATGGAAAAAAGATTTTCGCTTATCCCTGTCTTAGTTAAGGTGACTATTGCTATAATGAAACACAATGACCAAAAGAAACTTGGGGAGGGAAGGGTTTATTTGGCTTACTTATCTGGATGTACTGTCCATTGAGGGAAGCCAAGGCAGGAACTCAAACTGGACAGGAACTTGGAGGTAGTAGCTGATGCAGAGGCCATGGAGAAGGGCTGCCTACTGGCTTGCTCCCCATGACTTTCTCATCCTGATTCCTTATAAAACTCAGGACCGCCAGCCCAGGACGACACCACCCACAGGGGTTGGGTCCTCCCCTACCAAATACTAATTAAGAAAATGCCCTACAGACCAGCCTACAGCACAATCTTACGGAGGCATTTTCTCAACTGAGACTCTCTCTGATGACTCTGGCTTGTGCACTGTTGTCATAAAAACGAGCCTGCAGAATCCCTAAAATAAAGAACAATGAAAAGAGACATTGCGTGGGTTAAAAAGTAAAAGGCACTTGAAATGAATGGCAGGAATAAAATTAAAACTCAGTGTTTTGGGTCTCATTAGTACAACATATTCGAGTATGGAAGTATTTATAAAGTCTTATCATAGCTATGAGCTCTTTTGGGGACACATTTGGAATCCGTACGCGCAGGAGATGTGAAGCTCACCATTTCGTGAGTTGAGCAGTCTGAACTGACGAAGCAATGAGTGCTAGACTTGAAATTACACTAGTGATCCATCTGGCCGTATCCTCTGGTTCCAGCACGGAAAGGGGGTGCTTGGCTTCCTTTTTGAACACCCCTGGGAAAGGCTTTCCGTGCTGGTGTGATCGCACAGACACATGAGATTCTCTTCAGGTTCTCTGACAAGTGAGACACTGGATGAGAAAGAAGATGTGAAATTTGAAAACATGAACAAAGCCCCGGGAGTATAAATTAGTATTTAACTGCACTTGGATAGCTCTGTTCTTCATAGTTGAGAGACCTTTTAGTAGAAAGTTAAAAAATGCCAAGTTTGGCAGACAGCTACCTTCAACTAATCTTTTTTAAGCTTAAGAACTGAAGTTACCGTTTTTAAAATTCAAATCACAGTTTTGGTTGCAGTGGTAGATAGTCAAATGCAGCTATTGCAAACAGGGAAATGGTTAATGGGAAAATCTAGGGTTCCTTGAATAAAAGCAGGGCTAGGGAAATCACAAAGAGAACAATGGCTCCCATTAGAAAGCAGGAATTTCAAATCACATAGTAATACCAACACACCACACACACACACACACACACACACACACACACATACACCACACGGGCACTGTCATCATCGCACTGAGGTGAGAAGTTGATCCCATCTCAAGATTCTTATGTCACTGTCTAAGGTGGAATGTTCCCAAAGAAAGGTATAAGTCTGAGACTAAGTCACACAGTCCTTTAGCTCTGCACTGCCAGATCAGGACTAATCTGACTTGTTTATCTTCCCAAGCAGAAAGGTATTTTTTTCTAAACATGGACAATCGAAGCGCATCAAAGAGGGAGGACGAGGTCTTTGCCAATACTCTGCCACTATGATGAAAATGTACTAAAAGAAGAAAAATGTGCTTCACTCATGGTTTTTAGGACTCCGTCAATGGCCATTTGGCCTATGCGAGAATGTAGGGTGAAAACAACAGTTCACCTTATGAAGGATGAGAAACAAACGCAGGGAGGATTCTGTTGCCCACACCAAGAAGACACTTCCAGTAAGCTCCTTCTGCTAGGTCTCACCTCTAGTCATGGATGATGTCAACTGTCAACTGGGTCTAAATTCTGAGTCACTGAGAGATGGGCTTCTGAGCCCATCTCTAGGGGACTGTCCTGTGTTTACTGATGTGGGTAGACCCATTTTAACTGCAGTAGACCCCTTCCCTGAGCAGGGGATACTGGGCGGTACGAGTGGAGGAAGTGAGCTGAGCACTGGCATGCATACATTCCTGCTCTCCTCTGACTGTGTGGTGTGCCCAATGGCTTCCACTCCTGGTGCGTTGGCTTCCCTACTGTGAACCTTGAGCTATGACCTAAATAACTCCTCCCCCCACCACCATTGTAAACGCATTTGTCAGAGTATTTTTTATCGTAATAGCAGGAAAAAGAACCTAGACACCTTCTAAGGGATCCAGTTCCTCAAGAACTTCACATTAGTTCAAAGGCCTGGATGAGAACACCCCTTTAACACATGGGCATTTGGGGGAAATATTTAAGATCCAAACTGTACTGTGAGGTGTGATCAGGAAAGGCATTAGCTACTCAACGGTGGGAGGGGGGGAACTGGGTATACATTACTGTAACATGAAGGCCGGCTTGTTGGGGTTTCTGTCCCTCCCAGTACCCCACAACCGGCAAGCAACAAAGAAAATCACTGTAGTGTGGAACAGTGGACCACTTCCCACCGCCCACCCGACTAGCTTTACACCCGAAATAATAACACAGAAACTGTATTCTTTAAAACACTGCCTGACCCATTATCTCTAGAGAGTTAGTTACTGACTAACTCTCACATCTTGATTAACCCATTTCTAATAATCTGTGTAGCACCACGAGGTGGTGGCTTACCAGAAAAGATTCAGCATGTCTGACCTGGTGGCTGGCTCCATGGCATCTGCCTCATTGCCCTCTTCCCAGCATTCTGTTCTGTCTACTCCACCCACCTATGTTCTGACCTATCAGGCCAAGCAGTTTCTTTATTAATTAGCCAATGAAAGCAACAGAAATACATGACTCTTCTACATCACATTACGGTCCACCCTTTTGCTCCAGGACTATGGTTTCTAAAGTAGCTGGCTATCCCTTTTATACCTAAGAACACATTTCTCAAAAAGAAATAATTAAGTAGTGATTTTATCTCAGGTCTCAATAAGGATCTCTAAGTCAGGGACACTTTTCTCCACATCTGAGATCCATGGCCTAACTATAAACATAGCCACAAATAACACATCCTATACAGTGTGGGGAAAGCAAGAAGAAACGCCAGTTAAAAAAATTGTGTGTCTTTATAAAGATTGAATGAGATGGAAGCTATAATACTCAGTTTTGAAAATAAACATACAGCAATGCTGTTTTTCTTCCATCTCCTTTTTGTATTCAATGGTTCCTTTAGGGCATTTAGCAAAGCGTGGTGGGGTTGTCCAAAATTAAGCGAGGAGGCTGAGATCCTGATGTCCCTGACCGAAGTCAAACCTGTTTCTCAATTCTGGGGCATAGTCTTCTCTCTTTGTCCTGCTAGCCCTGGAGCACGATGAACTAGAAATGGCCACACGGCAGTGTATCACCCAACACGTTGCGCTGGTTTCTGTAGCCAAGCCAGATAGTCCCTATCTTGGCGCTAAAGAATATGATCCAGAAAAAAAAATAATCATACATATTATCAGTAATAATTTCCTTTAGTTGCTGCAGCTGTGAAATTTGGACATTTTGGTCCCAAAGAATAATAGCAACAATCATCTCTATTGAAAAAAAGATCTCTTTGGGTCAAACCACTTATATTATCATGCTAAAAATTCTGGGGGAAATGTCTCGTTTTTGTGATAATTCAGTGGAAAATCCCGCCTCCGCCACTCCTAGATATTGCCATCAGTGAGGAACCAGGTTACTCACTTTGATTGTGAGGTCACCTTTCAGATTCCCAATTCCCCAGAAAACAATTCTCTCTGGAAATAGTACTTCCTTTGCCAACCTCTGGCTGAAGATCTGGGTGACGAGGATTTGAGACTACTATGGGCACGTACTTGGGATGTAACTGAACAAGACACAGCAGATTGCTTTCTACTCCCTGTTGTTGAAGTATGAATACACTCCTGTAGTCTAATATTAAGAAGTGATTATATCTGGTTCAATCGTGTGAGCCAGTGTTGACATCAAATTTGGTTGACCAGCCAAACAAATTTTTGGAACCTTGCTGCTGCTCAGGATTGCTCTGAATATAAAATTTCTGGGAAAATGATCAAATTTTAAAAGTCACATGTATAGCTATGTTTTTCCCTACTGGTAAAGTACAAAATCATCCCCAGTCCCCCACCAACATTGCTCTTTTCTAAAAACTCAGTGAAGTCTGGTCATTCTTAAAATTGGGCACTGTCTCAACTAATCTGTGACCTCATGCTATATCCCCAGGGCGGTTTAGGATTGAGCTCTAGTTATTCCCTAAGCAAAAGAAGTATTAGTCAAGTAGAAAACAAATTTCTTCCTTCAAAATGACTTCAGGTGAGATATCAAGAGTCTTCAAGAAAGAAAAGAACTGTCTAGTCAGGTTGGCGAGAGGAAAACTGTCGCCTCTGGGAAGGAAGACTTCACATGGGCTTTGAGAGTTGTTCAGATACCTGAGTCTTCCCAAAGCTCTGTCCTACAACCCTGAATGAATCTCTTCTGATCAATGCCTGCATTTCCATGGTGGCGACATAGGTCGTGACGGAGTTATTCAGTTGTACTATGGTACAAACTCAATTTGAGTTTTGGCTATTGAAGTCTTAGACTGGGAGAAAATGAATTCTTTCCTCAGAGTTACAGGACATCCCTTAATTTCAGTCCATGGCTTAACATGAGAAGTTATAGATGTCAGACTTATGATTCCCTGTTTAAGCCATTCAGGGTTATCAGATGTGTGCATCTATTGATTTTTATTATTTTTTCATACTGTTTATATGGTAGTCAACACAGTCAGCCAAAGCCTTCTTCTTCTCAATAGACCCGTGATTACAGATGTCCTTAGGTATTTAACTTGATATCTTATCACTGAAATCTCTATCCAGCTTCCTTTCTACCCAAGAAAAATAACAAGACACTCATGTCTATTTTGAAAACCAGTGTCAATTCCTCATATTTCCTTGAAATATTACCAAAAGACTGACTTCCTTGTTGAAATCTACAAATAATATAGCTAAGAGACAGGGCAGCTGCAAACACTAGCTCTGTTACTCACCAGCCATATGGCTAGGGTGGTCCATCTCCTTGGGGTTTTTATGGGAAGTCACTTTAAAAGAAAAAGGCTAGATGGGGCAAACAAAACTAAGGATTTTTTATTACAGCATCTAAGAGCTGTAATAGAATCTGTTAGGTTGGATTTGGTAATGAGCTACATTAAAATATCTGGGCAAAGTTAATTCAGATAATAGCATCAATGGAGAGATCTGCACACAGAGATCAGCTTGTTAAAAAACAACCTTCTGAGCTGAGCAGTGGTGATGAACACCTTCAATTCCAGCAGAGGCAGAGGCTTTAATTCTTGAGAGGAAGAAGCAGGCGGATCTCTGTAGTTCGAGGCTAGACTGGTCTACAGTGAGAGTTCCAGGACAGGTTGTTAACTGATAGAGGAGGACCCAGTCCACTGTTAGCAATACCACTACTAGGCAGGTGGTCCTGAGCTCAACAGGAAAGCTGGACAACCGTGCGTGAGTGAGTGAATGAACCAGGGAGCAAGTCCCAATGTCCTCCATATTTCTGCTTCAGGTTCTTGCCCTGAATTCCTACCTTGATATCCCTGGGTGAAGGACCATGACCTGGAAGCCGAATAAATGCCTTCTTTCTCAAGTTGTCTTTGGTCAGAGGGTTTCATCAGAGCAACAGAAAGGGAAAAGGTTTTCCCTTTAAACTGATACACTTCCTCCTAAAAGGGGCAAAGAAGCTCCTAAGACTCAGGAAGCTGCTGAAATTTATGACTCCAGAAGTTAATGAAACTTACAAAGCTCAGGAAGTACTAAATTTCATGTCATCTAGAAAAGCAGCATCTTAGTTACAGTTTCTATTGCTGTGAAGACACCATGACCTCAGCAACTCTTATAAAGGAAAACATTTAATTGAGGTGATGGTTTACACATCAGAGGTTCCATCCATTACCATTGTGACGGAACATGGTGGCACGCAGTCAGACATGGGACTAGAAAATGAGCTGAGAGTTTTACATCTTCATGTGCAGGCAACAGGAAGTGGTCTGAGACAGTGGGTGTGGCTTCAGCCCACCTTCACAGTGAAACACTTCCTCCAATAAGGCTATACCTACTCCAATAAAGCCATACCTCCTAACAGTGCCACTCCCTCTGAGTTTATGGGGGCGGCAATTCCATTTAAACTACCATAGGCAACTAGTGATCTTAACCACTGAACAATCTCTGCAGCCTCTCCTCTTCTTTTTAAAAATTATGTTTTGAAATTATGTATCTTGATAATATAAAACCATACCACTCTTCCTTACAACACCTCCCAAGGCCTCCGCAACATATCTCTCTCTCAGCTTCATGTCCTCTCCTCTCTTTCTTCTTTTATTGAAGATAGATCTTTCCCCATACATTCTGATTACAATTTTCCCCTCCGCCAACTCCTCCCAATTCTTCACCATCTCCCTTTCCATCCAGATCCACACTCCTTCTGTGTCTTCTTAGAAAGCAAATAGGCATCTAAGGAATAATAATAAAATGATATAGATAAGTCAAAAGCAAACAAAGAAAAGAAAAAGAACCAAAGAAAAACCATGGGAAACATATAGAGACCTAGAGAAAGGCACACTTGCATACACAGGAATCCCACAAAATGCAAAACCAAAAGTCAAAATACATAAGCAAAACACCTGTAAAAAAAATCCTCTCCAAAGCATTATGACACAAAGAACATTGTTGAGTTCACTTTCTGTTGCCCATCTACTGCTGGGCATGGGGTCTACTCTTAAGAATGGTTTGTTTCCCCAGTAAGACTCCCTTGGAGAAAGCTAATTTTTTATTTGGGGCTTTGAATTTTGTGCCACAGTGGACTGTGCCCTGGAACTGTGCATTTAAATAAACCCTTTCTCCCCTAAGTTGTTTTTGTTAGGGTATTTTATCATAGGTATGGAGAAAAAGACTAAGACACAGAGTGTAAATTTTTAAGTTACTAGAGTAGTTTGGTATAGGAGGTCCTTCTGTTTATGTGTTGCTTTCATTGGTTAATCAATAAAGAAACTGCTTGGTCTAATAGGGAAGAATTTAGGTAGGAGGGGAAAACAGAACTGAATGCTGAGAGAAGAAAGGAGGAGGAAAGCCGCCATGGAGACGCCAGGTCAGACATGCTAAATCTTTCCCAGTAAGCCACGACCTCGTGGTTATATACAGATTAATAGAAATGGGTTAAATCAAGATGTGAGAGTTAGCCAATAAGAAGTTGGAGCTAATGGGCCAAGAAGTAATTTAATTATTACAGTTTCTGTGTGATTATTTCGGGTGTAAGCTAGTAGGGCGCCGGGACAAAATAAAGGGACCCCGCTCTCCCTGTAACAGTAGTCTTACATTCTTATATGTATAGAAGGTGTGTTTTGTTGTTGTCATTTGTTTGTTTGTTTTAATATTTCTCTTTTGTCTTTGGGGCTAAATTTTGGAAACCCAGAGTATGGTTTATAAACCTTGATTTAACCTAGACACATGGTAAAAGTTCAATAGCCCCAGGTCATATTGGCTTCCCTTTCGGGGAATACAAGTCCTGTGGCTCTCACTGTCCACTCCTCCCTCATCTCTCTTTATCTTTCACAGACGCCATCCTCCAGCATCCTTACACACGTCTGATCCTGTCCTACCCTCTGCTTTTCAGAGAATGAGAACTACCACAATTGGCGCCATTATCTCTCTTCCAGGTACAGGTACACATTTTTTTTTTTGAGACAGGGTTTCTCTGTATCTTTGGGGCCTGTCCTAGAACTAGCTCTTATAGACCAGGCTGTTCTCGAACTCACAGAGACCCGTCTGCCTCTGCCTCCCGAGTCCTGGAATTAAAGGTATGTGCTACCATCACCCAACTGCAGATTGTTTAAAAACGGTTGCAATCATGTCCCTCTCCTGTTCAAAGTTCTCCAGTGATCACTCTGCCTGGAGGTAAAAATCTCTCTCTTACATTTCCAATAGTCACCACGTCACCACTAGTCCTCATGTACCAGGCTTTAAGTAGAGGATCCTGTACCCATTACTTTTCTGTTACTGGGGAAAAATAACATGGCCAAGGAAACTTACATAAGAAAAGGTTTATTCTGATGTATTGTTTCTGGGGTATAAGAATCCATCATGGTGAGAAGCATGGCAGCAAGCAACAGGCATGGCAGCAAGCAAAAATTTAAGAGTTCACTTTGGGGGGTGAGGGGTTCATCCTGTGCAGCCCTGGCTTTCCTAGAAATCACTCTGTAGACCAAGCTGGCCTCGAACTCAACAGATTCACCTGCCTCTGCCTCCTGAGCACTGGGATTAAAGGTGTGCACCACCACTTCCTGCCAAGGAGGTGTTCACATCTTGAATCACAAGCATGAAGCAGACAGAGTGAACTGGAAGTAGGGTGAGACCTTAAACTCTCAAATTCAAATCCACAACTTTCTTATAGCAAGGCCACACCTCTTAAACTTTCACATACAGCACCCCCAACTGGAGACCAAGTGTTCAGATGTCTGGAACTGTGGGGTACATTCCTCATTCAAATGTCAGAGCTCATGGCAGCAAGGCTGCTCTCTCTCTGTCCTGAAAACAAACCAAGTCCACCATGCATCACTCCCCACAACTCATGCTATTTCCATCTTCTTATATGATAATTCTTTTCATTCTTATGTATGGTTAACTTTTGCATTATCACTACTAATATTGTTGATCTGTACATTGAATATTTTAAAATTAAATCTGGGGTGAAGTAAGTGGCTTAGTCGGAAAGGACACCTCCCTCCAAGCATTATGACCTGAGTTCAATTCCTGGGACCCATATAGTGAAGAAAAAAACCAACCCTCTCAATTTATTTTCTGAAATCTACTCATATACCATGGTTTACATCACATACATATACAGAGTCACATGAATAAATAAATAGATAAATAAACAAATAAACTAATTAATTTAGAAGATGAAATATAAATACCACTATCATATTCATGCATGAAGTTTTATAAATAGACAAGTGAAAGACAGAGACAGGCAGACAGATGATACATGAAATTTTACAACATAGAGAACATCATTTACCTTCAGTATTTATTCATCCAAGAACAGGTATGTATTTACTCAATTGATAATAAACACTATCAAGACCACAATAGATTTGACTATTTCAGCTTTCAAATTCCAGTGGTTAATTTTACATGTTGGTGTGGCTCGTTGCTATCCCATTTTTGTTCAGACACTAGATGTTATGGAAGGCATATTATTCCAAGTTGTTAGCATAATCATCTGACTTTAGGTAAAGCAGATGACTTTAATGTGGGCGATCCTCATGCAGTTGACTGAAGGGGATAAGCCAAAAGACAAATCTGAATAGGAAGAAATTCTGCCTCCAGACTGCAACACAGGGATCCTGCTTGCATCTCCATTCCCCTGGCTTTCCCTGAAGATCTCAACTCAAGCCAGCTACATCAAGTGAATTGCCAGCCACATGGATTTAGGGCTTGCCAGTTCCAGAAGCCTATGAGCCAATCCCTCAAAACAAATCACCATCTATATATTACGTTCTGTTGGTTCTTTATCTCTGCAGAGCCAGATACACGCATTTCCCAGCTGTGGAGATGAAAGAGGAAAGAAGAAAGTTAAATAACAGCATAAGGCACTGGAATTCTTCCAAAATAAATCATCAAATGGTGATTGTCAGATTGTACTATAGGCCCATATGCTCAGAGAAAGAGGGGTCACCATGGGCTAACCATCAGAGTGACAACTCAATGGGAGACTTTTACCATTTCATTTTGAGACTTTTAAGAATTGTACAATTAGGGGTTGAAGGGATGGTGTACGAGGAGGGCCCACTTGTACATCCCAGATGTCTGGCTAGCTTATCCCCAAAATAACCACACAGAGAATTGTATTAATTAAAACACTGCTTGGCCCATTAACTCTAACTTCTTATTGACTAACTCTTACATAACTCTTACTTTAACCCACTTCTATTAATCTGTATATCACCATAATGTCGTGGCGTACCAGCAAAGTTCCAGCATGTCTGACTCTGGCAGCGGCTCCATAGCATCTCCAGATTCCACCCTTCTTTCTCCCAGCATTCAGTTCCATCTTCTCCGCCCACCTAAATTCTGCCCTATCAACAGGCCAAGGCAGTTCCCTTTAATAACCAATTAAAGCAACACATAGACAGAAGGACCTCCTACACCAGGATAGCTCAGTGGCTAAGAGCATTAGTTGTTCTTCCAGAGGTCCTGAGCAATTCCCAACACCTATATGTTGGCTAACAGCCATCTAAAATGGGATCTGATGCCCTCTTCTGTCATACAGGCATATATGAAAAAAGAGAACTCATGTACATAAAATATACAAATAAATAAACCTAAAAGAAAAAAAGATTTTACAACTAACTTGATAACATCCCAGACTCACCTTTTTCAAGTCACATCCTTCATTTGGTTTGTTCCAGCTTTTAATAAAGCCTGTTTCTGTGGAGATGGGAAAGAAAGGATGGCCTACTTAAACTTGGCCAAATTACTTTGCAAGTTGATCAAAAATCTATTTGGTTAAAAAAAATCTCCTTGTTAAAGTGTCTTAAGACTACATTTGTTAGAACCGAAGCAGCCCCAATCTAAATCAGGACAAAAGGCTGGATTTCCAAGTTGCAGAAAAAGGCCATGTGATTTGCTTCATTAGAGAAACAATTTTAACATGGTTTTAAAATGACATTTTTAAAAGGCTAACTTGTCTCATTTTCCATTTTCTACACCCACACTCCCCTCTACAAAAATGTTCAAATTTAGTTAGCTTGGCTTTACCCCCTTTATATCACAGCAGACAAAATGAAGTTTGTAATTACTCAGCCATAATCATAATCAGTTGTAGTAAGATGGAACCCAGAACACAAGATTAATAACATAGTAGTAATGTTATAAAAGGGATTGGTGCTGAGAATCACAGAAAGAACATCTAAAACTCGTGTGTGTGTGTGTGTGTGTGTGTGTGTGTGAGAGAGAGAGAGAGAGAGAGAGAGAGAGAGAGAGAGACCTTAACTCTTGCTGTACACTGTAAAGGTTTGTTACTCAGATTGGTTTAATAAAAAGCTGATTGATTGGTAGCCAGGCAGGAAGTATAGGCAGGACAGCCAAACTAGAATGCTGAAATGAAAAAGGGAAGAGTCAGAGAAGTTGCCAGCCAGATATAGAAGAAGCAAGACATGCCTGGAAAGGTAAATGCCACAAGCTTCAGGGCAGTATATCAATTAATAGAAATGGGTTAATTGAAGTAGTAAGAGCTAGTTAGTAACAAGCCTGAGCTATGGGTCAAGCATTTGTAATTAATATAAACCTCAGTGTGATTGTTTGGGAACTGGCAGGCAGGAAAGAAACATCTGCCAACACTTAACAGACACCTCACCTGAAAGGGGCAAAAGTCAAGTAAACATGTACTATGTTCTCGTGGGGCTGCAAATTGAAGTACCAATGAGCTATTACCACACACCCACCTCCCAGAAAGGCCAATACCCGGACCATCCAAAATACCAAATCATGATAGGAACGTGAAACACAAAGGTGTCTCGTTCTTTACTGGCAGAAATACAAATGGTATAGCCACTTTGGAAGACTATTCCCAGTTTCCTCCAAAATGAAGCATTCTTGCCATCTAACTCATCAATTCCACTTCTTGGTAGTTCCCCTAAATAAACTGAAAATTTGTCTGCACAAGAGCGTATGTGTGAATGTTTGTAGCAGCTTTACTTGTAATTACCAAAACTTGGAAGTCATCAAGTGTTCATTCAGTTAATGAATGAATAAATAAACACCCAGACAAAGGAACACTATCCCACACTAAAGAGACGGAGCTAGCAAGTGTGAAGCAGAGTCTGTATGTCATACCATGTAAATACGGCTATTTGTATAAGCTAATTCATGATCATCTGGTTCTATCTCTGCCCAGGGAAACTAAGAACATCTCAAAACCAAAGTCAGACCCTAAGCAGAGTCATAGCCACTGAAGAATAAAGTTGACTTGAACAGATGGTTTCAGGCCATGGAGAGTCTGACTTGGAAGAGAAGGTGAAATAATCAGTATCACAGGCAAACATGAGGATGAGTGTGTCCTGCCGTGTATGAGTACAGCCACCAGTCTGCAGAAGCAGATAGGACATGACTTCCTGAGAGATGATCAGAAGATGAGAGGAATGGGGCTGAGATGGTAGACAGGTGGAATCTAATGTAGAAAGCTAATAAAGCAGATTGAGACAGAGACTATATTTGGTGACATAGAGAGTCAGCAAGAAGGGGGAAGGAGCCAGCCTTTGATAAGCATTTTAGGGTCAGAAAGTAGATTATGTGACACTAAGATTGGAAGCCCTTCCTTTTGGAAGAGATGCAGAAAGTGGCAGAAGAGGCCCGGGTAGAAGCAAAGCTGGCTCTAATGGGGCTCGGAGAGGGTTTGTGCTGGAAGAATGGGAGTTTTGACTCTGTGCAGAGTCTAACAATGCTGACAATAGCTAGGCCAGTGGCAGCAGCGATACATGGGACCCAGAGGAGAGTGGTATGCTCCGCAGCTTTACGGCAACTTGACACAACCTAAAGTCATCTAAGAGGAGGGAACCTCAATAAAGACAATGTCTACACCAGGCAAGCCTGTAGGGCATTTTCTTATTTAGTGACTGATGATAGAGAGTCCTGTCCATTGCAGGTTGTGTCATCCCTGGGCTGGTGGTCCTGGGTTCTATAGGAAATAGGACTGAGCAAGCCATGGGAGCAAGCCATGGGAGCAAGCCTAGAAGCATGGCCTCTCTGTGGCCTCTGCATCAGCTCCTGCTTCCAGTTTCCTGCCCCATGCGAGTCCCTGCCCTCACTGCTTTTGATGATGAACTATTGTATGGAACTTTGAGTGAAATCAACCCTTTCCTCCCCAGGTTGCTTTTTGGTCATGGCGTTTTTTTTCACAGCCATAGTAACCCTAACTAAGAGTAGTGGGGAGCTGAAGAGAGGAATGCAGATCTTCTTGAAACCAAAATCTTCACTGTCCCTGAAGTGTGTTCAGTGTCTCTGACTGCGAGTTCATGGCAGTTAGTCATGGTCAGAGAGTTGACCTTGCTGTTCTGTCAGGAAGACACTGTCTTCTGCAGGAGCCATTGATCTCATCTGGATCTGTGCTTCCTCTGACAGGTCTCTGGTGTGTGACTCCCAAAAGAGGGGCATTTAACCACCTACTTTCAAGACCACACTTTCTCATAACTCGATGAACACATTAGGGAAAGATCTGGCGACATCAGTGAAACTAATAATCCAGTACCACAGGCTCCCAGACCTTAGAGCAGTTCGAGCCTGTCTCGGTCAACAGATGAGTTTTCTCGATCTGGAAGCAGCTCCTCCTGAGATTTGGGTTGGATCACTCTCTGTTGCCAGGGATGCTGGGTTGGACCACACACTGACGTAGGTGCAGTCAGTGATCTCACAGTTCACACCTGGCCCTCGCACAGTACCAGGTAGTACCCCTTAAGAGCCACCACCTGCAGCGGAACCTCAGCCTCCTTGTCTCCTTTGTCAAGAAAGCCCACATTGGATCCATTCTTGTCTCCCTGGATGTTAGACAGCCAATTGTCCTTCCATCAGCTTGCTCAGCAGAAAGGGAAAGAGCAGCGGAAAGGGTTTCTGACTGCCCAGATGCCTGTTCTGCCTGGGAAAATGCCTAACTTAGCGGATATCCAAGGCTCAGTCTGGGTCAGAGCCTGTCCTTTGAGAATAGGAGTTCACACCAAGCATCCCCTCCAGCCACACTACTCCTGGTAATCTGACTGAATCTATGATTTTATCTAACCAGTCAGCAGTCTAATTGGCCCAATTCTATCAACATATAACTCCAAAATAATGATCAGGGCCCTCTCTATGAACAGAGATCCACACAGACTCAACAGTATCCCAACTCCATGTATTAATCACCCCCTAAAGGGCTTGACTCAGGAGAAAAAAAAACACATCTTCAGTTCTGAGTATACCACCCTGTGACAGAGCACATCTGACAAAGGTGCAGTGAAATGTGACATGCTTTCTACTTTTTTGTCCTTTCTCCTCTCAGTGAATCAGGGTCTACAGCCTCCTTAGAGATAACAAGCAAACAGGACTCATTCTCTATATGGTTTGAGGCCCAGAGAGGAGATCCTAGGTATGACCACCACAAATAAAACAGCATGTTGTCTATAACACAGACCGCCCTCCTGGTATCAACATCTGCATAGACTTTAAAGTAAACATTTCATCATAAGCCGGAAGTACTCTTTCCCCATGCACAGAGCACAGTGCTCCTCCAGGACTTCCTATACCATGTCTGGCACAGTCTCTGCTCCTCCTCTATTGGCCAGAGTTTCCATACTGCGGGCCTCAGTCTTGGCAGAAACTCTATTTCAACCTCAAGTTTGGTCACTATGACTTTAGTAACATCTCCGTTTACACTCCTGGAATCCTGCTATTGTTGCCTGCCTTGTATTGCATGGCTCCAGGGCTGCTATATGCCTACATGCTACAGAAATATAGCATGTGCTCAGACAAGGTGCTTCAGACAAGGTTCCCATTGGATTGGTGGAGTATCTGATTTCCCACCCCTACCATTCCATAGATATGAGATTGGGATTGGGGGGAGACCTGGATAGCAGCCCTTATTCTGGGGACCTCATCAAGTTTGGCTATGCCTTATCTCTAGTCCCAGTCACAGCACTGACCCAACCCCAGCAGGAATAAGTGCAAACTTACCACACCACACAGGCAGAAATTCCTGAACCCAGTCTCCCCCAGTCTGCTTGCACAGCTTTGGGATTGACCTGATTAGGGTGATGGGGAATAAAGAAATGATGGACAAATGTATAGAAGAGCTGGGTTTGGATAGGCCATGAACTCTGATGAGACACACCGCAACAGTCCAGAAACTTAGCATGTTTTTTTTTGTACACAGCACGGTCTAGGAGAAGGTGGTCAGCTAATCCCAGGAGAGGATGTGTCTATAGGAGACAGGTTGTAGTCATCAGGAAAGTTGGCTATACGTACTGTCAACATCCTTACTTGTTGGGACGAACAGAGATGTGAGCCTGTTTCACCTTGTCTGAAGGGCAGAGAGTTTGAGCTTATTTTTATTCTTTCAAAGTTGTTGGTAACAGGTGTGGCTACAAACAAGATATCCTGAGCTAGGGTGTGGTTACTTGGTGTTTTAGACATTAAGACAGCCCATACAGATGGATCCGTTCCACCCTGATCAAAGGTTAACGATTTCAAGCATATTTCAACTCCTTCTTTTAAAATAGGAGGTTTGACTTAGGGAGTGGCTGCCGACAGGATACTTGATCTAAGATGTGCTCACTGCCCCAAATAACAACTACTTTTCTCAAAAATTAATAGCTTGATGTCTCAAATATTAAAGTAAGTTAACTGTTCTTGTTGTCCTTTGTGTCTTGTTAAAGCAGTCTTTTGCCTTCTTCCCTCTTATACTGGGATATAAAAGTATATGAAAAATAAATGTGGGAGGACTCAGAATTAAACATTCAGCATTTGCTGAGTTGCTCTCCCAATTACTATCCTGTGTCTCTGTGTTTCTTTCTTATCTTATCTTTGTTTCTCCTACCTAACATTGCTTTTTTTTTGTTTTTTTTTTTGTTTTTTTTTTTGTGACAGGGTTTCTCTGTAGTTTTGGTGCCTGTCCTGGAATTAGCACTTGTAGACCAGGCTGGCCTTGAACTCACAGAGTTATACTGTAGGAATTCCTACAGCCTTTAAGTTACCCACCTACTTAGGCATGGCCTCTTATACTATATATGCTAATGTAAAGTGCAAGGTCCCCCTCTCTTACAGCTGCAGGATTCGGTTGCTGTTCCCCGGTCAAGCAGAGGACTGTGATCTGTGAGTGTACGCCTAAATAAATAACCCTTTATTATACTCAATTCTGATCTAGTGTGGGATTTCTTTTTAGTATCTGTCTTCAGAGATCCGCCTGCCTCTGTTTCGCAAGTGCTGGGATTAAAGGCTTGTGTCACCACTGCCCAGCTCCTACCTAACATTTCTAATCCTCACACTCCTACCCTGGAAATACAAACCCACTGTGGCTAGGATCATGGCAGAAGTTATCCCCAAAGGGGACTGACAACACTTACTCTGACCAAACCTGTCATTCTCATGAGTCTGAGACCATGGGTTCTTGCATGGACATGCTCGCGTCAATAAAACATATTCATTCACTGAGGACTTCATCTGCCCCCACATCCTTATCATATACTGCTCGACTGTATTACACAGGACACTCCCCAGAATCTTCCAATGTGATTCTGCTCTGTTTCCTTTGGTTTCTATTCCACTGAGAAACATGATGTGAATGCACTGGGCACCAGTTTCCCAAAACTGAGTCGTTATGGGTCTCATGGACCCAACACTACAGGGGGGATGCCTGATACTCCCAGTTCTGTGTCTTCCAAAACAAGGATTTCACTCTGGCATGCCTGATGCCTCCTTCAGCTTGCCTTCAGACCACCAGTCCCGACACTTCTGCTGCCTTCCAGTTGTCCCTTCCTATACACTCTGACTTTCCCTGTCATCAGTCCCACTCCCAGATCATCGCCAGCAATAGGATGGGTATCTTAGCTTCTTTCCTATTGCTGTGAAGAGACACCATAACCAAAACAACTCACAAAAGGAAGCATTTAACTGGGGGCTTGCTTACATTTTCAGAGGTTGAGTTCATGACTATCATGGTTGGGAACATGGCAGCAGGCAGGTAGGCATGGTGCTGGAACAGCAGACAACTTACCCAACAGGCAACAGGCAGAGAACAAGATAGCAAAACAGGTCTTGTTCACTCCCAATAACACACTTCCTCCCACAAGGCCACACCTCCTAATTCTTCCTAAACCGTCTACCAGCTTAGAACCATACATCAAAATGTATGAGCTGGTAGGGGCCATCTTCATTCAAACTGAATTACCTGGAGCAAGTGAGAAGAAAGCATGAAACACGCAACAAACCCGATTACAGGAGATGTATACAGGGCGAGAGAAATCAGTGTGCAGGAAGAGGGGGCTGAAGATGGTGGTCCAGCTTTTAAAGGCCGCCTAGTGCATGTGCACGGAGTGTTGATGTAGCTACGTCATATGCAGATGATGGAGCTCACGCCTGCAAGCAAGGGCTTATGTAGCTGCATCATAGGTAGGTGATGCAGCCATGCCACATGTAAGTCATGCAGGGCCTTTCAAGGTTCCGGGGGCAGCTCAGTATTTTGCCTGAGGGCTTGTCTGCACATGCATGGCTGGGAACCCGGAAGTGCCAGCCATGCTGTGTGGCTGAAATCATAACACAAACCACCACAACAGATCAGAATAGCCTCGGTTGTGGCAATGACTGTGTGGGAGATGTGGATGTATTGTGCTCACAGGGAACCACTAGGAGAACTGAGTCTGCATTATACTAGGACCTCTCTGTGAAGCGCATTGCGGGGAGGGGGGAGGCTGATTAGTTAAGCTATGCTGAATGCCTCCGCTCCATCCCTACAACACAGCAGTCCGAGTTACAACCTGCACAAACCGTTCAAACCGTGAGTGGAGCAGCACTCATCCTACAGTTTGAGTGCCCTATTGTTGAATTAGCCCCGAATGCCAGTTGTCTAGAACAAGTCCACCTCTACCTCTTTGTCCGGAAAAATCACTGACAGTTTTCTCTTTCTCAGGGGTAACTCATTTTGGATAATAAATGTTGTCAACTGACCTGCAAGGCAGGCTGACTCACTGAAGACTGTGAGAGGGAGGCAGGGTGCTGGATTCTCAGTGAAGCAGGACCAACAGGATGTTGGTCTCAGGCGCCCATGTAACCAGAAATGAGCCCAAGATGGACTATAGAAGGATTTCTGACTGTTAGGTAAAAGATTCAGTATTCCTCAGGAACCTGTGGTTTCCTTCCCCCCCTCCCCAAAGAGTCGTTCCCCTTGCCTTTATCAGGCAGAAAGGACTTGGGGCACTAACCACCAGGACATGAACATTGCATATCAAAGTTCATGCTAGGCCCCCATTGCCGCCGCCTTTTTGTCTCCTGTGTCCTTGGAATATCAGCTGTCCCTGTTTCAGTGCTGAGGAGTTCTATTCAGAGAGTGCTGAGGAGTTCAGTCCAGAGAGGTGAGTGGGTGCTCACCGGGGAGCCATCTGTCCCGGAAGAGAGCACAGCCCCTCCCCCCTCAGCTTCTGCAGCAGGGTATTCAGTGTTCCATGGGACTCCTCCCTGCCCCCACTGCCTTAGCCCTTTTCTCTCCTCTGTCCTTGGAATACCAGATGTCCCTGCTGCAGTGCTGAGGAGTTCTATCCAGAGAGTACTGAGGAGTTATATCCAGAGAGTGCTGAGGATTTCATCCAGAGAGAGGAGGTGGGCAGGCGCCAATGCAAGAATTCCTCCAACAACCTGAAAGGCAACATGACATCACCAGAATCCAGGGATCACAAAACTAGAAGAATTGAACACCCTACTCCAGAAGAAATAGAAGAAATCGACTCTAAGCGGATCTTTATGAAAATAATAGAGGAACTTAAACAGGAGGTGAAAATCTGCCGTAAAGAGATGGAAGATAAGTATAACAAAAAGATTGAGGAAATGAGTAAAAAAATGGAAGAGAATTATAACAAAAAGATTCAAGAAATGAGTAAATCCGAAAATGAAATTCTGGGAAACCAAGAAAAAACAATCAAACAGGTAATGGAAACAGTTCAAGATTTGAAAACTGAAATGGAGGCAATGAAGAAAACACCAACCGAGGGCCGGCTGGCTATGGAAAATTTAGGCAAACGAACAGAGACTTCAGAAACAAGCATAACCAACAGAATACAAGAGATAGAAGAAAGAATCTCAGACTCTGAAGACACCACAGAGAAAATAAACGCTCTGGCCAAAGAAAACAGCAAATCCAGCAAATTCTCATCACAAAACATTCAGGAAATGTGGGACACAATAAAAAACCAAATCTAAGAATAATAGGGGTAGAAGAAGGAGAAGAATTGCAGATCAAAGGTCCAGAAAATATATTCAACAAAATTATAGAAGAAAACTTCCCCAACCTAAAGAATGATATCCCTATGAAGGTTCAAGAAGCATATAGAACACCGAATAGACTGGATCCAAAAAAAAAAAACACATCCCCTCGCCATATAATAATCAAAACACAAAACATTCAGATTAAAGAAAGAATATTAAGAGCTGCAAAGGAAAAAGATCAAGTAACTTATAAAGGTAAACCTATCAGACTTACACCAGACTTCTCTATGGAAACCATGAAAGCCAGAATGTCCTGGATAGAGGTACTGCATAAACTAAGAGACCATGGATGCAAGCCCAGACTACTATACCCAGCCAAGCTATCATTCACTATCAACGGAGAAAACAAAATATTCCAGGATAAAAACAAATTTAAACAATACGAAGCTACAAATCCAGCCTTACAGAAAGTATTAGAAGGAAAATCACAACCCAAGGAATCCAACATTCCCAACACCGCCTACAATAACTCAGACATCTAGCGACCCTTCACAAGCACAACTCAAAGAAGGGAAACACATACACTCTACTACCCCCCCCAAAAAAAAAAAACGGAGTCAACAACCACTGGTCATTAATATCACTTAATATCAATGGACTCAATTCACCTATAAAAAGGCACAGATTTAGAGATTGGATACAAAAACAGGATCCAACATTCTGCTGTTTACAAGAAACACACCTCAACCACAAAGACAGACATCTACTCAGAGTAAAGGGCTGGGAAAAGGTTTCCAAGCAAACGGACCTAAGAAACAAGCGGGTGTGCCCATTCTAATATCTAACAAAATTGACTTCAAACCAAAATCTATCAGAAGAGATGGAGATGGACATTTCATACTCATAACAGGAACAATTCATCAGGAGGAAGTCTCAATCATGAATATCTATTCCCCTAATATAAAGGCACCCACTTATGTAAAAGAAACACTTCTAGAACTCAAGGCAGTCATCAAACCATACACACTAATAGTAGGAGACTTCAACACACCTCTCTCACCAATGGACAGGTCAGACAGAAACCCAACAGAGAAATAAGAGAATTATTGGAGGTATTGAATCAAATGGACTTAACAGATATCTATAGAACATTCCACCCAAATAGGAAAGAATATATGTGGGAGAATTGTCTGTATTCTGTCAATCATATTTTAATAAAACGCTGTTTGGCCAGGCAGGCAGTATAGGCGGGAAAGCCAGACAGGAAGTAGGGGTGAAGCAAAGAGACTGGGAGTATTCTAGCAAGCAAGAAGGTCCCTCTCCAGTCCTGTGCAGACCACCGAAGAGGCAGCATGTAACTTGCCCAGCTGAAAAAGGTACCAAGCCATATGGCTAACGTAGATAAGGATAATGGGGTAATATAAGTTATAAGAGCTAATAAGTAGCCTGACCTAATGGGCCAATCAGTTTATAATCTTATGGAGTCCTGTGTGTTATTTTCATTGGGAGTTGCCGGCTGTGGGGTACTGGGTGGGACAGAAACAAGCCGGCCCCCTCATATTACATATGGCGCCCACGTGAATAACTGAATCTACAGAAAGCCTGAGAAAGCTTAGAAAAGAATAAATCATGTTTTCTTAGTAGCAGCAATTTCTCGGGTCTGTTCTGCTTGCTAGAGGCAAGCCAGGCTCTCATCTAAGAGAGGCTTCCTGACTCAGCTTTAGCTGCAAAACCCCACAGATCTTTTAAGAGGTCCTGCCACAAAACACTTAAATGGTGTTGATGAAAAGCTGAACACATGCTTTTCAGTTTTCAGCCATAGCAGGAAAAAAGCTGTGCCGTTTTAAAATGCTGGCTTTCTTGGCTGTCCTGCCAGGGCAAACTCTGACTCTTTCAGTCAGGCTGGCCGACTGAGTGTGGTCTATGAGCAGAATGATGCAGCTTGCTTGCTGGAAAGGACCTTGAAACGCCATAGAGTTGTGGCAAGAAAAATGGCTGCAACAGGTACCTCAGCCACAAGGCTGGAAGGCTAAGGAATGGGCTGGATCTAGCTGTCAAAGCCACGGCTTTAGTCCTAGCGATATTGCTTAGTAAATTAAAGGCTCATGTGATCAGAAAAAGAGAGATATACAGTAAAGAGAGATTCAAAGAGGAAGAAAACCTCTAGACAGTTTACAGTGTGTTAAAAATATATGCAGGATAAAAGTTAAAGTTCTTAAAGTAAAAAGAAAGAGAGTAGTCAGGTGTGGTGGTACACACATTTAATCCCAACACTTGGGAGGAAGAGGTACACTGACCTCTGTGACTTCAAGGCGAAGAGGTAGATTGACCTCTGTGACTTCAGGGTGTGGAGGTACACACCTTTAATCCCAATGCCTGGGAGGCAGAGACAGACAGATCTCTGTGAGTTCAAGGTGTGGTAGCAAACACCTTTAATCCCAGCACTGGGGAGGCTGAGACAGAGGGATTTCTGTGAGTTCAAGGACAGCCTGGTCTACAGAGTTATTCCAGGACAAAGATATATACAGAGAACCTGTCTCAAAAAGCCAAAAGTTAAAAGTAAAAATAAATGAAATAGAGGTTGAAATAAAGCTGCAAAAAGATGAAAAATAAACAGAGAATATTGATACTGTATGCTATTTTTCTCTCTTTGAAGTGTTTGAATGCTGAGGAAGGAGCAACAGTTGCTAAAAGACTTTTGTTTATAAATGTTGCTGAACTAACCCAAGATAGGTATTTTGAAAATACCTTGGCTTCAAAACTGAAGTCAACAAATATACCTTCTTCTCTGCAGCCCATGGAACCGTCTCAAAAATTGACCACATACTCGGTAACAAAGCAAACTTCCACAGATAAAAAAAAAATATTAGTAACCACCTGTGTCTTGTCAGATCACCATGGATTAAAGTTAGAATTCAACAACAATGCTACCCCCAGGAAGCCAACAAACTCATGGAAGTTGAACTGTCAACTATTAAATCACCCCTGGGTCAAGGAAGAAATAAACAAAGAAATTAAAGTCTTCTTTGAATTTAATGAAAACAAAGACACAACATACTCAAACCTATGGGACACTATGAAAGCAGTGCTAAGAGGAAAGTTCATAGCACTAAGTGCCCAATTAAAGAAAACGGAGAAAGCACATATTAGAGACTTAACAGCACACTTGAAAGCGCTAGAAAAAAAAGAAGCTGATTAACCCAGGAAGAGTAGAAGATTGGAAATAATTAAACTGAGGGCTGAAATCAACAAAATAGAAACACAGAAAACAATTAAAGAATAAATGAAACAAAAAGCTGGTTCTTGGAGAAAATCAACAAGATTGACAAACCCCAATCCAAACTAATCAAACGGCAGAGAGAGAACATGCAAATTAATAAGATCAGAAATGAAAAGGGGGACATAACCACAGACACAGAGGAAATTCAGAGAATCATTAGATCTTACTACAAAAGCCTGTACGCCACAAAATTGGAAAATGTAAAAGAAATGGACATTTTTTTAGATAAGTACCATATACCAAAGTTTAACCAAGACCAGGTGAACAATCTAAATAGACCTGTCAGTCGTGAAGAATTAGAAGCTGTTATCAAAAAACTCCCTACCAAAAAATTCCAGGACCAGATGGATTCAATGCAGAATTCTACCAGAACTTCCAGGAAGAGCTAATACCTATACTCCTTAATGTATTTCACAATATAGAAACAGAAGAGTCATTGCCAAACTCTTTCTATGGAGCTACAGTTGCCCTAATACCAAAACCACACAAAGACACAACCAAGAAAGAGAATTACAGGCCAATCTCACTCATGAACATCGACGCAAAAATTCTCAACAAAATTCTGGCAAACCGAATCCAAGAACACATTAGAAAAATCATCCATTGTGATCAGGTGGGCTTCATTCCAGAGATGCAGGGCTGGTTCAACATACACAAATCTATCAATGTAATCCATCATATAAATAAACTGAAAGAAAAAAAACCACATGATCATTTCATTGGATGCTGAAAAAGCATTTGACAAAATTCAACACCCCTTTATGATAAAGGTGTTGGAGAGATTGGGGATACAAGGATCATACCTAAATATAATAAAAGCAATAAACAGCAAGCCGACAGCTAACATCAAACTGAATGGAGAGAAACTCAAAGCCATTCCACTAAAATCAGGAACACGACAAGGCTGTCCACTCTCTCCATACCTCTTCAATATAGTGCTTGAAGTTCTAGCAATAACAATAAGACAACATAAGGGGATCAAGGAGATTCAAATTGGAAAGGATGAAGTTAAACTTTCGTTATTTACAGACGATATGATAGTATACATAAGTGACCCCCAAAACTCTACCAAAGAATTCCTATAGCTGATAAACACCTTTAGTAATGTGGCAGGATACGAGATCAACTCCAAAAAATTGGTTGCCCTTCTATACACAAAAAATAAAGAAGCAGAGAGGGAAATCAGAGAAACATCATCTTTCACGATAGCCACAAATAGCATAAAATATCTTGGGGTAACTCTAACCAAGGAAGTGAAAGACCTATTTGACAAGAACTTTAAGTCTTTGAAGAAAGAAATTGAGGAGGACACCAGAAAATGGAAAGACCTCCCCTGCTCTTGGATTGGGAGAATCAACATAGTAAAAATGGCAATTCTACCAAAAGCAATCTATAGATTCAATGCAATCCCCATCAAAATCCCATCAAACTTCTTCACAGACCTTGAGAGAACAATAATCAAGTTTATATGGCAAAACATAAAACCCAGGATAGTCAAAACAATCTTATACAATAAAGGAACTTCTGGAGGCATTACCATCCCTGACTTCAAACTCTATTACAGAGTGACAGTATTGAAAACAGCTTGGTATTGGCATAACAACAGAGAAGTCGACCTATGGAATCGAATAGAAGACCCGGATATTAACCCACAAATCTATGAACACCTGATTTTCGACAAGGGAGCTAAAGGTATACAATGGAAGAAGGAAAGCATCTTTAACAAATGGTGCTGGCATAACTGGATGTCAACCTGTAGAAGAATGAAAGTAGATCCATATCTATCACCATGCACAAAACTCAAGTCCAAATGGATTAAAGACATCAACATTAATCTGACCACTTTGAACCTGATATAAGAGAAAGTGGGAAGTAGTCTACAAGATATAGGCACAGGAGATCTCTTCCTAAGTAGAACCCTAGTAACACAGACAATAAGAGAATCAATGAATAAATGGGACTTCCTGAAACTGAGAAGCTTCTGTAAAGCAAAGGACACTGTCAGTAAGACAAAAAGACTACCTTCTGACTGGGAGAAGATCTTTACCAACCCCTCAACAGACAAAGGTCTGATCTCCAAAATATACAAAGAACTCAAGAAACTAGATACTAAAACTCTAACTAACCCAATTAAAAAATGGGGTACTGAACTGAACAGAGAATTCACAACAGATGAACTTCAAATGGCCAAAAGACACTTAAGGTCATGCTCAACCTCCTTAGCGATCAGGGAAATGCAAAGCAAAACAACTTTGAGATACCATCTTACACCTGTCAGAATAGCTAAACTTAAAAACACCAATGATAGCCTATGCTGGAGAGGATGTGGAATGAGGGGAACACTCATCCATTGTTGGTGGGAATGCAGACTTGTGCAGCCACTGTGGAAATCAGTGTGGCAGTTTCTCAGGAAACTGGGAGTCAACCTCCCTCAGGACCCAGCAATTCCACTCTTGGGAATATACCCAAGAGATGCCCTAATATACTACAAAAGCATTTGTTCAACTATGTTCATAGCTGCATTATTTGTAATAGCCAGAACCTGGAAACAACGTAGGTGCCCCTCAATAGAAGAATGGTTAAAAAAGGTGTGGAACATATACACATTAGAGTTTTACTCAGAGGTAAAAAACAATGACATCTTGAATTTTGCATGCAAATGGATGGAAGTAGAAAACGCTTTACTGAGTGAGGTAACTCAGACCCAAAAAGAGGAATATGGTACGTACTCACTCATAAGTGGATTCTAGCCATAGCTAAAGGTCTTTGAGCCTATAATTCGTGATCCCAGAGAAGCTAAATAAGAAGGTGAACCTGAAGAAAATCATATAGTTATCCTCCTGGATATTGGAAGTAGTCAAGATTGCAAGGCAAACTTGGGTGCACGGGGTGGGGGTTGTGTAGGGGGGTGGAAGTAAGGGGAGATGGTTAGAGAGAAGGGAGAGGGGGAGGATTGGGGATGGCGTGGGGGAATGAGATGGGGGGGAGGAAGGATGGATATGGGAGCAGGAAAGTATATATCTCAACTAAGGGAGCCATTTTAGGGTTGGCAAGAGATTTGTTTCTGGAGGGGTTCTCAAGCCCAAGAAGAGGTCCCCATATTCTTCCCTGGGCAGCAGAGGAGAGTGTGCCTGAACTGGCCTTGGCCCATAACCATACTGATGAATATTTTGCATATCACCATAGAACCTTCATCTGGCGATGGATGGAGATAGAGACAGAGACACATATTGGAAGACTGGACTTAACTCCCTAGATCCAAATGAGAAGCAGAAGGAGGGAAAACGTGAGCAAGATAGGCAGGACCAGAGGGAACCTTCATCAGATGATGGATGGCAATAGAGATGGAGACCCACATTGGAGCACTGGACTGAGCCCCCCAAAGTCCAAATCAGGAGCAGAAGGAGGGAGAACATGAAAAAGGAAATCAGAACCGCGAGGGGTGCGTTCGCCCACTGATACAAGGGGACTGATCGAATGAGAGCTCACCAAGGCCAGCTGGACTGGGACTGAACGAGCATGTGATCAAACCGGATTCTCTGAATGTGGCTGACATGGGGGCTGACTGAGAAGCCATTTACAATGGCACTGGGTCTTGTTTCGTCTGCATGTACTGGCTGTTTGGGATCCAGTCTGTCTGGACACTCACCTTCCTGGACCTGGAGGGAGAGGGGAGGAACTTGAACTTCCCACAGGGCAGGAAACCCTGACTGCTCCTTGGACTGGAGAGGGAGGAAGAGAGGTAGGGGGTAGGAGAGAGAGTGGGGGGAGTGGGAGGGTATGGGGAGGAGGGGAGGAGGGGAGGAAGTGGAAATTTTTATAAACAAACAAATAAATTAATTAATTAATTTTAAAAAAAAGTTCATGCTAGTCCCCAGGCTCCCTTAGTCTCTATTCACAAGTGTCTATTATTATACATTTCCAGGCTCCCACACTAGCCTCCTGGCCCTTAAGACCTCACATCCCAGGGCTCTTTATACCCCCTGTACCCTGCTACTCTTGCTATTCTCTGTCTCAGTGGTTCTCAGCCTTCCTAATGCTGTGATCTTTTAATACAGTTCCTCATGTTGTGGGGATCCCCAACCATAAGATTATTTTTGTTGCTGCTTCATAACTGTCATTTAATTGCTACCATTATGAATCATGAAGTAAATATCTGTGTGTTCTGGCGGTCTTAGGTGATGCATTGAAAGGGGTGGAGATCCACAGGTTGAGAACCCATGCTCTATCTCTTCCCATCGCCACTATTCTCGTTTGTTGTCCTGCTTCCCTAGCCCTGGTCATTCCCAGGCTACTTCTTCTCCCTGCTCTGGACTCTTCCAGACACCTCTGGATATATTCGCTCTCTTATCACAACAAAAAAAAGTTCCCTGTAATGCATCTGCCATTTTGGCTGTTTCTTTACCACCCCCTCAGCATACACAGATGAGTAAATACAGACACAGAGGTTTGTTTGCAGCAACTGGCTCGTGTGATTATAGAAACTGGAATGTCCATTATTGGCCAAAAGGAGCCTTCAGACCTCAAATGCCGCCCCCACCCACACCTCTCCCACCGCCCCACCACCCCTCCCACCGCCACCCCACCCCCAACCCATACACCCCACTCCACCCCTAGCAGTAGCAGGTTCTGCTGTAGTGGGAACCACCGGTCAAGGCCTGCCATATCCTCAATCCTGAGGCAAATGTCACTTTGTAACAAATTTTCCTTCACACCAGAAGGAAAAGGCTCCGACTTTTAGAAGTAAAGCTACTGGTGCAGAGTGGGACTTTCCTTGGGGGAAAGTGATCGTTTGATTGATCACCCAGACCAGATTAGGGCCAAAGGCAAGAGAGTGTTAAAAGGAAAATGACAGAAAGTCCAAGTGGTCAGTCACAGAGAAAGCCGACACACATTCTCTTCAGGATTGAAGTTTATTATAATGAAAGTGACTCGAGGCCATGGTCAGCCTCAAGGTGGATGGATGGAGAGCATTAGGCAGAAACAACACAATAGACAGAGAGTTAGCTAAACACCTACTAGGAAATGGAAAAGAGGCGTCCCAGAAAAGCCTAGAGACAAGGTTCATTGATGCTGTTTGTATTGTGATGAGAGCGTTTGGGTGGGTGGGCAGTCGGGGATCTGGGAGGTGCTGGGGGAAGGGAAACTCTAATCAGAATGTATTGTCTGAAAGAACAATCTATTTTCAAATTTTAAAAAGTGAGAATGGAAGAGAGAAAGGAAGGAAGGGAGGAAAGGAGAGAGAGAGAGAGAGGGAGAGAAAGAGAGAGAGAGAGAGAGAGAGAGAGAGAGAGAGAGAGAGAGAACACCACCAGGAAGGGGATGTAGAGGAGCCTGTTCAGAAAGTGACCTTTATCCCTTTATCTCCAGACTGAAAGTCACCAAGCAGTCTCCCTGAGGAGTGTCAGACCAATTCCTAAAACAAAGGGTAAGTGTGACTTTTTGTAACCTTTTATTGGATGCTAGGAGGCTTCCCATCATATGATTTAATTCAGCATAATGTGAATGACAGACAGGAACATGAAGTAGCCAGCCACTATAAATTGAGAGTTACCACAGCGTAGACTGCCGCTCCCCCCCTCCTTTATTTGATGCTCTGTGTATGAGTGTGCATCTGCACACCTGAGTGCAAGTGACCTCAGAAACCAGAAGCACAGGACAGATGATGGAGTTACGGATGACTGTAAGTCCCCCCCCATGGGGTTCTCGGAATTGACCTTGCATCCTCCGTAAGAGCAACACGTGTTCCTAACCATCAAGCCATCTCTCCAGCCCTACAGACTGCTTCTTAATTCTCTGTCCTAGTGGGGCGTGCTGCAAGGAAGCATAACCTGATTCAAGTCAGAGGATTAAGCCTAAAGATTCAGGTCCTTATTCTAACATTAACTGACCCACAGCCTTCAGTAAGGGAATCAGTATGTACAATCACCTTTGGTAACCAAATCCTAGAACTGAAGGGTGAAGGGTTGGTTGATGATGATCCAGACATTCAAAGGCAATGTAGTGCTGTGGGACAAAGATGTTGTACCCTGTAAAAAAATTGCCAGTTGTATTGCTTTAATAAAACATTGATTGGCCAGTTGTCAGGCAGGAAGTATAGGTGGGGGGACCAGGCAGGAAGTATAGTCAGGGCAATGAGAACAGGAGAATTCTGGGAAGGGAAAAAGTTCAGTCTTTAGGCATCACCCAGACACAGGAAGCAAGATGAGAATGCCTTGCTGATAAAAGGTCTCTCAAGAAAACAGTGCCAAAGTGGACAACTAAATATACTTGAGAGCAGAGGGACCTTGGGAAGTAATTCTAGAAACAAAAGAACAGAGTTAAGTATGGCTTCTTGATAGCATCATTTTCTCAGGTGACTCTGTTTGCTAGAGACAAGTGTGTCTCGTTTAAGAGAGGCTTCCTGACTCAGCTTTAGCTGCAAAAACCTTGCAGCTCTTTTAAGAAGCCCTGCCACGAAACACTTACATGGTGTTGATGAATGGTTGACAGCATGCTTCTTTGTTGTGGCAGGGACCTTGAAACTCCATAGAGTTATAGCAATAAACATGGCTCTGACCAGTACCTCTGCCATGAGGCTAGACTCTCAGAAAGCTAGATGATGGGATGAATCCAGCCACCAAAGCCATGGCTTTAACCCTAGCTATCTTGATAAGCAGTATTGGAGAAGATGCTACATTTTCACAAATGATTTGGTTGTATGACTCAATAGGGACATTTTCTTGACAGCTATGATGGCAGAGATATGTAATTCCAGTGCACAAGAGCAGAGGCAGGAACACCCAAGCTCAAGAGCAGTCTAGTCTATGTCAGAAGAGCCTGCCTCTAAAAAGATAAACAAACAAACAAATAAGGTCATTTTCTCACTTAAAGGGGAAAAAAGTCTGTTTCCAAGGCCTCCTCAGAATGAAATACATATGATTTCTGCATGGTCTCCAGTTCTCAGAGCCTATGTCATCCATGATGAGAACATGTTGTCACTGGAACTTCTTTCATGGGGACCTGAAGAGACATCTCAGCTGTACATGCTTCCTGTTCGCACAGAAGGTCTGAGTGAGTTCAGTTGTCAGGACACACACTGGGCAGTTCTCATCCTCCCATATCTCCGTCTCCCGGGAAGCTGATACCCTCACACAGGTGTGTGTGCTCAGCACAGGAATGCATAGTTAATAAGAAAAAGAAATCCGAAAAGAATTTCTCTCATGAAATCGATTGGTATTCCAAAACAGCGTCTCTTTGGGGTGGTTAAGATGAGACCTTGTGAACGGTTAGTAGAGGCTGAGGCATGTTAGAGGGGCTGGAACTGTTTCCTCGGGACAAAAGAACGTGATAAATTGCACAACTGTGAGGTACTTTGAGGCCATGGTAAGAGCCTGACAAATATCTCAAATATTTAAAGGAGTATATATTTATCTTACTCTTCGAGTAGATCTACAGAAGAGAACACCAATGAAGACATAAACCAGAAGGTCAGGGAAAAGGCCATCATCATCTAAATGTTTAGTATTCAGGAATGAGATATTTCTAAATTCTGCTATAGACTCTATCTCAGTGTGGAGCTGAATATGGAAAATACCATTTAGAATGACAAGTTTCCAAATGCTCGCTATCTTTCTACTTGGTGTTAGAAAAATAAGTTTTAAACATTTGTCAGCCTTTGATGTGTTATTTACTTAGTCGTTCCATCTTACTTCTGCATGTGTGTCTAGCAGAACTCAGCTCTCTTCACACCCCATGTGTTGTGTTGAGGAAAAGCACCTCACCATAATCCCGAAGCTCTATTTTCTCGAAAAGAATATCAAGAATGCAAGGCCCTGACCACTCTCTGCCACACCACGTCCCCAGGGTTGGGTCAGTAACCTTTAGAGACAAAGGTCTCAGACTCCTCTGAGACCAAGGGCAGGCTTAATTACTCTTACCCCAAAAGCGACCATTCCCAAGTCTTGGTATTACTTCTAATGAAGCTCGCCTAAGGAGAAGCTCCCCATCTAGGTCTTCCTGGGTCACCCTTCCTGTAAGGCCCTTCCTGTAACACGTTTCCTGGACCATCCTCCCTGGATCATCCTCCCTGGATCACCCTATGATGACTAATCCTGGTTGTCAACTTGACTGGACCAGCATCAACAAAGAGACAAAGTTGCCTCTGAGCACCTCAGTAAAGAGAAAGACCAGAATTTTAACCAGAGTGGGTAACATCGCACATAGGCAGTAGCGCAGACCCATGGAGGTCCCAGAAGAAGCTTTTGTTTTTACCTGCTTGCCTTTGCCTCTTGCTGCTGAGTTGTTGCTGTAGCTACTGCTACTGTCATCCTTCAATGATGTCAGAACTTAACTTCTTCAGCCTCCGAACATGGTACCCTCCAGACCTTCAGTACCTGACTGGGACTTCAAAGGAATCCAGTCTCATGAATTGAGTTCTTGCAGACTCTGATCCTCTCCAGTGTGAAAATAGCCATCGCTGAACTATACAGACTATATACTGCGTAAGCCAATTTGACACTTCCCCTTTTTAAAATACATATTTATCTTTTCAGTTCTATTCCTCTAGAGAACCCCGACTTAGACACTCTATATGCCACTGGCAGTGATAGAGATCTAGCCACTGCTTTTTTTCCATTGCACATATATTATGTGTGTTACACTTATTGTATAAATATATGTGTGTGGTCACATATGAGCATGTACATGCCATGGCACCCGAGTAGCAGTCACTTGGCAAATTCTAAGAGTTGATTCTCTCCTATGAAGTGAGTTTCATGGATTGAACTCATATCTTCATACTATATTTAGTTATGAAACTTAAATAAGCTATTTGCCAGTTGTAAGGAGGGTAAAATCTCAGCAAGTTCATAAGCATTAGTAGCATATTTGAGTAAGTGCTAACAATTACATTTTTCTTTAAGTATTAGCTACTTTTGTCATTGGTACAACAAATTACATGACAAAGGAAACTTAAGGAAGGAGGGATTTATTTTGGCTTGTAGAGTGAGGGTACACAGTCCATCGTGGTTGGGGAAGTCATGGCAGCAGGCACTTACGGCTATTGGTCACATTGCAACCACAGCCAGGAAGCAGAAGCCATGAATGCCGGTATGCTCCTTCCTCCTTCTTATTCCATCTCTAACCCCAGCTGAAGTAATGTGAATGTCCACACTTAAGAAACAACGTCCAACCTCAATTAACCTGATCTAGAGAGTGCCACACAGACCTGTGCAGGGATTGGTTTCCATCGCTATTCTAGACCCTGTCAAGTTGACAGTCAAGATCAACCATCATACTCTTCCAGGAGTGATTGCTACTTTAGTTCAAGTAACTCTAAAGCTGGAGAAACGAGAACGTTATTGAAAAGCGTTTAAGGTTATAAACTCAAAAAGCAAATGAGATGGAGCCTAGGATGCTTGAGCAATGGTGGACTACACTGGCTTTCTCAAGCAAGTTTTGAATACATCTAAATGGTAAAGTCTATGCTTTCCACCTCTCAATTTTCCTTTGTTAATTAATCATTTAATGATATTTACCAAAGGATCCAGGACAAGATTAAAGAGAGAAAAATTTTAAGAGATGTCAGTGGGGTGAGGTTACTTGAGATTCTTGCTTTTGCCAAACAGTTCACATTCTAAATAAAATTTTTCTTTCTCTTGATCTTCCTTTGTTTGCAGACTTTTCATGACCTAAACCTAAGCTCTATTTCAGCTCCATCTTTAATCTTCATCTCTTCATGTACAATTAGCACTGTGATATCTGTGACCCTTTTCCAAAAAGACTTAAAAGCCCAACTCTTACATTGTCTGCCCAGCTCAGAACTCGTCTCATCTGAACTAAGTCCACTGAAAGGAATCTTCAATATTCAGGCCTTTAGTTGCATTCAACAGAAGTTATTAGATACTTTATAGCAGCCAGGAGCTACTGTACAGAACCGGAACATAGTTGAATAAGATGGAAAATAGCCCATTTTACTAAGGAGGTACAAAACCAGAAAGGAAGTAACAGACATTTATCCAAAGACAAGGCTGAATAAAATGAGATGTTTGAAGGTATTTTGTACTAGGCATCTTTATAAAGTGTCACTGAGCTGATGGGACTAAAATGAAGGAGAGGAAGCTGAGTACTTGAGTGCCATGGGATAGAAAGTTCCAGGCAGGGAACGGAAGCAAAGGAATGAGAAGCATCTTTGAGAGGTGGAACAGACAGAATGGGACAGAGAGCCACAAGACCCTCAGAGTTCTGAGAGCACAATTGCTCACACCTAACTAACTCCCAGATCTCCCTCAAATTACCAGATCTTCAGGAAACCCAGTTCTTTATCACAGCTTTTCACCCCAGCTTCTCAGTATAACAATTACAGGACACATTGTATAACCTTGAATCTTCTATAGTCATGTTATCACAGGTAGAAACAACAGAGGACCAAGAATCATTCTGGGACATTAGATAGTAGGATCAGGGAATTAAATGCTATTGCTGGTTGACAACTCTGAGCCAGAAAACACAGCATCTGTATCTGTGAGCCCTGAGGTGTAGGTAGAGTCAGAAGGGAAAGAGAAGTTCCTCCCAAGTAGCCAGCATCATATTCTATGAGTCTTAGAGCCTTCATTAAGAGAGCAATATCATTAAGAAAAGAAAAGAACCCATCTGGCTTACTCCTTATTTGGTATGTCAGTTGGTTCTTCCACTGGAGAGCAGAGAGTAATGTCAAATATGAACTGTGGACCATAATTGGTAAAAACGTTAAAATTGACTCTGGGTCTTACTCAACCAACTTAGATAGAAAGGATGGAAAGTTCTGCTCATATTTGTTGCTGAGCATCATCTTAACAACCATGAGAATTTTAAGTCCAGATGTAACTGACTAAGAATTATACGATTTTGATGAATTTTAATTGAATGAAAATTTTAATCTTTTTGTATTCCCTTCTTCCATTTCATGTAACTCTAGCATCACTGACATGAAAACTGTTGTGACAGTTTTAGAGATAAATCTTAAGAGCTTGTAATATTGTTTTTGAGAGGAGGGCGGGAGGTGGCTTTCTTCCTAGTTGGTCAAGATAAAGTGGACTTCAGTGTTGGGGTGGAAGATAACTCTGGCTTTTAAATTTCACAACAGAATAACAGCTCTGTCTCCTGTCTCCATCTGTTCTTAAAGCACAGGGCTTTACTGGCAACCGAGACCTCTCACAGAACAAGCACTTGTCAGAGAAATCAATGACAGCCCACAAGTGTCCCCTGGGTCCCCCAAGACAAGCACACATGGAGCAGACAAACAAGCACCTCTTCTTTTGAGTCTCCCATCCCCCATCTTGGTACAGTTGAGACCAGACTGCCTCAGATCTTTGGCTTTACACTACAGTTTGGGGTTTCGCTTGTCTAGTTGGCTGGAATTGCCCATACTTGAGATGAAGACCTAGCCATGCAGGCTAGGCAGGCTCTCTACTGCTAAACAATAATACCCTCAGGACACACGACACTTTCTAGATGAAGGGTTGATAGTGAAAGCTTCCACATTCCATCCCTTTTGTCTGTGGGAATTAGACTTGCCTATGAAAAACACGACTTGTAGTGTGAGCTTACAGGAAGGTTTTGCTCCAGAAAAATATTAATCTCTGCGGAAATTTTTGTATGCTTCCATTTCTAATAATTAAAGCACAAAATGAAGATTGTATAACTCGATGAGCCTTGCCGTCTAGCTCTGCAGCCTCAAAACAGAGCCTCATTGTGACACGTTGTAGCAAATATACTTTGGATTATATGTTGACACATCTTCCTGCTCTTTCTACAAGCTTTTTTTTATCATTAATTTTGTACTGTGTCAGATTTTACAAATCACATTAGATCGTCAGAGTAGTAGAGGCTGTAACGCATAAAATGCACATGAAAAGGAGTAGTCCACATTCCACACCCAACAGAGTGATTTGGCTCTGGATAGACCAAAAAATTGGAGGGGTTGAGCCCTGGAGGGAGAAAGAATGAAAGAAAGGAAGAAAGGGAGGGAGGAAGGGAGGGAGGGAGCGAGGGAGCGAGGGAGAGGGAGAGAGAGAGAGAGAGAGAGAGAGAGAGAAGGCCATCTCTGAAGGCGCGTTCCTTCAAGAATGTGCTGAAGACACCATCTCTATAGCAGTTACCACACACCTAAATACAGTGAGGAATCCAGTTGAGGTGGAGGGGGAAGCAGATAATGAAACATAACATTGAAAAGACATTTAGACCAACCTGTAGAGAGCTTTGAATATTCAGTTCATTCACTGAATTAAATTAATTCAATTAATTAAAATCTCCACTAGCTAACTTGTGAATGAGGAAGACCCTGTTGAAGAAACCTGAATAATCATGACCAAGATGGCATTGCCAGCAGATCCACATCGCTCTGAAAGTCAGTCCATTCCTGACATGAAAACTGAGAGTTTGATATTTGATATTAACTTGTAAGCCCCAGCAGGATATCTTAGTGAAAACGTTTAGTAGACAGTGTGGTAAGAGCGAGAAGTTTGACACCCAAGTCAGAGAGACAGATTTGGAAATTATCCACCCAGAAGAAAACACCAAAATTACTGAGAGTACAAGCCCCTGGAGCTCATTTCATTTTAGAAGTAGAACAAGCTCACCAGGCTGTGGCATCTAGCAAGAGATAAAGCTTTTATATACTAGAGGGCATGGTGGGGAGGATCTCTGGACACTTGAATGCCCTGAAAACTGGTGCCCTTTCTCAGCACAACACAGACTAAATTCAGAGCGTCTCCAGATTGTTTAATTAAAAGGATTAGAGAATTAGTGAGAACTTTTGGTCTTTTCTCTAGCATGGAGGTAACCAATCAAGGTGTTCTATGGTGGACAAAAGATGACAGTGTGTGTTATCTATAAACCGAGGAAACAAATCCTTTGGAGACTGAAGACAGAGTAATTCTGCCAGCTCAGCTGGGGACAAGCAACTAGGGGTAGAGCCCAAGGTTGTTGAGTGACACCCTTAAATGATAAATATTGTCCGCTGTCAAGAGAAGTCACAGTTCTCTGCTAAACTCCCTAGAGACAATGAGAGAAGAGGAGAAAATAAAAGCTTACACTGGCAACTTTATAGGAGTGGTAGGGGTTTGGGGATATGGGGCTCAGGCATTAGAAATGAGCAATGTGAGTCAAACTCAGCACAAGGCTGGTGATCCTGGCACTCACAAGCTCACAGCTGCTGTGGTTGCCTACACAGGGTCTACATAAGACTGATTTAAAAAAAAAAAGTAATGAATTGAGAAAAAATTCATGGGGCCCTACCCTGTGTGTGCGGGGACTATTGGCAGTGAATGGCTGATGGGAGAGGGAAAGTCCTTGTCTTCAGTGGTTTAGCTTCTGGTGAGTTATATGAGCTCTAGAGGAGAGCTCCACACTCATTAAACTCCTGTGGTTCACAAAGCAAAGACAAAAACAAATAAAAAGACGTAGTAAAGGCAAGATGGGGGCTTGATGGGTAGAGGCAGGTTGTTGACAAGAGGAAGACGAGGTAATGGAGGGGTGAGTGTGACCAGAACACGTTATAGACATAGGTAAAATTGTCAATGAATAAATTATTTCTAAAAGTTGTTTCCAAAAAATAACCAACATGCTCTTAAAAATGTGTTCCAGGGCTATGATACGGCTGGCCAGAGTGGCCTGAAATTGACTGGATGCGGAAAGAATGTCTCAAAAGGAAAATGTTTTCTATGGGAAGATGGAGAGCAGATGTGGGGAGAAACTCGGAACAGGAAATTGGAGAGCACATCACCAGGTGACTGGAACTTTGGGCCCCATCAGGAAGGTGATGAAAAGTAATCAAAGAGTTTTAAGGAAGGGAAAACAACAGATTCCAGCGGGTAGGGAGCTCCAGCACTGGTGGCTCACTGCCTGTCCTGCCCTGAGTCAGGCGGGAGGGAGGGCGGAGCAACACCATGAACAAGAGCTGGCCAGGCTCACACTAGAAGATAGAGTACAATAGACTTGAGAGTTTGAGCTCTTTTTTTTTTTAAAAAAAATCTATTTATTATTTATACAATATTATGCCTGAATATATGCCCACAAGCCCAAAGAGTGTACCAGGTCTCATTATAGATGTTTGTGAGAATTGAACTTAGGACCTCTGGAAGAGTAGTCAGTGCTCTTAACCTCTGAGCCATCTCTCCAGTTCCTTAGAAGAGTTTTAGTGTGTATGTGTGTCTGTGTGTGTGTCTGTGTGTGTGTGTCTGTGTGTGTGTGTGTGTGTCTGTGTTTGTGTGTGTGTGTGTGTGTGTGTGTGTGTTTCAAGACAGGGTTTCTCTGTAGCTTTGGAGCCTGTCCTGGAAACTAGCTCTTATAGACCAGTCTGGCCTTGAACTCACAGAGATCCAGCTGCCTCTGTCTCCCGAGTGCTGGGATTAAAGCTGTGTACTACCACTCCCTAGCTGAGAGTTTGAGCTCTAACTGATATGGATTGGTTTCAAATTTTTAGGCACTTAAATATTCTTATGGCCTCTGTAAGGTCCTTAAATGTTCTAAATCTGTGATATATGACCCAAAGGGGAGTTCAGTTGACTCAGAAACAAACCTTTGAAATGCTATTGGACCTCCTTAAGTATATGTTTCTATTAGTAATATAACACGGCTACTAACAAAAAGACTCAATTCACATAAATGAATCTTTATTTCTTTTTTTAAAATGAAGTCAGATGTAGGTTTTGTTAAAAAAAAAATCTCACATTGTGAGGGCATACAACAACAACAACAGCCTCAGAAGCCTCCTATAACCCCAAGACTCCTGTCGTCTGATCTCAGAGTGATCTTGTGACCTGAATGACTATTGATCAAAATGAAGGAAGAATGTGTCCCACCTCTAGGGAGACTTCCTTCCTGGAAGTAACTCTGACTTAATATGTCTGGAACCTGAGCGCACTCCCTGGAGGCCAGGCTGGTCTGGGGCTTTCCCTGAGGCCCTAAAGTATACAGAAGGAACATTATTCCTTCTCTAAAACCAGGAATATGCTTGATGAGGCCAACAATGGCCCAGGGCCAGGGTCTCAGAAGAGCTGAGGTTTTCCTAGGAACCTGACTCTGTCCACCCACAAGGGGCTGTTGTTATGAGACCCAAGGCCACTGTGTGCTTCGTCTGTGACATACTTGAGACGTCCTGAGTTCTCTTGGTACAACATTGCTTGAGCGGTTTCCTGTTAACTCTGTTCCCATTTCGTGACAGCTCTCTGCTGAGTTTGTCCCATTTTTGCCCTGCACACAGTCTATAAGATGATGTACTTCTTAATAAACTTGCTGGCCTGAGTCATCAGCTCATGCAGACCTCCTGACCCCAACTTTTCCGTCTTTATTATTCTTCTCATCCTGGGCCCTCCCCCTTGGAGCCAGTCACTGAAGAAGAGCTGCTGGTCCAGGTCACTCACTAACACAACCATACCTTATTGCAAGGTATACAACTCCACGGGAGAGTTTCCTGCCTTTCATCGGGTGCACTGTTCTCTTGTTATTTTTTTCTTAATTGGAGAATTAATATTTGATTAGTAACTAACACTCCACTACAACTTTTATTGAATGCTATTCTCCTCTTTCAATATGAAACCATACAACATGGGATTTAATGTCACACCCTTGATTTTTACTGATCACTGACCGCTAAACAACTAAATGGATATTTCTGCATCATTAGTAAAACACTGCTGTATCATTCAGTGTTTCTTGAATTAGACAGCAAATTAGTGTCAGACTGGAAACCTAGTTCTCCCAGATGAAAGGTTTTGCTTAAGTTTGTTTTCCCTCTTATCAATTCAGATCCATATTTTTATTTTACCATGCTTTGTTTGGGCTTGCCACTCAGACGACATTTAACATCATAAGCATAAATCCCAGATACAGTCCCCAGATATCTTTCTAATTAGCTCTTATACTTCAGTCTTGGTTTAAGAATCCTGACAGTCCTACTTCAGGTTCTTTTGAAGTTTCAAGGACATTTGGAATAACAAGTAAATCTAAAGATGTGCCACTTGTTCAAGATATTTCTTTGAAATGTTCTCTACTCCGCTGCTCAAATAATTAATCCAGAACTGAACAACAGCTTCTGAAGCACAGGGTAAAGAGCTGTCATTAAACTAATTCCAGCGATGCCTTCAGAGTTAGGAAAACAATACTTTCTTTTTTTTTTTTTTCCACTTTGAATATGATACCACTGAATCGGCCACAAACAGTGATAATTCTGTTTTAAAGAGCATTAAAGCCTTATGGAAATTTCCAGAACTAGACTTGAATTGAGGCCAGATACTTACAAGAAGCAAAATCTAATATGACAAGAAATAGGAATGGTTTCACAACAGCATTTAATAAAAGAGATATTCGAGAGGAGAAAAACCAACTTGAGAAAAATAGACGCAGAATAAAAAAGTAGGATGTGATCTGTCTGTGTTGTGACTTGTGGAGAAAGGGGAGAAAATGCTGGGAAAGGAACAGCTGCTGTAGCCTCTGTGGGCCTGGCATTAACCAAAGGCAAAATAGTGGGGGCCTCTGCTCGGACCGGGTGCAGGCAGCCACTGTTGCGCTGCCTGGCAGAGCTTGTTCAGTGGTGAGGAAGGACTTGCGATAAAAACGAATTCTAAAATGAATTCAGCGATCTTTTTCCTTCATTCCCTTACACACCCTTTCTCTCCCTAACCATTAGACTGACCTGTCCCCTGGCAAACCTGTGAGTGTGTCATTTATATCTCGTCTTTCTGTCTCTCTTCAATGAAGAAAGCCTTCATACAGCTCCATCTTAAGGACCCTTCCAGGGACAGCTTGAGCCGCCATTCTCATCAAGGCCCCACGAGAATCTTTTCTCTGAATTTGGCACCTGGGCTCCACCATATGGTATCAGCCCTCAGCTATGTGCAGAGGAGGGGCATTCAGCGTCACTTAGTTAGTGTCAGTCTTACAACTGAGACGACACCCTCGACAGACACAGGCTTCCAAGACTCGGGTTGCTTTGTGTGCCTAGGACAAGCCACGCACAGGCTTGCAGCAGGTAGGGAGAGGGTAATCCAAACCCAGTTCCTCTTCATGTGTTTCCATTTTTTCTTTGTCTGTGCAACTCACCTTATGTAATTATTGTGGTCCCCCACCCACAGTCTTCCTTGACCACTGACTCTCATTGGATATTCTTGATGGGCCTCATCCTTCAAAACCAAAACTAGAAGGAACAAGAAAGAGATAAGCTGAAGGAGTCAAGCATCAAAAAATGACTTACCTTAAAAAAAAAAAGACATTTGCCTTTTCATACCTTGAAAATTGTATTCTTCCTCAACTACTAAGGTTCTCACAGCCACATTATCATTTTATCTACTGTTTGCCAGGAGGTCTCCCTCTTTCCCTTTGTTTATTGAGTACCACCCTATCTTCTAGAAGCCTTTCTACCTACTGGGAATAAGTGATTGGTTTGTAGTTAAAGCCTACAGTGGGTTCCTGGCCTACTAAAAGATACATCTTCCAGGAGTCTATAAGGATGACCCCGTTTGAACAAAAAAGGGGTTTCTAGAGACATAATCCAAAGTGTTTTGACACAGGACCTACCTGGATTAGGATGAATCATAAATTCATTGAAAGTTTTGTGTTTTTTGAGACAGTCTCATCACTTTTACCTAGGCTGGTTTCCAACTTATAGCAATCCTCCTGCCTCAAGCCCTTTGAATGCTAAAATTATAGATATAAATCAGCATACTGAGATGCCAGCTCTTCCTAAGAGAAGACACAAAAAATGCAGATGCAGAGGGGAAAAGGTCATCTGAAAATCAAGACAGAAATAGAAAGGTGAGTCTACAAGTCTGGTAACAACAGGGAATTCAGCCGCATCTAAAGTCTGGAAGAGACAAGGAAGAATGCTCTCCCCAAGCTTCTTCTGCAAGGACTCAGAACTAAAAACTCAAGTCCTCCAGAACTGTGAGAGAATAGGCCTCTGTCATTTTCTGCAGTCAAATGGGTGGTCCTTTGTTTTGGGAGCCAGAGGAAGCTCACTTAACCTTTCGTGGAATTTAACACCACAGTGAAGAGACAAACCACAAGCATAAAAGGGTGGGAAGCGGAATAGAAAAACAAAACAGCAGAATGGAAGAGGGTCATCGCGACCTCCTTGAGAGTAAAGGCAAGGAAGGCTGCATTTAAAATCAACCAAGGTTTCAAGAAGCAGGAGTGGAGGGGGGTGAGGGGTGGGGGTTGTCCTTACGCTGTCCAGTAAGCAGTTTCTCCACATTGGTACTAAAGATAATTTTATTCAGGCTATTAAGATAAAAGTTAAGTGTTAGTATTTCCAGATATCTGCCCAGGTGTCATTAACACATGCTGATGACCTGGAGGGACATTGCAAGTTACCCTGAACTGTGGCCATAGTATCTACTTTAGATGAACATTAAGACTAGAAGTATGAAATAAGTCACTGATTGCTATTGTTCAAGTATCATTCGGCTCCTCCAAAACTAATGTTGAACTAAATCCTCTTCTTTAGGTTTTAAGAGGGTGGCAACCTCATCTAGCTGGGGTGTTCAGAGATGTTTTAAAGTCATGAGGAGGAAGCACCCTTAGCTGAACACCAGGGGGCGTTACCAGAAAAGGGAGAAAGACCAGAAGACACACATTGGATTCACCCTGTCCTGCACCACTTTGAGATTCTGTAAGAAAGAAGTTAATCCTAGATAAGGACCTTTAGCCTTGGCAATTCTGACCCACAAGTCCAAACAAACCTCTTTTCTTTCTAGGTCGCTTAGGCTGTGATACCGCAGAAAGCAACGCGAGACACTTGCCTAGGAAACTGATAATAAATTCCATTGTCTTCAATGCTGCCCACCCCGTGTTTCTTCTGTAACAGATGAATATCAGCTGCTTTCACGGTGCAGTGCAAATGCCAGGTGTAAAAACAAAGGCACATGACGGGGTCCTGGGAGAGAGGACATGCTCTGGGGGAAGCACTCACACGGGATAAGTTATTCCACATGAAAAAGAAGACTTTATAAGAGGAGAGGAGACAATGGTAAGGAACGGTTCACACAGGCAATGCTGACAGTACCCCCATACTGCATGCATCTACTTTAACAAATATTTACTGATGGATCGCAGTATCCACTCCCCACCCCTGGAATATATCATTAGGTTCACAGTCTGTCAAGGAAAGCAGGTGATAATTAATGCAAGAAGTGAATTGTTTAAGCATCATTATTTAACTGTTTTATATTAATTGACTTCTATGGGAAAATGAAAACAAAACAGAAAATAAGAGGGAAAGGATTCGGGATCGCGTCATTAAGAAGGTAACTGCTATGCACAGATTTGAAGGTGGTAATGATAACTAGGCATTAAGGGGGCACAGAGAATCCTAGCAATAAGAGGAAGCCCTCAGATACAGCCAGGTGGCCTCTCCAAGGAATAGCGATGAGGCCAGTGCTGCTCGATTCCTTGGGTCCTCACAGGCTACTATAAAACTATCTTTCTCTCATAATCAGGGAGCCGAAACTGAAGCATTCTTCTGATATCTGTCTCAGTTATTTCATATGAGCGTTCAGCTGTGTGAGCCCCAGCTTGATTATCACCTAGATATTGGCTGTTGGCTATGGAAAGGCTATCAGTTTCACCACATGAAACCACATACACACATCTCCCCCTTCCGTCCTCAAGCTCTAGGGGAAGTGTGTATCATTGAACAAAAGGGACTACCAGAATTCTGACAGAAGAAAGAAGAAGCCATTAATGTATTCATTGAAACTACAAAAATCCAAAGCTGCCCATTCACGGATGAGAATGAGCTCATTTTAAAACTGTCACCCATCCCACCATGACTCTAGGAAGAAGTTGGAGTGAAGATGAACGGCATTGCACTTGACACAGATGTCTGCACACAAAGCCAAATGCCACTGTGTTTCTTGTCCTGCCAACCGTACAAGGGAAAGCAGGGCCGAGAGAATATTTTTCACTTTGAACAAGACAATGAGAAAAGGGAAACTGAATCATGAAAAAAGGAGAAAAATGGTCTCCTTGCTTGGAAAATGCCTTGGAAAGGAAGACCTGTCAAAGAGACGGAGGGACCCCAGAGATAGCCACCTTGTGTATGTGTCTGTGTGTGTGTGTGCATGCATATGTGTGTGCATGCGTGTGTGTCTGTGTATGTGTCGGTGTGTGTGTGTGTGTGTGTGAGTACTGATTGAGAGTTGTGTCCTAGAGCACAGCAGTTAGATAGGGACAATTGAAAGAAAAACCTGCACACAACCTCTACCCTCTTACACAAAGTACCTACTTGAAACCAGAAATGTTTAAGGTAAGCTCCTCCTTCACACTAAATTAAAATACAATCTGCAGTCTATACAATGTGATAATTCAAGCCAGAAAACCCAGAACACAGCCTACAGTATTCATCCTTGGAGGACTAGACAGTGAACACATAGATGCTGTGGAACAATGGTCTTGTACCCTGTCATTCATGGTGTATTGTTTTAATAAAACACTGATTGGCCAGTAGCCAGGCAGGAAGTATAGGTGGGGTTACCAGGCAGGAAGTAGAGGCTGGACGATGAGAACAAGATCTGGGAAGAGAAAAGAGTCAGTCTGTATTCGTCACAAAGGAAGCAAGGTGAGAATGCCTCACTGATAAAAGGTACCAAGCCATGTGGCTAACATAGACAAGAATAGTGGGCTAATTTAAGATGTAAGAATAAGTTATAAGAAGCCTGGGCTAATAGGCCAAGCAGTTTATGATTAATATAGACCTTTGTGTGTTTCTTTGAGATTGAACAGCTGCGGGACTCTGTCAACACGTAGAAGCAAGCATCTTTTCTGTGTCATTTCCATTCCAGCTACATAGCCCACATTTGAAATGCAGCAGCATATCCAAAGGAGACTTGAACATCTTTTTCCCCTTCTATTTTTCTTTTATTGAAAATATATATTTTTTTTATCCAAGTGGTAGTGGTGCACGCCTTTAATCCTAGCACTTGAGAGGCAGAGGTCAATCTCTGTGAGTTCGAGGCCAGCCTGGTGTAAAAGAATTAGTTCCAGGACAGGCTCCAAAGATACAGAAAAACCCTGTCTTGAAAAACCAATGCACACACACACACATACACACACACACACACACACACACACACACACACACACACGATGTGGGATTCCCCTCTGTATGCTGTGATTATCAATGATTAATAAAAAAAAAACTTCTTTGGGCCTATAGCAGGGCAGAACTTAGGTAGGCGGGGAAAACTAAACTGAATGCTGGGAGAAACAAGGCGGAATCAGGAGAAGCCACGTAGCCACCTCCGGGGACAGATGTGCTGGAACCTTGCCAGTAGGCCACATAGTAAAATATAAAATAATGGAAATGGGTTAATTCTAGCTGTAAGAGTTATCTAGAAATATGTATAAGCTAATAGGCCAAGCAGTGCTCTAATTAATATAATTTCTGAGTGGTTATTTTGGGTCTGAGCTGCTGGGCAGCCAAGAACAAGCAAGCAGCCTCCTATTACAATACATACATATATGTATGTATGTGTATGTGTGTGTATATATATATATTATATATATTCATACAGTATATTCTGATTATGGTTTCCCTTCCCCACTCTCTGAGATTCTCCTCACGTCCCTCCCATACAAATCTATACCCTTTCTGTTTCTCCTTATAAAGTTTTGTGGGATGAAGGAGAGAATGTGAACATGTGCTTTTAAAAACTACTGTTACTGAGCTAGGGAGCAAGAGGCACACGCCATACCAGTTTATGGAGGTCGGAGGACAACCTTGAGGATTCAGTTCTCGCCTTCCACCCTGGGCTCCAGGAATCAAACTTGGGGCAGTGGACTGGCACAGCAAACGCTTCTACTGTCTGCACCGTCTCAGCAAACATCTTGCCAGCCCTGGTCTCTTCACTATGAACAATTAAAAATCACATCCTTGCCCATAATCTAGACCAGTGGTTCTCAACCTGTGGGTCTTGATCCTTTCGGGGTCACTTAAGACCACTGGAAAACACAGACATTTGCATTATGATTCACAACAGTTGTGAAATTACAGTTGTGAAGTGCAACGAAAATAATTTTCTGGTGGGAGTTCACCACATTAGAAACTGTATTAAAGGATCGCAGCAATAGGAAGGCTGAAAACCACTGTTCTAGACTCTTCTCTTTTTTTCATTTTTCATTTTTGAGACAGGGTTTCTCTGTAGCTTTGGGCCCTGTTCTGGAACTAGCTTTTGTAGACCAGGCTGGCCTGGAACTCGCAGAGATCTGCCTGCCTCTGCCTCCTGAGTGCTGGGATTAAAAGCATGTGCCACCACTACCCGGTTATGTTCTAGACTCTTCTAAACAAAGGGGAGTATCATGGAGAAAGAAAGCTGGGTGGATATGAATGGCTATCTCTGTTTAACAGTTAGCATTATTAGAAGTAAACTCTGAAGCTCTGTAAGAAGTGAAAAGTGGTAGGAAGTCTTCTGAAAACATAATTTCTTTATTGACTCTCTGGAAATTTCAGATCATACACCCCAATTTCACTCACCTCCCAGGCCTCTACATCCTCCCCTCACCCCTGCAGTGCCTCCTAAAGAAAATTTTTTAAAAATAAAACCAAAAAAACCATAGCAAGTAAATAAACAAACAAACACAAGAATAAAACAAAACAGAAAAGCACCCCCAGAATCCTCTTCGCTTCTCCATCTTCCCCGCCTCTTCATTTGTCCTGGTGTCAAAAGTCCATTTAATCTGTTCTTCCTAGGGGGAAACTTAGTTCTGAATGAGAGCTGGTACCTACAGGGGCCTTTGCTCCGACTGTGGCCCACAGCATGGCCCCTTCAGAAATCATGTAGCCAGGAGCCTCTGCACGGGTGCTTGGTGCTTCCTTCCTGACATGGCTCCAATCTTGTGCTATCCAGAAAGCCTGCCGGTACTGAAGCCCCATGCAAATTTAAAACATGCCGCTGAGCTTTGGTAAGCAAAAGAAGAGCTGCGCACAGAGCTTCCCCATCTTCCAAGGAAGCAGAGAACAGACCACCCTACAAGCAAGGCCAGCTACATCCCAGATGCCTTAAACACTCCCCGTGCTTACTTGAAATTCTGACGGCTCACTTTTCTTTAACACACTTTCAGAAAGGCTACCATGTCTATCCTAATCATTTGCCTGGGAACACTTGGGCTGCCCCATACCATCAAGGCAGTTCAGAGTCTTCCATCAATATCTATCTCTATATGTTCCATCAATATCGATAGCTATATGTTGGACGTCCTGGTGACATCACTGTAGTGGATGATGCCCTTCAGAGAGCTTAATTTTGTACAATAAGCATAGATTCATAGAAACTTTAGCTAACAAAGATGGCATTTATTTATTCAAAACACTGATCCTTTCCCACTTATATTTCTTTTATTATTATTATTATTAAAAATTTCCACCTCCTTCCCTCCTCCCATTTCCCTCCCCCTCCCCACCTCCCTCTTCCTCTCCAGACCTAAGAGCAGACAAGGTTCCCTGCCCTGTGGGAAGTCCAAGGTCCTCCCCACTCCATCCAAGTCTAGGAAGGTGAGCATCCAAACAGACTAGGATTCCACAAAACCAATATATGCAGTAGAATCAGAACCCAGTGCCATTGTCCTTGGCTTCTCAGTCAGCACTCATTGACAGTCACATTCAGAGAGTCCAGTTTGATCACATGCTCCATCATTCCCAGTCCGGCTGACCTTTGTGAGTTCCCATTGGATCAGCCCCACTGTCTCAGTGGGTGAGTGCACCCCTCGCGGTCCTGACTTCCTTGCTCATGTTCTCCTTCCTTTTGCTCCTATTTTGGACCTTGGGAGCTCAGTTCAGGGCTCCAATGTGGGTCTCTGTCTCTATCTCCATTCATTGCCTGATGGAGGTTCTATGGTGATATGCAAGATATTCATCAGTATGACTATGGGATAAGACCAGTTCAGGCACCTTCTCCTCTGCTGCCCAAGGAACAAGCTGGGGACATCTCCTTGGACACCTGGACGGACACTTGGACACACTCAGGATAGAAAACACTATCCTGAGTGAGGTAACCCAGACCCAAAAAGATGAATATGGTATGTCCTCACTCATAAGTGGATTCTAGCCATAAATAAAGGACATTGAGCCTATCTCACCCATCTCCAATACATAGCATGTCAGAGTAGCACTGAAGGTCCTCATAGGAAAGGTGTTGCTTCCTGGCCACAAAAGTGAGATCTATGTCTAGGCTGAGAAATGCTATTGTCCCTTCCCTTACTCCAGTAGGCAGGTCAGTGACCTGGGGAAGGGAGCACACCTAGGGAGGCAGCTTCTCCTGAAGCTGTGCTCGAGACAGGCGGGATAATCAGTGTTTTAAGTCCTGATTCCAAAAAGTCTAACTTTTCATTGTTCTTTCTTTCCTGTCTCTTTCTTCCAAATGTTGGTCAGCCCCTAAACCTGATTTTTTTGGGGGGGGGACGTTGGGCTTTCTTCCCCTTTCTCTAAAGTTCTCCTCCTTACTATGATTGTCTACCATATTGCTGACTTCCATGCCCTCTTAACACAAATTACAGGAAATTACATGGTTTCTTCTTCTCCTCCTCCTCCTTCTTCTTCCTCCTCTTCTCTTTTCTGCTTTCTTCCTCCCGCCAGCTGCTAAGATTTGCATCTTGATTGTTCTGTCTTTGTTCTTGTTTGCTTGCTTGCATGTTTTCTCTCTTTTTAAATCCTAATAAAATTGTCTTCAAGCCTTTGAATGGATACCTTGCTCAGCCTAGATATAATAGGAGGGCCTTGAACCTTCCTCAAAGCAATGTGCCTTCCCCTCTCTGAGGAGTGGATGTGGGGGCAGTGGGAGCGGGAAGGTGAAGGGCATGGGTAGAGGGGAGGGAGTGGGAATTGGGATTGGTACATAAAATGAAAAAAAAAACTACTTTGTTTTTTTAATAAATAAAAATTTTAAAAAATTCTTCAAACTTCCCTGTGCATCTTTTCCTAATTTCCTTAATTAATGAACTGAGAACCTCGAGAGGGACCTCTGATTTCCCCAGAAATTACACAGACCATAACTCTTGAATCACATGGGGTGGAAGAATCTCAAAACAGTTTGGCCTTTGAGGACTCTGTGACATGTGAAGAAGCTTTTATTTGGTCAAATTCCAGCTTTGACAATGATTCTCAAGCCCCTGACACTACACAGGTAAAGCGCCCACATAGCTTGGTCTTCAACGAGAGAATACATCAGTACTAAGGTGGAGAACACATTAAAAATCAGCCAGGTAGGGCAACTGGTGAGCAAGCTGGCTATCTGAAGATGCTGTAACAAGGAATTAGTTCTCTCGCTGCGGCTCTTGCTCTAATCGTTCCAAAAGTCTATCCCACAGTCATTCACTACTCTAAGCATTGCAACATATGAAGGAACACCATAAAAAATACTATCGGGAAGGCACAGCTATGTTAGTTCAATTTAAAACAGTGACTGGACCTTTTAATGACTCAGTAGGCAAGCATTTGTACTGCAACACCAATATCCACACCAAATACTTCACTTTTAAAATAACTGATAAGGAAAATCCTTTGTGACCTGTTTTATATGTTGTTGACACCGAAAAAAAAATATAATTGGGGAAAACTTAAGAGAAAGAAAGGCGTGTGGAATCCTAAGAAACAGATTGGGAGCTGGTTTCGTCACGGCCACACGCTGGCCATTGTGAAGCGCAGACAACAGCTGCAGCTGTTCAGCAGTCAAATCTCATTAGCTTGTAATTCGGGGAACCGGAGACTAAAATCAATTGCTAGCACTGGTGTGAATAATCTAGTATGCCAATCCAATCTTGTCTGCTCTGTAACAAGTCACCTAATAAGGCCTTCTTCAGCCAGGAATCTTGTTAAGACATGCTGAAAGCAGGGGGATTAAGTTATATGTGTTTACTTCCCTCTTGCACTGACAGCCGTGGTCCTTAATCATCATCCCTCTTTCCAGTCACAGCCCCATGCTGCCCCATAGCAGATCTTACAGATCTGCTACCAAGACGCTGTTGTTTTCTGTCTAACGGTTTTGGCTTTGAAGGTATTGTCTTATCCATCAGACATTCACAGACACAAGAGAAACGCAACTGCTAGGAAGCACGCAAACACGGGCAATGAAATGCTTTCAGGAAGTGGGAACGGAGGATGAGAAATAAAGGGATAAAGATGAAGGGGATAAAATAATGTCTTACCTAAGAGCAACTTAGGTCCTCATGCCCTAACTTCTTCAGCTCACTTTATTGGTGTATGTGGTTGTCATGATAGTCCAAGCCCAGTTGCAGATGGGGGAACACAGAAAGCATTCCCAATCTGTGTGGCCTTCGTCTTCAGACACCACCCACCTGAAACGATGTAGCATCTTTTATACTCATTCATTTTTATACACATTGAGCAATCTGTTTGACAAAGAAAAGAAAATCCAATCTAAATGGCAAGTGTTCGGCTCTTCCCTCATACGTCTCACTCAACCTTCTATCCTGTATCACTGGGCAAATTACCGCCCCCATTGCTGTGACAGTACTAACACGAACACCTTACCAGAGGAGAATTGATTTCGACCCATGGTGCAAAGGGATAGAGTCCATTGCAGAGGGAAAACCATCAAGTTAGAAGTGTGACATAGGTGGTCACATCACATTAATAGTAAGAAATGAAAAGAGGATAAATGCTGTTGGCTTTTTATTTAATCTAGGACCCCAGCATGTCGGATGACACTGCCCATACTTAGGGCAAATCTTGCTCCCTGTTTATCTCCTCTGGAAACACCCTCACAGACACCCCCAAAGGTAGCTCTAACCCAGATAAATGGACAATCTAAATTAACTATGGTAGCCACACTCAGTTTTAACAAGAATAAGAAGAAGACCAAGAATCTTGTTTTTCTGCAAAGCTATTTTCCCTTTAAGAAATAAAATTGAAAAATATGCTAAAATATACTTGCATACCAGATCTCTCCTAGTGTCCTTGATGGTAGCCCGTTAAATAAGAACAACAGCATGTGTCAGAGGAAGCTCTGATAGGAGGGCAGAGCTGTGTAATCAACGAGGTCTGAGGGCATTGGGAAGACAGTAGGATTCTGAGACACTGTGTTGATCAAAACTAAAGGAGGGAGGGCAAAATGGATCAAGGAAATCATCAGGGGGCGTGAAAACGGAACACCTAGACAGTGGGAAAGACAGGTACACACACTAAAGAATGAGGTCGTCCCATAATGACCAACATTTATTGCCTATTTAGCAGCTCCAGAGCCCAGGAGAGCCCAAGTAAAATCTGTTAACTTCTGTCAGCAAAGCCTATAGCAGACATTTCCAATGGGTCTTCTCTGCCAATTACAACATACTCACATCCTTCTCATTAAGTCAAACAAAAGAGTTTAGAGCGTGGTGGAGGCACACCATTAATCCTGGCACTCTGGAGGCAAAGGTAAGTGAATCTCTGTGAGTTCAAGGCCATCCTGTTTCACAGAGCTAGTTCCAGGACAGCCAAGGCTACACAAGAGACCCTGCCTCAAAAAACAAGCAAACATACATTTATAGAGCTGGGCATGGTGGCACACACCTCTAGTCCCAGCACTCTGGAAGCAGAGGCAGGTGAATCACTGAGTTCGAGCAAGGCCAGCTTGGTCTACAAAGTGAGTTCCAGGACAACCAGGGCTACAAAGAGAAACCCTGTCTCAAACAAACAAACAAACAAAAAACAAGCAACAACAAGAAAAACAAAACAAAAAAACAAAAATCTAAACAAAACAAAAGAAGCATTTAGGGATTTTTTAAAGTGAGGCCGTATATGTAAAAGCACCTCACACATCAGAAATCAGACGGGGCTCAGTAAATGAGAGGACTCAATCTCTTCCCTGTCTACAGTGTGGGCCATGGTTCCAAAGCCTTTAAGTTTGGTGCCAATTGAGAAACAATATATTTCCCTCACCAAAACCAAATTTCATGGCTGGTAAGACAATGAAGATTTCAGAGTAATTAGTTCAGAGACTCTATGTGAGGGCCTTCCTGATGCCGCATTGGAAGGTTCTGGCATTGCCCTCATTTTGCAGGCTGACTAGTCCCAGCCTCATTTTTTCTCCTGCCACAGGCAGAAAGGTAGTGTTTTCTTTGGATCTTTCTTGACCAACCAAGGCATGTCATTAATGGCCCAAGTGTTTTCAGTGTCCTGGCTCCTTCCTTACATCTACAGGTTGTAAAAGGAGGACATCGCCTACCTCATTATCTTTAATTTACCTTTAATTTCTGTGAAACTTTTTCCCACAGGAATACAGCTCAATTGAGATTTAGATGGTCCTAATGAAGCACTGTTCTTTCCCATCAGCTTTATTGAGGAACAAATGACAATTTTTTTTAAAAAAAAATGCGTATATTTAAGGAATACAGTGTAATTTTGTCAAGGTTACCACAATCAAGCTAGTGAAATCACTACCTCATTTAACCAGTGTGTATGTGTGTGTGTAAGGTAGATACAAATGGACAGATGGGTAGATGATGATGATGATGATGATGATGATGATGATGATGGAGAAGAAGAAGAAGGAGGAGAAAAAATAGATAGATAGATAGATAGATAGATAGATAGATAGATGGATGGATGGATGGATGGATGGATGGATGGATGGATGGATGGATGGATGGATAGATAGATAGATAGATAGATAGATAGATAGATAGATAGATAGATAGATAGATAGATAGACTGATTGAAATAGCATCTGCTCTTAGCAAATTTCAAATGGATAATACTTGTTGTTGACTATTTGATCAGTTCACTGAGAGTTTCTGTGCCTTTCCCCAATATCTCACAATTTCCCACACAAGAGCTCCTGAAACGTGTACTTTCTGATTTTATCCCTTTATTTTCTCAGGGTCCAGGTATAAATAACAGCATGTACATTTGACTTTCTATTCTTGGCTTATTTCATTCAGCATAGTGTCCCTCCAAGTTCCGCCATTTTGTCACAAATGCTAGCACTCACTACTATGAACACATATCTGACAGGGACAATTGGAAGGATGAATGATTTTCTTTGCTCTTCATTTCAGAAGTTTCTGTCCATCATGGGTGGGTGATGCAAACAAGAAGTAGAACAGGCCAGTGAGAGGAAGGGGCCAATAAGGCACGCTCAGTAGCCTGCATTGTCAAAGCAGGACCCACTGTTCACAGTTCTACCACTTTCCAATAGTCTAGTCAGACTTTGAACCTATCAGTGGCTCTCAGTGGAGTGGTCCTTAGCTCAGAGTACTCATGACAGGAGTGTCAGCATCTTTGGGACGGTCTCTGTAGACACACTGGGGGCACTTCACTAATCACCAAAGCACCTCTCAATCCAACAAAATTGATAATCAAGATTAACCATGGCAATTTCCTTCACTTTTAAAGACTGAATAATATTCCATTCTCCACAAATACCACATTTTTTTTATCCATCAGTAGACATTTAGGTTATTTCAATATCTGTAGAGTTATAAATAATTCAGCAATAATTGTGAGTATGCAAATATCTTCTATAGAATGAATTCATTTCTTTTGGATATGTGTATACCCAGAGGTAAAATTGATGTTCTATTTTTAATTTTTAAGAGAAATCTATATTGTTTCTTCATAATGAAGAATTATAACTTTCAGTTTCCTTTGCATTTTGCCATCATTTACATTTTGTAGGCTTTCTTTATAACAATACCATTAAAATAAGTTTAAGATAAACTACATGGTGGATTGGATTTCTTCATATACTTGTTGATCCTTCTTGTGGTTTCTCTGGAAAAATTCTGCTGAAGTATTTCTCCTATTTTAAAATAAGAAATTTTGTTTTCTCTTCTCTTCTGGGAGTTTTTTTAAAGTTTTTATGTGTCTTGGAAATGAAGACCCTGGAAGATATAGAACTTTTTAAACACAAGGTCTTGGTGACTTGATAAAAATTAGTTCAATGAATGTATGTGTGTGTGTGTGTGTGTGTGTGTGTGTGTGTGTGTGTGCACATGTGCACGCACACTTGTTTCTGGAATCTCTTTTCTATTCAGTTATCTATCTGCTTTTACATCAGCACCACACACTTTAGATAGTCATAGTTTTGTAATTTAAAATTTGGAAGTTTAATACCTTCATTTTTATTTTTCTCAAGATTGCTCTAGATACTTGGATCTTTTTTGGTTCCATCTGAATGCCAGTATTACTTTTACTATTTCTATGACAATAATGCTTTTGAATTTTCACAGTAATTAAATTCACTGATGATGGTGGTATGATGATAGTATGGCCACTATAACAATACAAATTCTTCCAATCTGTGAACATCATATTATTCTCTACTTATTTGTGTCTTAATTTTGTTCTTCACTGTCTTGTAGCTATTAATGTGAAAATTTCATCTCCCTGATTAAATTTACTTTTAGATATTTTATTTTTCTGCCAATAAAAATGGACTATCTAAAAATACAAAACTAAAACAGGTTTTTACATATTGACCTTGTATTTGTAAGATCCAAATATTAATCTGTAAGCTCCACCCACCAAAGAGCTAGATAACTTCCTGGAATGGTGGGAGTTGTAGTTCTAGGAAAACAACAAGACCTCATGGTGTCCCGCGCTACCGTCTCGCCCGCAAGAACGACGCGGGACACTTAGGATTCTTCTGCAGTAAAGCTTTATGCGTCTTGAGAGGGAGAGCATAAGCTTACATGGCGGAGACCCAGATAAGATGGAACCCATCCCTTATAAAGGAAACAGACCCTGCTCTGGACGTGTCATTCCTGGATTGGTCAACTGCTCCCAGTCCCAGGTGAAACCTTGGGAGTAGTGGAAAAATACCAACACGTGTGAGCTTTCTAGCTCACCTGGCGGTGCAGCGCCATCTATGGTGGAGAGTGTGGTTGCGGCCTTCTACATCTCCCCCTAATTTTACTTCTTTGCAGAAAGGCAACTCCCTCGGAAGGTAAAGATAGAGGTCGCACTTCCCAAAATGAAAACATTAAAATGGGCTTACACGGAATCTGTCCCTAGGCTCATGACACCTGGAACCTATCCGGCCTGCCCTCTGCCAATTTTCTGGGAAAGGGAATATACGGCAGGAAACCCTTAAACAGAGCGACTTATCTCTCAGAGAGGGTCATTCTCTGTGCGATGCTCTTAAGCTCGACAACCTTCAGGGCTAGCTAAGCCAAGCACTCCACCCTGTGCAATGGACCACAGTCCTAGGGGTGCAGGAGCTGGTTGGCTTAAACCTTACTGCTTTAACATAGATAACCACACATCAGTAGAGGCCCCCTGTTCCAGGGCAGCCAGCGCTTATGCAATAACCACTTTGTCCCTACAATTTTGGGATTTGAGTCAGCAGACCATCCAGAGGAAAAACACTAATCCATAGCATAGGACTGTTCCAAAACATTTCCACCCCCACCCATTCTTTGAAGTATGGGATGAAGGACACGATCCAGGACTGCAATCCTTCGGCCAGGCTTATGTCCACTCGCGTGGAGTTGATTGTCACGATGGACCGTCTCAAGGAGGACAGCAGATCATCAAAATTCTCCTGCAAGATACAAAGACAATTCTCGGGACAAGTTAGCCACTTTTATAAAGTTCTCATATGGTACATTGGTCACACATAAGGCTGGAGTTTTCCATTTACAGCCCAATTGGGCAAGCTGCCATAAGATATCCACCTGTTCTTTATTCTACCTCTAATAGATGTATCTATGGTAGCCTGTTGATCCAGGGCTGTAGCCACTGTGGTAGATAACTGATTGAGGGTCTCTGTTTTTTATGATATAGGCCGTGCTGTCCCAGTGGCGCCTAGGAAAAACCCAGGCCCTGTTTGTTGATATAAGGTTTAAGATTTATTGGCTCCCGTATTTCTTGCCGGTACGGTGGCCTTGGGTTCCAGAGCCCGCCCGCCATCCAAGGGCTGTGTGCGGCTGCATGGCTCCGCGTGTCCCAGGCCAGGAAGTGGCGGCTCCACCCCCAGGCGCCCCTGCCTTCCCCGCGGGGCTAGCCTAGTTCTCTGAGGCTGTGTTGGTGGGGGAGTGTGGCGGGAGCCGACACCCAGACCGAGGCGGCACAGGCGGCAACATCTCAAGATCCGCGCCAGAGCCGTTGCGGCTCAAGGGGCCGATGGGAGAGGCGGCGAACAGGGCCGCTTCCCTACTAGCAAACTCTCAACACCTGTGCCATAGCAAAAGCAGCTGTAAACTCTCACAGATCCAGCCAACGACCCAATCACCTTAAAAATCTAAGGACTTTTTGCATCTACCTCCCTGTGGATCCTGAAACGTTAGATTTAAAACCAAATAGTTATAAGCTGCCATGTGGTCACTGGGAAATTGAACTCACAACCGTTGGAAGAGCAGGCAGCATTCTTAACCCCTATGCTATCTCTTCAGTTCCTTATTCAGATGGAAAATCTCTCGGGCTAGTAGCCGGCATTGTTCGCCCCGCCCGTTGCCCCAGGCTATTGGTCCGCCTTTGTTACCTAGGATCAGCACAGCTCAGCTCAGCCAAGCGGAACAGAAGCCACTCCAGCCTCAGAGCCCCTCACAGTTTTAGGCACATTGCAAGCCTTCTGACCTGGCAGCTTGTGGCACTGTTCTCATTCTCGGTACTGCTGTGATACCCTCCAGGCCAGGCATCGACTAAGCCGGTGCAACGTGCCCCCCACCATAGTCATCGAGCAAAGCTCCGCTCCAGCTACCCTCCAGCCGCAGCTGCATTCATTCTGAGTCCAAACTCGGTGCGCGGAGTAAAGCAGAACTCAGAAGCAGGCTTGCTGGTCTGAAACCACTGTAAGGACCTCATTTAAACAATATTTTAGGGAATATGGGCGTCGTTAGTCTCTCTCTGACTACTTCCTGCTGAATTGGGCCGTTGCATTTTGGGGGTATACACTACAACATTTCAGGAGGTCTCGGTGATCCAAACCACACAAATCTCAAGTACACCCCCAGGCTCTCACCTTCCGTGGAGATGAAAACAGAACCTCCCCTCCAAAACATCACATCCTTAGGCAAATTCAAATATCTTTCTCCCGTCCGGCACACAAAAGACAACACAAACAACACAACACAAAGCTTTTGACCTTGTAGGTCAGTCTCCCCCATTCTTAGAACCACCGGGGGGTCCTTTTTTCTTATTTCCTTTTCTTACAGGCGCGCCTAACCTCTCACTGCACTCAGTTTCTGATATGCTATCCTGGACTTCCTCCAATACATTTTGTCCATCTGCAACAACAGCCTGGCAGGATTTATCTTCTAAGCAATTTCAAAGTGATAAGAGAACTGCTAAGAAGTACCAAGGCCTCTACAAAATCTTTCCAAGGTGGAGACAAGTCAAGCCCAAAATCAAAAAGTCCAGGAATAGTCGTACCTCTCTGAGCAAACACCCTGCAGTTCTGAATCCTCCTTGTGTCCAAGGGGTCTCCGGCGGTGCGAGCAGTTGTCAGGGTCCCCCAGCGTCCCGGGTTTCGGCACCAGTTGTCCCGCGCTACCGTCTCGCCCGCAAGAACGACGTGGGACACTTAGGATTCTTCTGCAGTAAAGCTTTATGTGTCTTGAGAGGGAGAGCATAAGCTTACATGGCGGAGACCCAGATAAGATGGAACCCATCCCTTATAAAGGAAACAGACCCTGCTCTGGACGTGTCATTCCTGGATTGGTCAACTGCTCCCAGTCCCAGGTGAAACCTTGGGAGTAGTGGAAAAATACCAACACGTGTGAGCTTTCTAGCTCACCTGGCGGTGCAGCGCCATCTATGGTGGAGAGTGTGGTTGCGGCCTTCTACATCATGGGAAAGTACGGTATGCTTATGTGGTTGTTTCTATGAGCTCCCACAAAAAGTTGTCTGTTGGCCTTTCAGCTGAGAATTTTAGGGAGTGGTCCTAACCAAAGTCCATCTTGGTCATTATTTCATTAAAAGCTTGCTTCAAATTTGGCTCAAAGGGTAGCACTGATTTTTCTCTGGCAGATCTCAGGATCAACAGATCCTGTAACTTTCTGAATCATTTAGTACATTGGGAGTTTTGTGGACTGGTTAGGCTTTAGTACATGCCCTGCTGTGGTATCTGAGAACAGAGATGAGTTTGCATCTTCCTTTCAAATTTAGATGCATTTTGCTTCTTTTTGAATCTTAATTGTTCTAAGACTTCCTACACTACACTGAATAGAAATAAAGAGAACAGGAGTCCTTGATTTCTATTGCGGGTCTGAAAGAGAAACCTTCAGTAATTTAGTGTGGAGTACGATGTTTGCTGTGGGCTTTTCACACAGGGCTCTTGCATTAGGAAGAGTCCTTGTATCTTTGTAAAGTGTTGAATACGGAATCTTTCGTGTCTCTTAAAGTGATCCTATGACTCTTGTCCTTCATTCTGTTAATGGGCTGAGATGCCCTGTCTGGTGTTTGTATGCTGAGTCAGCCTTGATAGTCCAGAAATAAGCCTACTTGGTTATGTTTTACAAACATTTAGCATGCAGCTGAATTTGGTTGCTAGTGTTACACTGAGGACTTTAGGCAACAACATTCATAGGGAAACTGGTATGTCTTTTTAAACAGTACCTTTCTCTGATTTTGGTATCAGAATGATGCTACTCTCAGAATGTGTGCTCAGTTTTGTGAAAGTGTTCGATAAAGGTTAATTATTAAAAGGGTGCAAATACTTGGAAGAATTCACTCAGGAATCTTTTCATCCCAGGGTTGGTCTGTTTGTTTGTTTATAGATTCTTGATGAATCTTGCCACCGAAAGACTCTCTCACAGTTCCTGTTTCTCCATTTTTTTTCCTGGGTAGGTTCAACATATCTAAAATTTTCTGACTTTATTTAGATTATGTGAGATCTTCATATACAATTGTTCCCAGTGCTTTCTTACGGTCTTTTTGTTTCTATAGAAACGGTAGTGAGATTCCCCACTTTGGTCCCTTATTATTTCCATTATTATCACCAGTGTGGGGTGTTGTTCACTGCTGTTTCTGTTGCACTGCTGTGGCTCAAATTAGGGCTTCACACATCAGGCAAGTGCTCCATTCTCTCCAGACTGACTCCATGCCTGCTTAGCCCTTGTTTTTTTCCTTACTGATTCCATTCCTGCTTGGCCCTTGTTTGGTTGGTTTGTTGGCTGGGTTTTTTTTTAAGATGGAGTCTTCCTATGTAGCTCAGGGTAGTCTTGAACTTGAGATCCTCCTATCTAAGCCACCCAAGTGTTGAGATTATATGATATGTGCCACCACCACCCCTCCAAGCTTGTCTTTTATTTTTAATAACTCAAACCTTATTTCTCTTTTTTCATGTCCATCCAGGTAGAAATTAGTTTTTTGTATGTGGGGTTTTTTTTTGAGTAACCAATTTTCCAATTTATTGATTTATCAACCGTTTCTCTGTTCAGTTTTGCTTATCACTATTCTAATATTTATTATTTTCCACCTCCTTCTCACTTTGAGTTTTCCTTATCCTTCTTCTAAGTTATTGTTAGGTTAATGCCTTGGGATAATACTTGTTTTTTAATGTGTTTATAGCTACAAATCTCCTAAGTCCTGCTTGCCCTAGTCCCCTAAGTTTTGGTATATTGCATTTTCATTTTTACTTATCTCTCAGTATTCTATAATTTCCCTTGTGGATTCTTTTTTGATTCACTGCTCATTCTAAAATGTGTTATTAATTTTCACAACATTGTGAATTCTCTGGTTTTACTTCTATTGTTGTCTTCCAGCTTTACCCCATTAAGTTCAGAGCCCCCGTTTCTATGAGAACTGTCTTACAAAACCCAGTCTAGAAAATGTTCCCTTTTTACCTGGGAAGAATCTGAGTGCTGCTGAGGCTCACAAAGAGTTCTTTGTGTGTTTATTAGATACATTCAAATCTAGCTGTGTTAATATATTAAAACAATCAAATATGTATAAAGCTGAATTTGTTATGCATATAATAATATCAATTATCTTAAATTCTGTCCCATGTTGTCCCCCTGGAAATTCATTTTCTATCTAATCTGCTTATTTATTTGTGTGGAAAAATAATAGAAACCTAATAAGATCGCTGGATTTCAAAGGTGAAATAGTATAACCAGTAAAACCATCAAAACCAAGACATTTTATTTCTGAAATGTACATGTCCTAAGGAAGAAAAGAATTTAAATTCTTTTCCCTAAAGAGCAAAATCAAGTGTGAAAAGGGTTAGGAATATGGAATGCTTTCAAGTGTTACCATAAATAATAAAATACAAAATATAGAGTCTGTGTTACTGACTCCATCCAACCAAATTATGGAAAAATCTAAAAACATTCTTGAACAGAATATATTTTCTACATCATAGGAAATATTTTTGTCTACAGATCACTTCTGAATACTGAATTCTGTGTCATTCCCTGGGACAAAGTTAAAAAGCAACCTGTTCTGTAACTTGACAACCTTCCCAGCATTAGTGGTACAGAACTGAGCACAGATCCCTTCAAAAATGGCCTGCCCAAATGTATTATATAGCTATACAAATATTGATAATCAGAAGTAGTCAATTTGGTAGTAGGAAGAACAAAAAGGGATTAAAGAAACCAGCCTCACCATTTAAGGATGAAAATCTTGAAAAGAAATTTGTTTTCAAACTCTAACTTGTGTTTCTGTCATAGAAGAGCACATGCCATGTAATGAAATAATTGCACAAAAGAAATGGAAGGCCCAGATGCTCAGAGAAAGGTCTCGAGATATTTGAGCTAGATACAAAAGTGGGAGAAATGATAGATACCTCGAATCTCAATGCTCTCCCATCAGGGTACATCCAGAAAATGGAAAGTGTGTGGCACACAGAGTAAAGTGACCTGGCCGACTGATTTTGGCTACTCTGAAGAAAATTTTCAACAACAAATGCTAGCAAGGATGTAGAGAAAGAGAGACCCCTATACAATGATGGTAGGAAGATAAATTTGTACAGTCCTTGTGGAAAACAGTATGAGGAGTCCTCAAAAAAAGTAAAAATAGACCACTGTATGATCTAGGTGGAAGACTCCCGGATATGTACCCAAGGGATTCAGCGTTATTGTATGGCAGGATACTTGTATATTCATGATTGCTGTTGGCTACACTCATCAAAACAGCCAGGATAAGTGTTGTCTGAAGTTTTCTGTCCTGCCTGGTTCCTGCAATTGTTAAGTCGGTCTATATTAACTATAAACAGATTGGTCCATTAGCTCGGGCTTTTTATTAACTCTTATAACTTATATTAGCCCATTATTCTTATCTGTGTTAGCCATGTGGCTCAGTACCTTATTTAGCGAGGCAGTCACATCTTCCTTCTTCTGTGTCTGGGCCAGGAGTGCAGAGGAATGGGCTTCCTCCTTCCCAATATTCTCCTGAGCTCATTGACCTGCCTCTACTTTCTGTCTGATTGTCCTGCCTATGCTTCCTGCCTAGCTACTGGCCAATAAGCATTTATTTAAAATATAATTGACATAATACAGTTCATTCTCCCACACCAATAAGAAACCAACTTAGAGATCTATAACAGATCAATGGATAAAGATGGTGTGATGTATATATACAATGAATTTTATTCAGCTATAAATAATAGTAAAATCATGACCTTTTTATGAACATAGACAAAATAATGATTATTGTTAAGTAAACCAGACTCAGAGGTAAATATCACATACTTTTACTTATTTATGGAATGTAGATTTTAAAAATTTATTTATTTTTATTTTAAGTCCATCAGAGTTTTGCCACGGGTGTTGGGTCTCCTGGACCTAGAATTATAGACAGTTCTGAGCTGCCATGTAGGTGCAGAGAATTGAACCCAGGTCCTCTGAAAGAGCAGTCAGTGATCTTAACCACTGAGCCATCTCTCCAGCCCTTGGAATGTAGATTTATACATACATACACACACACACACACACACACACACATAGAACATGAAAGTGTTAAGAAGACTATGAGAGAAGAGGAAGATGTCTAAAGGGGGAAGTGGTAACAAGAGAAGGTAATGTTAGATAGATAGAAGGATAGATAGATAGATAGATAGATAGATAGATAGATAGATAGATAGATAGATAGATAAATTGATAGATAGATAGATAGATAGATAGATACATACATACATACATACATACATACACACATACATAGATGATATACATCAGAAACAAGAAATATTTGTGGGGAATAAAAGGACCAGCAAGAAGGATAGGGAGAATGGGGAATAGCAGTGAGGTGAATATTGAATGAGAACAAAGTGTGTGTGTGTGTGTGTGTGTGTAAATATCAATGAAATTCATTTATGTGTATGCTAAACAGAACATTAACTTTTTTAAAAAAAGTCAACAAACATGTCTATAAAGGTCTCAAGATACAAGACTACTATATTAAAAAACAGACTTTGAACAATCAAGATCACTTGTTTTACAACCTTGGCAAACAGAGTTTGGTGCCCAGAACCTTCATAAACAGCAAGGTTCCATGGTTTACCTCTTTAATCCTAGCACTCACACCACATGACTGGCTACAGACACAGGAGAACTGGCAGGAAGTTCATAATGGCAGAAATAATGAGAGACCCTGCCCTCCAAGCAAGGTGGAACAAGAGAATCAACCCCAAAATTGTCCTCATACCTCCACAAGTGTGCCTTGGGACATGGATCAGGGAGTTTGCAGTGAGATTGTCCCCTGGTATCGTCAGAAGCTACACCCACAAAGTCTTACCAACAGGGCTGCCTATGCAAGAGCTGAACAAGGACAACAATGATAGCCAATAGCGGTGCCAGGATGGGCAAGGGGAGCCTCAACCCTGCAGGAGGCCACAGAAGAGGATTCATTCCACCTCGACTTAAGGTCAGGGAGTTCAGGCCTAGTCTTGCTCTTTTAAGGTTATCGACAGGAGATCTGACTTAAGGTGTGGCTACTAACACAGATATCTTGACCTAGGGTGCAGTTATTTGGTGTTTAGGTATTAAGATGACCCACAGAAGTGGATCCATTTCACCTTAACAAAAGGTCAGAGAGTTTAGGCCTACTCTTGCTCCTTCAAGGTTTTTGATAGGAGATTTAACTCTTAAGTAGCTGTCTTGACCTAGGGTGTGGTTACTTGGTGTTCTGGGTATTAAGATGATAATCACTTTGCTTTTTCCTTGTATAATTATTTTTTTAAAAAAATCTTTTGCTTTCTTGTAGATTGAGGTATTTAAAGATCATAAGAAATAAACAAAGGCACGTTCAGTATTCACTGGACTGCCCTCTCAGACTATACTATGTCTCTGTGTTTCTTTTGTATCTCTGTTTATTCTGCCTATCATTTCTAATCCATGTGCCCCTACCCTGGAACATATGAACCAGTTGAGGCTGGACCCCAATGAATATCTTCCCAACATTGGGCTACGACACAACCCTACACAAAGGATTACAACATCAAAGGAATTATAGAAGTGGGAGAAATAACCTTCCCAGGAAAGAGCATAATAATTGGTTACCCAGCACCAAATAGTCAACACAAAAACATACAAATGAGTAGCATTATATGTTCTGAGCAGTTTATATTTAGCATATATTTATATATATATTTAGTATATATTTATTTATATTTAGTATATAATTATAAATTATATAAATATAAATTATAAATATATAATTTAGTATATATATATATATATATATATATATACACACACATACCCAGATGTAGCAACAATTAATGCAAAAAAGAGGCCACAAACCTGCAAGAGAGCAAGAAGGGATATATGGGAGAGCTAGAGAAAGAAGAGGGGAAAATGATACAATCACATTATAATCTCAAATATAAAGATAAAATTACTGTATTTCCACATATTAACAATAAATAACTAAAAACTGAAAGTTTTAGATTCAATGTTAACAGCACAAAAGAGCAATAAATGAAATATGTATTCAAAAATCTACAGAAAATTAAAATGTCTAATAATGTGGAACTAGCAAGTACATTGATAACAGGCTCAACAGAAGAGTCCGTCTCTCTAAACTGACCTGTAGGTCCAACATACACCCAACCCGAATCCCAACCACTACTTTTCTTTCTGAAGTCTAATTCTAAAATTAATTTAAAGGGACCAAGAACCCAAAGAGTCAATAAACTCAAAGTTGTATAACTCACATTCTTGGTTTCAAGGCTTGTTCTAAAGCTACAGAAACAAAGAGAATGTGATGTTAGAACAGAATACAAAAATCAGAAATCAATCCCCATATAAATGTTCAGCTGGTTTCCCGTGAATGAAAATGCCAATTTGCTTCAGGATGGGAAAGACTTTTTAGCTATGTTACTAGGAGAGGTGGGGGATGCACAGCTGAACAGGAGAGATCATATACAAAACAAATAGCTGATGAAAGATTTGTATACAGAATACAGAAGAATTTAACTGGCCAAGCTCAAGAAGATAACACGGGAGGGAAAGATAGATAGAATGCATGAATACTTTATAAGAGGAATTCTATGAATGGCCAGACCACACATAAAAAGATGCCCGTTACTCACTGAGGATATTAGTCATGTCTATTTGTTCTGTCAGGCTGATGATTTGCCAAGTTGGGTCCTTGCTGACTTCAGAAGGACTTGTCCCCTGGGCTAGTTAAGTACCTAAGAATACAGCAAACTAAGAGCCCATACAGGAGGTGGGTGGGGTTCACACTCTGATGTATGCTATGATGTATTGCTATGCCCATGAACCATGCTCACAGATGAACACTGAGTATAACTGATTGTCTTTTTAATGACAGCTATCTGATCTATTGACCTTGTGATGTGCCTAACTGCTAATAAATCCATTTTAAAGTACAGAGAAATTCAAGTTAGACGCACAGTGACATGCCATTACACACATCAGCACAGATAAAATTTTGAAAAGATGGGGCTGTCAAATGTCAGGTCAGAGAGCAGCTGGAAGTTTCAAACCTTGCTGGTGAGACTGTTAATTGATGGAAAGCCATTTCTCATAAGGTGAAAGATATACTTATCAGAATACCGACAATTCCACTATTAAGTATTTACTCAGGAGAAACTAAAATACACCACCACAAAAACACTTCTCCACAAAGTGATCAGGATAGCAGCCAATCAAATAGCATCCAGGAGGGTGGAAATATATATGACATCTCCACAGCGATGTGCAATCTACATAAGTGAAATCCCACTAATATTAAAACAGGAATTACTGAAAAATGTAACAACAGGGATGAATTGTGCTAAGCAAAAGTCAGCCCATACCCTATAATCTGTAAAGATACCATTTCTATGAAATTCTACAATGAGTCAATTTAATCTTTGTTGACAGAATATTGGTATTGTCCTGCTGCTGGTGGTAGTGAAGAATAGCTGAGAAGCACTATCCTTGACACAGACACAGGGACAATCTGAGCTGAATGAGAAAAGCATGCTATCTGCATTTTGGTTTTGTGAGTATATTAAAGTGCCAAAGTTCAAACCGAGGCAAAGAAATGAGTGTATTTCATTATACGGAAACCATACCTCAAAAAGTTGAATTTTAGAAAACATTATCTCTGAAATAAAATGAGCTTTTATGTCAGTTTTATTATTTCTTTTACATGTGGGATAATAGGTTTAACTCTTCTGAAAGTATTATAAAGGAAAAATGCTGCAATTGCTAAGACGGTTTCCTGTTAAGGCAACGTCAGCAATGTCATTTTATGCGCGTTTAAGGGCTCCGTCTCTGGGTGTTGTGTTAACGTACGTGTATAAACACCACTTTATGGGAGTGGCTGCACCTCACAAAACCCTTTTTTATACCGTGGAACTGTTAATTCTGACATACGCACTCTGTTCGTCATCACTTCCGATTTTGAAACAGAAGAGCTCTGTGCTCCTCAGATACAACCAAAACCTGTGAGCTGGAATCTAGTGTCTGGACAGACATCTGCCTTGCATCCCCAAGAGGAGGACCAGGAACTCTGAGAAGCTCAACTGAGGCTGGGGAAAAGAATGTCTCTGTTCCTTCTAGTTTTTAGAGGACTGGGGAGACAAAATAGGACTGCCAGATGGCTACGACTCATAACAGCCTGGCAGCATTCAGGGTGAAATGAGAGCAAATTAATCAGCATTCAAGGGGAGTGGATGGCAAGAGAAGATGTATATTGATGCCATCTTAGCGCAAGTCAAATTAAACCTGTACAACTGTCAACGCACATTAATCTCCCCACTGCCTCCAGGAGCGGTTCAAATGGGCTCCTACTTTCTTTAGACAAACAGCGGTTACTTTTCTGTTACTACCTTGGCAAAATTCTGGAGATGGCCTGATGCGTTACCCCTAGTGATTAATTCAAAATTTCACATTATACTTTCCCTGCTAATGAGAGAAGGCCTGCATTGTGGCAAACGCCTCCAAACTGCAGCCCCAAGATGGTGTTCAAGTAAGCCAGTAGTCAGATGTGCGTCACTCACAAACACTTGGGCCTCAGTGAGCTCTGTGGAATCGCTGTAGGAGAAGCACAAATACAGCAAGGATTTCTAATCTAAAAGGAACACAAAGTAATATTCTGTCTGTCCAAAACCACATTTTGATGTCAGTTTCTGATAATTCACAATGACATCACGTTGAGTTATTTAACCTGTGATGGTACTGAGAAATAACGCTGTACTGACAAAAAGGCTGGCCCTTGTATTGTTACCTTTCTTGCTCCAGAGATGAAGTGGCTGGCAGAGATGACTTCAGGTAAGGAATGAACACTCTTGACTCCCAGCCTAGGTGGTGTCGGTTCATCACAGCAGGGGAGCAGAGGTCAGGGAGGGGGTGGAGTACGTCAGGCTCCGCCAACTTTGTCCTTCCCCATTTGTTCAATCAAAGCCCCGGGCCCCTGGGAAGGTGCCACCCACATACAGAGTGGATTTTTCTCCCCCAAACTAAAACCTCCTCCAGAAATGTCCTCACAGACACAGTCATACCGTACCTCAGCAATTCCCTAGGTGATTCCTAATCCAGCCAAGTCAACAGTGAGAATGAGCCATCTTCGTATTCCTGAGTTGAAAACTAAAGTATTAAATAGTTGGTGGTATCTGAATCCGATTTAATTCTTCCTCAGGTGAAGTGCTTCTCTCTGACATATGCCATGGGGTCTCTGGTATGTTGTCGCCCCTCTCCTTAACATGGAGTCTTTACTGAGTAGCCCCTGGTGGGAGTATTATATTTAAAGTGATTTCTAGAAGGTCTGAATAGCCAGAGAGACCAGAGGAGGTCAGCATCTTCCCAAAGCCATAATAAGAAGGAAGCAAAATTAGCGAATTTAAAGCTCACAAAATGAGTTGCAAGGTCCCCTGGCATTTCTGTTAGGATTTAATCTGCAAGCAATATTCTGTTTTTAATTGTTTTCAAACCCAGTTTGTGGATATTTTGAAGCTTATACATCTGAAGGTGGAAGGATTTTTTTATTTGTTTTTTAAAGGAGAAAATATTATAAAACAAAATTGCAAAAGCAAAAGTGAATATGTGCCTAGACCAGGAAGCAACAACAAATTGTTATTTTATTTAGCTGGTTATTTTCTTCCATGGGGACTCACTATGTAGCTCAGGCTGAGCTTAAACTCACGATCTTCCAGGGATCTTTGATTGTATTTGTTATTACAGCTAACTACAAATCACAGATTGCTGTCATTTTTATTTTGCTATATATGCATGGGTGTTTGAATGCATGTCTACATATCATGTGTATGTCTTATGACTCTGGAAGCCAGAAGAGGGCGATGAATCCCCTAGAACTAGAATTACAAACAGTTTTGCACCTCGGTGTAGGCACAGGGTATCAAATCTCAGTGCTCTTAACCACTGAGCCATCTTTCCAAGTCCCCAAATTACAATTTTAAAAATGCAACAAGCCAATAATTCTTTGTATGTCCTGAGGCCTCTGACAATCTCTCAGCATTTTTTAAGCCTTCACTAGGGAATTTCCCTTTCATTGCATTTAAAGTTTTATAGGATCAATAATCTCAAACAAACATAAAATTAATCTAAAAGGGGAATTAAATTTATCTTTAAATTGCTGTGTATTGCATTGAGTTCTGTAGCTGTTATCGTTAATTCTTGTAGTAATCCACTGAACTTTTATTATTGGCTTGGCCAAGAATTGGACACACGGGGAACCAAGGAAATTGCAGCTGCATCCTGGTGGCTGAGACCCCTTTAAGGTTAAACATCCAGCAAGCTATAGCTAGCTTCTTGCTGATATGGTAGAAGCTGACAAAGATTTCCACTGTGAGTTCTAACAAAGACCTGCATACCGCAAAGGTATGACTTCATTACAGTCCTGTGCATTTGTGTTTTGATGTGTGCTCTGCCCACCATAGACCTTTCCAGAGATCTTCAGAAGAAATACCCTAAGAAGGAAATCCAGTCCACCATGATTTGAGAGGGAAAGGGTCACATTAATCTAATGAATATGCCACTCAGCTTATAAAAATTCATCTTAAAAATTTCTTAACATGTACAACATAGGGGCAGAAGAGATGGCTCAGTGGTTAAGACTACGTACTCTTTTACAGAAAACTTGAGTTTAGTTCCCAGTACCCACATCAGGCAGCTTGCAACCCCTCTAACTTTACCTTCAGGGATCCAATGCCCTCTTCCAGCCCCCTGTGGGTATCTGCATTCATGTACACATAGCCCCATGAACACACACACAGACATACACAGTTAAAACAAAAATTAATGTTAGACAGCACCGTGGTGCAGGCCTCTAATCCCAGCACTCAGGAGGAAGAGGCAAGCAGATCTCTGTGTGTTTGAGGCCAGCCTCGTCTATATGATGAGTTTGAGGCTAGCCAGGGCTACTTAGAGAGTTTTAGGCCAGCCAGGGCTACACAGTAAGACCATGGTTTTAAGATTAAAAACAAAAACAACAAAAAGCAGAACCCACTATGATATAGCCCCTGTTTTGCTTTGCTAAATAAGCTTTAGGTTAAACTATCTGTCTCAACTGAATTCTTTCTTCAAAAGGACAAGAACTAGAAAACGTTTGCTCAGGAAGACCTTACAATAGCTCTGCATACTGGAGTATTTATTTTCTGGGGCTTTCATCTTATCCAGTGGAACTTCTTCATGCTCTTTGCTCAGAATCACCCTGTTCAATGTACATGCTATCATGTGGCCCGATAGTTTGGGATCAATAAACCATGCACCGTCATGCAAAGACACACTCACTGCTGCAGTGCTGTGCCTGTCACTTTCTGTCCTCAAATACTGGGGTTCTAACAAATACTATTTTATTCAACTTCCATGAAAATATGTGCTGTTGATGATGGCTGATGAAAGGGAGAACATTCAATCTGAATATCAACAGCAATGCACAGGTCTGCTTAGGTTTTTCACATACAGTCCTTGGAGGGCATTTTCCAGCATCACTTCTGACTCCATACATTGAGAATAAATTCCTCCTCTGCTTCCCAAGTACTTCAGAAGTCAGGTGTGGAAGATAACTTCATGGAAATATGCCTTTTGTCCCACTTAGTCACAACCCAAGTCAGAGTGTTTCTGGAAACCGTTCCAGCTTCAGGACAGTTAAATGCTACATAATGCTATGCAGAAATGACTGCAATAACCAGAAACCAAATACCCCGCCACACTTTCCAGCCCATACCTACCTCCAAATTGGGGGAGGGGTGCATTTGTGAAAAGGAGACAGAGAATTAACTAGCTGCAGCTAGACATCTTTCTTTTTCTTCTGGTAAACATTATAAATCTATGGGATGGGGGAGATGACCGAGTGGTTAAGAACATTGACTGTACTTGCAGAAGATTTGGATTCAGTTCCCAGCACCCACATGGTGACTCACAACCATCTAAAACTACAGTCCCAAAGGATCTTTGTCCAGGACTTCCCTGTTCTTGGACAATTGTACATTGTCCCACGTTACGAGGCAGGCATGTGGTACACATGTGTCCATGCAGGCAAAAACACTCATTCACACTAAATAAAATAAATAATGTTTACAAGGACTTGTAGGGTGACAAGACAGATCAGCCCATGAAGGCATGGGAGCACAAGACTGCCATCATGAGTTGGGTCCTGGAACCTGCATAAAGGTAGAAGAGAGAATCAACTCCAGGACGCTGTCTTCTGATCTCACTTCCACACACAGGAAGTAGCATACTCACCGCCTATACACGCAATAATAAACACAAAAATAGATGTTTAAAACAAAGTTTTTTTTTTAAATTCACGGTTATGTATACATATCTGGGTATCACTCCCTGGGTCTTGGAAAGGTTCACACAGAAATGAAACTGATGTTTAAATTTCTCTCTATTATGGACCAGTTTATTCTCCCCAGTGTCTACATGTTTGTGTGTTTAAATATTATATATACAGTGTTCTGTCTGCATGCATACACACACACACACACACACACACACACACACACACACACACACACACACCAGAAGAGAGCACCAGATGGTTGTAAGCCACCATGGAGTTGCCAGAACTGAACTCAGGACCTCTAGAAGAGCACAACCAGTGCTCTTAACCCCTGAGTCACATCTCCAGCACACTCCCAGTATATATTTTAAGCTCCTAATCCCCCAAGTGACTATATTTGGAGATAGGACTTTTAATGGAGGTAATTAATGTTCCACGAGACGTTAAGAGCTATAATCCAACAGGACAGGTGTCCTTAAAAAACAAGGTACCAACACAGACAAAGGAGACAAACCTGTACAGACAGCAGTGGTCTGTGAGCCATGGAGAGAAGCCTCGCCAGGAAGCAATGCTGCTCGTAACCCTGGGCTGCAGCCTCCAGATCTGTGAAAATGGCATCCCTGTTACTCACGCTGCCCAGCCTTGGCATCTTGTCAGAGAGGCTGTGCAGATCAATACCGTGCGACTAAGATTCTTGTTCTGTAGTAATAAACTCATGGGACTAGTAAAAGAGAATGTCTTTAATATTCAGTTCTGCAGAGCCGGTTGCTAGTGTAGAAGAAGGGCAAAAAGGGTTGGAATATTGATTTATGTGGGATGCTGGCTTCTAAAGGCCCTGATGGGGAGAAACTCCTGCTTCAGACAGACACAGACTTCACAGTCTCCCCCCTTGACAAGCACAGTAACCACCTCAAGGTTCCTTATCTGATGAATATCCCCAGGCTGTGACACTTCCTTCTGATTAGGGGGATCAGTCATGTAGCAGCTGCCGCCCCCGAGAGTCCTGAGACAAGTGGGTGCTGGTTGCCAGGTAAGGTAGAGAGAGGTCTAGAACCTCTTGTTTATCTGTGAGTCTTAATGAGTTCTAAGCATACTCTATATTGAAAATGAATCATAATGATTTATTTCTTAGGATGTTAACATACCTTTTCTCACAGCTCCATCTAAATCAAGTTCTTCTCATTATTCTTTCATCTCTTTGTACAGAAAAAAAAACACTACTCAACATTATATATGTATTCCTTCAGGAGGTTAAGAGGCAGTAGAGTATGCAGAGTTCCTATTGGGTTACAGGATCAAATCCAGAGTCTGCTATGTCACATGACGCCATCCTCATTATGAAAACACAAGTTTCTCCATCTCTGTAACATGAGGGGGCCTGCTTGTTGGTGTATCTGTCCTGCCCGGCACCCCACAACCGGCATACCCCAAAGAAAATCATACAGAGAACTCCATAAGATTATAAAACTGATTGGCCCATTAGCTCAGGCTTCTTGTTAACTCTTATAGCTTATATTAACCCATTATTCTGATCTATGTTAACCATATGGCATGGTACTTTTTCAGCTGTCAGCTCACATGTTGCTTCTTCGGTGATCTGGGCAGGAATGGTGGAGGGGGCTTCCTGCTTCCCAGAATTGTCCTGTTATCATTGCATCACCTCTACTTCCTGTCTGGTTTTCCTGCCTAGACTTCCTGCCTGGTCAATCAGCATTTATTTACAATAAAATTGACAGAATACAGACAATTCTCCTGCACCACATCTCTAAAATGGTTGTGATGGAAATGGATACTAAGTATTTCAGGGACTGGGGAGATGGCTCAATTGGTAAACTGTATGCTGTGTGAGCAAGAAAACCAGAGTTCAATCACTAGAACCCATTTTTTTTTTAATCCAGATGTGGTAGTGTATGCTTATAATGCCAGAGTTAAGGAGGCAAAGACCAGTGAATCTCTGGGGTTTGGTGGTCAACCAGCCTAACTTAATGAATACACCCCAGGGAAGCAGGAGACCCCGTCTCAAATAAACAAACAAAACAAAAGTGGATAGTGCATAAAAAACAATATCCATGGTTGATCTCTGGATGGTGCATAAGGAACAATACCCATGGCTGACCTCTGGCTTCCATTCACACTGATACGCATAACCAGGGACACACACCCTTCTACCATGCATGCTGTATACACAAAACAATATAGTTTCCACTTCAAAAGCACTAGAATAAGAATGAAACATGAAAACCATGTACGTGCAAAGCCTAGATTAGTCCTTGGGACCATGTGACTATTCAGCAATCTTCTATTGTTTATTGGCTGTTAGTCTGCACAAATGTGCAGTGTGGACAGGGACTTTGCCTTGTCCTGATATGATGACAGTGTCGAAATCAGGGCTTCTGAAGCACACGCCAAAGCGAGAATAAATATTTATTACCTTCCAGTGGGAATGACAAAGGCCTGTGGGGCTTTTGTCCAAGTCCACAGAGCAGAGATCGCTCTATTACTTGAAACCTAAATTTCCCCTGGTCTCAGAGTCCTTAATTTTGTGTGTACTGAGGAAGTGCTGCCAAGTGACATGACTTTAATCGGCATGGGTTAATATGCAAAGTTCAGAGAGCCAGTTAGCAAGAGCCGGAGAGATACAGGTACAAGCAGACTTAATGACTTAACATTGGCGCTGTGAGAGAATTTCCATTTCAACAAACTTAATGAAACTAAACCAATTTCCTCGGAAATTGGTGACCTTGATTTCTGTGCCTGATTTTTGGGATTGGCGGTGTGGCTGTACGCAATCGGATGTTCTAGCAAACAGTCCACGGTGCTTTGGCACCTTCTGCTGATGAGCTAGAGAACTTTTCTGGCTCAGGGAGACTCCAAGTCCGATGTCTGGTGGCCTCGGCACTTGCTTCCATAGGTCAGTTAGCGAAAGAGCAGTTGTTACCAAGAATCCACTGGAGGAGCCAGCACGGCAGTAATTAGAAATGTTATCCTAAATATCAGCTTCTGTAAATTGTGTAGGCCTTAAGTCATGTATGTCAACAGTGGCAGCACTGGTCACTGAGGAAGCCAACAGGACAGTTTAACCCCCCACAAGATCTGCTCCTCTAGCTGCAAAAACGTGGATTCGTCCAGTTATACTAATGGAAAAGTATATTCATGGAAAAGAAGCCTGGTAAAGAATGCTACTCACCAGGCAATGCGGGCACATGCCTTTAATCCCAGCACTTGGGACACAGAGGCAGGTCTCTGCTAGTTTGAGGCCATCTTGGTCTACAAAGCAAGTTCCAGGAATAGCCAAAGCTGTTACACAGAGAAACTCTGTCTTGACAAACAAAAACAAACAAACGAACAAAAACAATGACCAAAACCAAAACAACAAGAAAAGAATGAGTTACTCTCATGGTTGTATGGTCCTCTGTCTAGAACCCCTTATTTCTTTCAGGTCCTCATGGGCTAGAGAGGACTACATGACTCTGTACCTTCCCACCCAAACCTGCCAGTTCATCTGGGGCCAGGTCTAGCTTTATATCAATACCATCTCCTGGTCATCACCATCCTGGGAGCCACACAGGACATGATGGATGAGAGTATGAGGTCTCTGGATGGAAATCCTAGCCTTGGGATTTACTACAGGCAAGTATGGACTGTGCTATAGGCAATGCTCTTGACCTCATTTCTTCAGCTGTAAAATGAAATCCTTCTTCATAAGTTTACCATGAAAATTTAAAGAGATCGTAAACAAAATGTTCAGCCAGACATACAGTGGGTGCCACTATTGTTAGCGGCACTGGTGAAATTTACTTCTGTCCACTCAGTTAGTCACTGAGGGATGCTCCTACCTTTCTGTCTCTCCCTCCTTTTCCTTCTGCTGTCTTCTAGCTCATGTCCATTACATTTTGATTTCATACTGAGATAAACTAAGCCACTGTCATTTCATCTACTTTTTAAAGAGTTGCCATCTAATTCCTGAAAGAGGAGTCTGTGCACATCTACAGTCGAAGACCTTTGGTGGCTCTCCCTTGTCTAAACAGCACTGCACTAAGCAAGGCCTTCAAGAGTCTGGAAACTCTGATACCTTTCTTGTTTGTTTTTGTTTTGTTTTTGCTGCTGTTGTTGTTGTTTTGCTTCAACTCCCAACACGCTCCGTCTTTCTGCCATTGTCAGTTCTTTCCCTTCCTCCACAACCCTGTCAGCCTTCTGACTTGTCTTGTCTGAGGTGGACTGCTTTAGCTATTCAGGCTCTATACAATGCTATCTATCTTTCTCACGAACTCACCCCTGTTCCCTCACTGGAAATAGTCAGTCCCACCCCAGAGCTTTGCTTCTATGTGGATGGGGCTAGCGGTGTTGTCGTTCACATTTGCCATCTCTGCCCACACTCAATTAAGTCTAGGCATCCAGGCAAGCCTTGATGAATGGAATGAAACAGAGCTGCCTTTTAATAGTTGCCTGACATCGCCCCAGTGTGTCTCCAGCTCAGGGAGCTTCTTTGAAGATTGACACTTTACAAATCAGCATCCTGGCCCAGCTGAAAGAGCACTAAAGAGCCAGCTCAACCGAAAACACACAAGAATCCCAACAGCAACATCTCTCTGTGGAAAGAAGGAAATAAAGTTCAATGAATGCAGGCTCAATACTGGTGTTCAAAAACCTTCCTTCTTTGTCTGATGTGGACAGAAATGTTGTCAACTGTCATCTACTTGGGAATGACCCTCCCTAGTTGAATTTTTACTGAGGGGGCAGATTTCAAAGCTGGGGCTGACTGTGTGGCCACGGAAAGTCCCAGACAGAAGAATGTAGGTAGTTCTGAAAGCACTGTATCGTGGACTCCATCAGCTGCCCACCAGCAGTGACCTCAGGGGTGGGACAGAGACAGAATATAAGCCAGGAATGATGCCCCCAAAATGGCTGTCCATCTCCCTCAAAATTCTGTAGCGATTCTTTGAATCAAGAAGCGAGTCTTTTAATCAGCCTTAGTAGTTCAACATCTCTGGTAATTTGCCACTCATCTGCCACAAAGAAACTCAATGGCAGTCAGCCACGGAGGGACCCTTGACATTTGCAGTTTACCGTCCTTTGTTATTCCAGAGGAGTAGTCATAATACCCATGTATCCTGCATTCCAGGCCAAGACAAGTACGAGGGGACAGCACCGCTGGCTGTGAGCTCCAGCAGCCAGGAAAAGGCCTGGCCACCATCCACACCACCACTTACACTACTGGCTGTTCCTTGTGTCTTCCTAGATGATAAAGGGGAGGGGCTGTGACCTCTGCTTTGTATACCCAGCTTCCAGACCAAAGGTCAGCTGCCAGTAGAGTTAAGTGATTGTTAAATAAGTGAACAAATCAATGCACCTTCCAGAGAAGTGCTCAGAGAGGGACCAGCCAGGCAGTTTAGCATGAGAGAAGTATGTTTTTCCTTTCCCAGCGTTTGTTATACTATGTGCGTTAGTGTGACTATTATGTCATTTTTAGCTCTGAAATTTAGGAAATGGAGTAAAGGATTTTTCTGTGTCTGGGACTATATAGGAGGAACAAACACATAGCAAGAAGATCTGCTGAAGTCAGATACTTAATCTCAGCTCGTCAGAGGCATCCCAATTCCTACTGGGAAATAAGTATCTCAGGGATAGCTTGGGAGACTTACTCTTCAGTGTTTCTACACCCTGGAGCTGAGTTACAGAGTAACCCGAAAACAATGCTCCAGAATTCACCCCACTAATAAACCAGAGCAAAGTTCACAACAAGTTCCATGGACAGAAGTGTGGAGCAAAGGCCAGAGCTCCAGGGAAGGGCTACCACAGAGCAGGGACAGTCACCTGTCTTGAGGGAGGATTCCTGAGCCAGCCCCAGCTGTAGCAGGCCATGAGCTCTGTGCTATCAATCGTCTTGCAGGAACTCCCAGGCCCGTTCCTAGTCCTGGGGATCTTCTTGCCTGTGACTTTGCTGCTTTTCCTCCTGATTGCCTACTTCAGGATCAAATTGATGGAGGGTAAGTGTGAAGCCCCACAAAGAAAGGCTCATCCTTAAAACATACCAAAGCTCTGAGAAGCTGGTGAAACTTATCTTTTTGATTGACAGATTTTTTTCCCCAGCCCTCCCTTAAGATCCTATCCCTGATGAACCAAGGTTTGATATTTTCAATTCTGTGGGTGGTGAGGTAGGTAAGGTTTGACCACTTGCTATAGGGACTTCTTCTCTGTAGTTCCTGGAAGACAGACAACTGTGAACCAGCAAATTGGACACAGGGTTGCTTGTTTATCTCTTAAGGCAACAGATTCATAAGGCAGCTGTTCATGGTCTGTGTCTTCTATGTGACAGATGTATATGTGTGTATCATACATAGTGCTTGTAAGGACTACTGTCATTCACATATACTCTGGGTTCTCACGGACACTGAGTGTCCCTGAGAGAAGTTAAAGGCTTCAAATGTCAGAGCTGGGAACCTGAGTCCATTGTATCATTCTCAAGTCTCACCTCTGTTGCTTCTTTGACAAAGTAAACTTTCACAATCTCAGAAATGTATCAACCATGAAATGAGGCACAGAGCAGGTCAACACGGTCTCACAGTACGCACACACTCATGTGTGTACATATATTCACATAAGTAAATATATACACAAGATATATATGTACACACACACAGACACACAGACACACACACACACACACTACACATACATGACCGTGTGCATATGCACATAACATCCTCAGCCACCGAACTTCTTCTTAAGAAACGTTCCAAGCATTTTTTTTTGAAGTTTAAGGTGGTGACTTTTAGCTGCTTCTTTTTATTTTATTTTTGAAAGTAATTTTATTAAATTATAAAAGTTTCCATTTCCGCCCCTCTTCCCAACACCCTCCCACTCCCCCCACTCCCTCTCCTCCTCTCTCTCCATCCCTAAGAGCAGTCAGGATTTCCTGCCCTGTGGGAAGTTCAAGTTCCTCCCCCCTCCCTCCAGGTCCAGGAAGTTGAGCATCCAAACAGACTGGATCCCCAAAATCCAGTATATGTAGAGGAAACAAGTCCCAGTGTCATTGTCAATGGCTTTTCAGAAAGACCCCGTGCCAGCCACATTCAGAGAATCCGGCCACATTCAGAGAATCCGGCTACATTCAGAGAATCTGGTTGGATCACGTGCTCGTTCAGTCCCAGTCCAACTACCTAAGTAATCTGTCTGGAGTTAATTCACATTAAAACCATATGACAATATTTGTAGCTCAGCAGCACCAGAAGTGTTGCTGAAGCATGCAATGAAGGGAACAGAATAACTAGTATTCCTACGTCCTTCTTTCTCCGTTCACCCCTCCAAATGACAGGATATACTAGGGAGCTTGCCCTAACTCCTAGGTTTTTCTCATGCCATGGGTCGGCTCCTTCCCTCTCCAAACATTTTGCACTTTGTAGCATAAGATTGAATGCAGGGGGCAGTAACACTGGGAGCCTCACACGATGGGGGGGGCAGTCTGTGGGTGATATCCTTTAAACTCCTTAAAGCGTGCTCCAAAATACATTCTACCTCTAGATGGCCACCAACTGTCAGTCATTCAACAAGTATTTGTGAATCAACTTGAGCATTTTCCCATTCTTATGACTGAACACCACAGACTTATTTTTAAACAATGAAACCTATTTCTTATAGTTCAGAAGACTGGGAAATCTAAAGTCAAGTGGCCCAATCCGGAGAGGTTCCACTTGCTAGTAGAGAATCTGTAGTCTAAGGCAGCACACAGTAAGAGGGGTGTAACTAAAAGACAGACACAGGGCTTCTCTGTGTAGGTTTGGCTGTACTGGAACTGGCTCTATATAACAGGCTGGCCTTGAACTCACAGAGATCCATCTGCCTCTGCCTCCTGAGTGCTGGGATTAAAGGTGTGTGCCACCAACCCCTTGACTCATAGTTCTGCTCTTAAAGGCCTCATCTGGGCCTAGGGCTTTAGAAATCACAATGAACATGAAGTTTCAATGTGAGCTTTGGTGGAAAATCAAATTCCAGTTCTACTATATACTATGGCCTGTCCTAGGCACATAGACTTTGGGGACCAAGAGGAAATAGTCTTCCATTTAGAAAGCTACAAAACGCATAAAAAAAAAAACCCTTTAATCCAACATCAGATATAAAAATCTGTATTTTTATTTTCTGATCTTGTAGTCAGACCAAGTTAAGAGTAAACTCTGTCCTTGAATCTAGCCAAGGCTGAATCCTGACTTTTCATTTTAAGTCTTTTCCAAATTGTCAGAGCTGAGACCTCTCACCAGACAGGATCTTCTAAACACCTAAGGGATACCCCAGTGATGGAATAAGCCACCTTCCCATTGTCACCCTCTATTGCTGGCTCTCAGTGAAGTAAGTATATCCAGGCCCGAGGCAGGAAAGCCAGGAGTATGGGAAGCACCAGTTACTTCAGTGAAACAATTCCATGCATCAGGCAGTTAAAACAAAAGAGGTCTCATCTGCAGCTTGTTGCCTGAAAACTGTAGCTTTTTCTGTAGTCATTTCCTAAGGGTGTGTAGTATTACTCCATTTCCAGATAGAGGTCAAATGAGATCCCTTGGCCCCAAATTAAAACATCACCAGTTTTATCCATCTAAAAGCAATCATTTAAAAATTATAAACATATGGACAAATGTCATAGTTAATCTTCTATCCAGGGCTACAGCAGTGTCATCATTCCTATTTTGTTTCTGTAAAGAGAAGGACACTGACAGATTAACTGGTGTGTTCACAGAACCCCAGAGTCCTACACTCCAAATCAGAACACCAGTTTGTGTGTTTCATATATCCTAAGGTTAGACAGAGTGTCATTTTGAGATGTGATGGAGATAATGTCACCATTCAACATTAATACCTACTCTTCAAGCCTTGAAGGTAATCATTCAAGGAAATTTAATTAGTATGTAGAGAACATCAATTTTCTCACAAAGGAAGAAAGAAAATTCTCTAACATCCTGCACACTTTCGTTTGTCATTTGCCTTGAGAAACAGTTCTTGGGGAGGAGGGCTGAGTCTTAAAGCTTTCTAGAAATAGCCAGACCCTCTACCATCAGTGCCATGAACAGTTATCATCCCCTAGGGTGCACGTTGTGATCTTCATTTCTCTTCAGTATTCCAAAATCTCTGCATCTAGTGCCACCCGGCTTCCAAGGCATCAAGAACAATCTGTGCTCTAAAACAACCAACAGTACAAAAGCAGTCACTTTATTAAAGTGTACATGCTGAATGCCCAAACACTTAGTTAAATACAGAATAAGTAAAGCTAATTAACATTTGAATCTGGAACACAGCGTCTCTACATAACCTAAAACTTCAAGCCTCCTCACCTGGAGGATAGAAATAACAGTAGCAGGTTTCAGCAATGGGGTCAGTGTGAGAAATGAGCCACTACAGAATGTAGCTGATTTTTTTTTTTTTTTACTCTTTGGGGGCTCACCGCCAAGCTCCCAGATAAATACGTGGGGACTTGTTCTTATTTATGAATGCCCGGTCTTAGCCTGGCTTGTTTCTAGTCAGCTTTACTAACTTAAATTATCCCGTTTCTCTTTAATTTGCCTCTGGCTTTTCACCTTAATTTATTCTATGTATCTTTCTTTTCTTCTTATTCCATGGCTTGCTGTGTGACCCCTGATGCCTTCCTCTTCTTTTCTCTCTCCTTCTTCCTGGATTTCTCCTCCTATTTATTCTCCCTGCCTCCCAGCCTCACCTATCCTTTCTTTTGCCTTGCTATTGGCCATTTAGCTCTTTATTAGACCAATCAGGTGTTTTAGTCAGGCAAAGTATCACAGCTTTATAGTTAAACAAATGCAACATAAAAGAAGGCAACACATCTTTGCATCATTAAACAAATATTCCACAGCATAATCAAATGTACACATCTTAAACTAATATTTCACAACAACAGAGGGGTTCCAAACAATCCCCATACTGGAAAATGGTAAACCGTTATTTCTCCCACTGGCTTATAAATCCCAAGAAATCACCATTTGTGTCATTATATGCATCATTAAAATTGCCTTAGAATAACTAAGACACCCTAGGTGACTCACCTGGAAGGCAGCAGACAAGATAGGAAACCTGGCAGTCTGGCTCCAGAGCTAGCTTTCTTAGCCCGCACAACACCAGGCAGGTTTCCTATCAACTAATGATTTTTTGTTTGTTTGGTTTTTGACCCAGGCAAAGAAACTCACCACCAAGTTGAAAGGCAATTGTGGAAAATCTATGAACAAGGGAAGAATGTTTGCAAAAGCTTTGGATGGGTTGGTCTCTTAATATAAAAGAAAAACAAATTTGGGTTGACTTTCTAATATAAAAAACTACAAATTATTCCTAATGATGGTAATTCTTTCACATAAATATCTACCCCAAGCCAGAAAGATTCTTCACCCATGTTCCAACAGAGAAAGATCCTTACTGCTAACAGAATTTTCCATAACCCAGGTACTTCTTAAAGACACCTGCTTAATTTCTCTCTGAACGTCTTCCCTAATAGACTCCTGTGATTAATAGCCTAGTGCAAGCTGTTTTTGGAGAGAGGTAAATGACTTCACTTCTTATTTTCTGGGGGGAATCCATGGCAGTCAGTTTAGTCACTGGCTGGAAGACTCACTAGAGCTCACTAAGCTTTTCATCCTCAACCTAGATCTCTGATTTTCGTTTTTTATTTCTCATCCTTCAATCTCTGATTTGGGCCATGATGTATCCAGGTCTGTGGTGTATACCCTTGTCCATCATTCAAAGCACTTCTTATGCAGTTGGGGAAGAAATTACTCCTATTTCAATGAGTTCATAATCTAAACCAAAGATTATCTCAAAGAAGTATCTTTGAAATAGCAAATCATCTATGTAAAAAAGCAACGGAACTCAGCAGCTGAAAGTACAGACTCTGAAGTCAGGCTGCCTGGTATCAAATTCCGAATTCATCCATTTCTGTAGTCTTGGGGTAAACTGCTTTATCATGGTCTTTCTCTGACCCAGGCTGTTCACTCATACATGAAGAAGCAACTTATGTCACTGCAAGAATTGGACAAGGTAACACATGCAAAGTTGGCACAGTCTATCTGGTACATAGTTGCTGAACAAATACTGCCTGTTCAACCTTGTGACTCACACAGCCCAGGGCATGTCCTCATTTGAGAATATGGAGCAGCCCCTAAGTATCCAAGATAGGTAGGAAATGTTCCCTAGGTGCATGGTAATGGGCTGATGGAATAGATTGAGGTGGATACCAAGAATACTGTCAAGGCCAATTTCATAAGCACGCTGTTACTAAGTGATGTTGGTGGCCATGAGAGTGGGTGAAGTGTTGTTTGTTGTACCAGGAACATATAAGGTTATATATTAAGATTTTTAACAGAGATCTCAAGGTTAAAAGAGAATCTGGTTCCTGACATGCTAGTTGAATACAGGAGCAGGGAGAATGCCGTGTGCAAGGCAAGCAGGTGGGAGTCAACACTGACGAGAGTAGGTAGGTAAGGCTATGTTGATGCTACAGAGAGGAAACAGGTTGGGGAATGCCACTAGGTTCAGTAAACTGGTCTAAGTAGGATGCCACTTAAGACTTTTAATATTTTAGAGGAACAGTTTTTATCTAAATGCTTTTGAGAGATTAATAAATACATAGGGTCTGAAAAGTTGAAAGATGCCAAAAGCCTAATGCCCAAAAGGAAAATCAGTAAGCTGACTTGTCTAAGGATCACACATACCCAAGTATATTTTGGGAAAGCTGGAAGGACAGAAACCTTGATTCTCTAATTCCTATATCCCCAACTCCTGACCTACACGTTTAATGGTTTCCCGAATATGACAATCTAAACATCTGCTAAACAGGATACTTACATGTTAATGATCTTTAATCCAGTGGTCATCTGTCCTAATCAGGGACATTCATTTGAAGTAGTCAAGGAGGGCCGAAGATAGTTCAGTAGGTAAAGGTGCTTGCCGTCAAGCCTGATGACCTGAGATTGATCCTGCTGTCAAGCCTGATGACCTGAGATTGATCCTTAGCACTCGACAATGGAGGGTGAGACTAATCCAAGTTCCCCTCTGATCTCCACATGTGCTGTGCCATATTCATTACTACACACACACACACACACACACACACACACAGAATACTAATTATTTTTTTAAAGGAAGCTGAAGAGGTCAGGCCCCACCGTAGAGACCCATATAGTCCTCAGGGATACCAGTCAGAAACACTGGCCAATAGCTTCTAGCAAGTGATAAAAGGGTCTAAGGCACTCAGCTGTCTACAAATTAACCAATATCTTTCCTTTCAGTTGATGAAGAACTGTCTCAAATTTCTGATCGCCAAAACAAGTACAGTCCTTCCCTGTACAGGCGGATGAGACGAAGATGACTGCGGGGATCATTCAGTGGACAAAGAAGTATGAATTACACAAGGTCACAGAACAGAGGTCAACAGAACCATGGGGGAAATGAGAATGGTGGATGCATCAGCTCCTACTAGAGGACTTCAGTGTGATCTGATGTGAATGGAAGTTCTTCAGAAAGTACCAAGGACTTAAGATTTTCTTTCACATGCTCAATGCATGAGGCACATCTCCGGTTTCTTTTGTTATGACTATGTTTATTTACTTGGAAAGTGTTTTTAAAATAAAATTTGTAGACCTAATCATATCACTATTTGAAAGCTCACATAATTTTCTCTTTAAAGGTAAGGAAAGGCTGAGAGAAATCAAATGGTGCTGTGGGAACTCCTTCAGCCAATAGCCTTTAAGATACCTGCCCACTTTGGGAGTGGTCTCATGTACTACAAATGCATATGAAAAGTGCACGCATGCCAGCCTCTTGGCTGCTGGATTCTTCCAGTTCCCATAGCACACAGAGGACTGCGGATCACTACTCTTTCTGTGAGTTTATCCCTAGATAAATAAACCTTTGTTATACTCCATTCCAGGCTATTATGGAACTCTTTTGTACACCAACAAAAGAGGAAAAGATGGTGCCTGAAAGAAGCCCTATGGATGCTTTACACCAGAGTCCTTCCATTTGGCCGTCTAGTCAATCTGGAACATGGCAGTTTCAGACAGCATTCAAGACCTTTGTGTCTCTTCCTTTCCCAACTGCTTCATCTCTGTGGCAAGCTGCGACAAAGAAGTGGAGTTTCAATATTAGGTATGGGTCACTCACCAACATAGCTCTCTGTATGGTGGAGATATTAAGTGGTACCAGGGAAAGGAAGAGAGGACAAAAGCTCTTCTAATATCCAGGAGAATAATTCAAGGTTGTTTTGTTTTTAGTAAAACCCAAACACCAGGGGACTGTTTCTAAATTGAAAGTCAGCATTTCACTAGCAAAATTCTTATCATTCAGTGGGCTCTTAAGAACATAGATTGAAAAAGAAGCATTTAATAATTGAAAAAGCATTTAATTCAAGGTGACAGTTAAAACAGATTGGTGCAGAAGAATTGTCTATATTCTGTCAATCATGTATTTTAATAAAATGCTGATTGGCCAGGCAGGAAGTATAGGCGGATCAACCAGACAGGAAGTAGAGGCGGGGCGAGAACAGGAGAAGGCTAGGGAGGAAGCCCATTCCTCCATTCCTGCCCAGACCACCAAAGAAGCAACATGTGAGCTGACAGCTGAAAAAGGTACCAAGCCATATGGCTAACACAGACAAGAATTATGGGTTACCGTAAGATGTAAGAATTAGTTAATAAGAAGACTGAGCTAATGAGCCAATCAGTTTATAACCTAATGTAGACTCTGTGTGATTTTCTTTGGGACTTGCCGGTTGTGGGGTACTGGGCAGGACAGAAATCTCAACAAGCCGGCCCTCATGTTACAACAGATTATGCTCACTACTATGTTCGCCATACTTTTCTAGTTAATAGCAACAAAATGTTTAGTACACCCTATCCCTGGCAAATTTCCAACCTTTGCACATGACTCCATGTGCTTTGAGTGGTTTACTTAAGAAACAGCCCTTGTGTGTGTGTGTGTGTGTGTGTGTGTGTGTGTGTGTGTGTGTGTTTGTGTTTAAATGCATCAATTTTGGTAGTGACAGTCATACAAGAATACAAGATTGTAATGAGCAAAAAGTCAGAATGTTTCATTGTGGCCTGATAATTTCCTGACTCTATCTTTAGGTCCCACCCTGATATTCTTCTCAGGCATTCAGTGAGTTTTCTGGTGGCACTTCTTGAGTTTAATTTCGTTCAACTTAAGACATTTGTTTCTCCATTTTAATACTGTTGAAAGCTGCTGGGGGCTGCAGACCCAAACCCTGAATTTCCTGTGAACAACTTGTTTTCCTCTGCTCTGAGCAGGCTGCAGCTGTTCTGAGCATAAGACACTGATGGCAGGGGAGTGGGTTCTGATGGGCCTGCAGCTGAAAGATCTCGAGAGCTGGGGCATAGCCAGAGCCCTACATAAGCTGCCCCTGAGCTCAATAAAGTTGGCATTCTTATATTAAGAGTGACCCATGTCTCCACCTCTGTCTGTGTGCCTTTAATTTTCTCAGGCCAGTTCCCGGTTTGTGCAACCAGTCCTGTAGTGAGTGACACAGGAGCTACAGAACTGTTTCGGGTTTTTACATAATAGTACTCAATTATAACGAGAATATCTGTTGGGTCTTTCGAAGTTGGGTAATTCCTAAGTGCTAATGCCATATGGAAGAAACAACACTATCTTTCAGTTCTGGGAAGGATCTCTTTTTAGCCCCTGGTGGAAGCAGTTTGTGTAAAAAATGCTTTCTTCAACAGGAGGTGTGAAAGGACACAGCAGAGTCCCATCTTGGGCAGCTGCCAGCCAAATGTGTGGCTCAGTCATCACAGTTGCTCCCTCTTCTTCCAGAAACAGAACATCTGAAGCCTGAGCTTTAAAGGATGCTTGACCAAGAGGTGCCAGGATTATAGCCACAATTCACCATACAAAGCCTTAAAAGCCTGTTCTAGTTTTTCAGCTTTTTTGTTCTTGTTGTTTTTAATTGAATTAGTAACTTGGCAGTTTGATGTTGCCCAAGATGATGCTTCAAAGGCTTCCAGAAGTGGAATGTAAGTCCATGGCCACTCCACATTCTGAACCTAGCTGGTAAGATAGAAATTAGGCATAGCGGGGTATAATACATGAAACGGTATTTGCAATCTCTTACCCACAAGATAGAAGTTAATCTTTCCAAAGATTTCAGTGCTTTCAGATAGCAACAGGAAAGTCAACTACAGAGTTTTCTCGAAATCTCTAATTCTCTGGCAAAAGTAAACCTTAGAAATCAGAATTCATACCTTATAACTGCCAGAATTTGGAAATGTTAAACACATTTCAGATTAAAAATTTCAAAGCATGCTCTAAGATGTTATGGTTTGAATCTGCAATGTCCCCCACAGGTTCATGTGTTGCACACTTGGCCCCTCATTTCATTGTGAAACTATGGGAAGAGCCATTAGGAGGTGGGTTGTGGTTGGCAGAAGTGGAACATTATGGCTGGGGTCTTGAAAGTTATACCTGTTCACGGTCCTGCCCTAATGGAGAAATCTTTGTCAACCAATTATCTTTAAGAGGTGGGACCAAGTTAGGGTGTGACTTTCTGGGTACCCGGCAGACCAAAGTTTGCTCTCTCTGTGGTTCCTGCTCTACAGTGCTGAGCTTGGACTTCTCGTTCCTGTTTCATGAGACTGCCCCTTATAATAAAAATACAACTGATCTTTTGGTTAGCCTGTTTGTTTCTCGATCTGCGATAATTCCACACTGCCCTGCATGCCCTGCTTCCTTTTTGTGCATTATGAGATGACTGCCACACAAGCCTGCTTGTGATCTGTTCCCCCATGCTTGCCTCACTGTGATGGACTGTAACCCTCTGAACTAGTAAGACCAAAACTTCCTCCTTTAGATTCTGCGTTACCAGTGTCAGGTTACAGTGCAGATCCTAGTATGAATGACCGATAGGTGACTGAGGCAGGAAGTAAGCACTCTTAAGATTTTTGTTTATAATTAGTAAGATTAAGGATTTTAAAATATTTCTTTCTACTTAAAAACTTCAAATCTGTTTCTTGTAACTCTTGGATCCACTTTCCTACTTACTCTGCCATTTGGTCCAGTTTACAAGTGAGATGAAGACATTCTGAAAATCCCTTTGTCAGAAGAGAAGTACAAGGAATTTTTAAATGATAGCTTTTATTGATGTTCTCACAAGTGGTAATCATCAACACTGTTCCAAGTGGCTCTTTGGGTTCTATCTCATTAAAATGTTCCTGACTGTTCCAGGATCCCTGTCCGTGCTGACCCCTTGCACTGACTGCACTGCCTGGTCCACAGGCGCCAGAGGTACTTTCCACCCTGGGTATAATCAGTAGATCCACATACATGAGAATTCTCAGTCCCCTTCACAGGAAGGTCAGCAGATGATTTTTAAATGAGTTCCATAATACTAACTTTTTGATGGAAAATATATGTACAGAAGCACATTTGGTTTCATAATATTCCAAGATTTGGCTAGCTGAGACAGCCTTCTCTGGAGAGTTGTTTCTGTAACAATTGGAGAGGATGTGAGAAAGGCCTTTCACAAGTTGAGACATAATTTAGCGGGAACAGATCTCAAAGAAGACAGCTTTGCAAATTATATTTCCTGTGCTCATTTTAAATGACTACATAAAGAATTCTATATAACATTTCAAAAAGATTGTACTCTGTTGACCATTTTTCTGTACAATGTGGTATGCCTTGGTGAGAGCTTCCCAGTCAGCCATTCCAATTACACTTGGATGAAGTCCCTCAGCCAGCTTGCTCCACCGGGTGCATGGAGACACAATGGACATAAAATAAAGTAGGACACAGAGCACAGCAGCAAGGCACAGATGGTGCAGCTGAAATCTTTCTGACTGTACACCAATAAAGGGTCAAACAAGCGAGAAGCACCATATAAAGAGGTGCAACGAATCTTTCCACAATGCTTTTACTAGTTCAGATCACTGATGCTGGTAGCTGCAAACAAACAAAAACAGAGCTTAACCACTCTCAAAATGCTATTAAGTACTTTTTAAAATACTATATTTTCTGATGGAAAAACAGCATTCCAGTTTTGATGTTTATAAAAAGAAGTGACAAGTTTATAGAATAAACAAAGTTTTATTTTATAACAGTATTACATAAAGCAAAATACCATTTAATACAACTTGAAGCTGCTATAAATCTAACCTGGCATCATTAACTATACAGTCAAAAGCAAATAAAAAACATGTTCAATACAGTTAATAAGTCCCTATCAGGTCTCTGGTGTCAGCTTTAAATGGAATAGCTTTCATATAACCAACAGAACCCCCACCACTGTCCCCAACCCTCTTATCCCCAGCATCTTCAAACCTGTGAGTTATCAAACTATCTTAAAGAGATATACCTGCTCAGTAACAAAAGGTCAGTTTTACATGTAGACAAAGTTTAATACAAAGCAAGTGTTCTACTCAAGTGTTCAAATAATGGGAAGGACTGAAACTGGAAAGGTTAAGAAAGAAAGCACTAAGGCTTTAATTTAAGCTGCCTGATTTTCTTTTAGTAGGAAAAGAGAAGGGCACGTTCTGTGGTTCTCCTCCTGTTCTGGAATGCTGTGGCAAAGCGTATGTCTGAGAAGTACTGCACTGTGGGTGACGGTCTCTGAACACAGTGCTTGGTCAGTGAGCTTCGTAATTCTCCAGTCTAGAGAGTCTCTGACTTTACTAAAATACAAAGTCACAGGACTGGAAAGTCAATATAAAAATCATCCATTGTGAAATTCCCAAATATTAGAAATATTTCAAGATGTAAGAAATGCTCTGAATTGGTATTAATGTGTCCTCATGCAGTACATTCACTGCAGTCTGAAAACTGCAGATTCTGACTGTACGAATTCAATGGAAACGACCTCGAAGAGAGAAAACCACTATCTAAATTAGTCAGAGTTTCCTTTCCATATAACAGCACCTGTTCAAGTGAACAGCACCTTACCAGCCAGGGCTGGCTTTGTTCACTGTCATTTGAGCAAATGAGTCATAAAAAACAGGTAGGAAAAGGAAACAAATACAAAACTCTTAACAAAAACCAAAGAATTAAAAAAGAAAAAAAGGACAGAAAGAAAAGAGGAAGAAAGAATATTTAGAAGTGGTTATAAAACAAATAATATTAGAGATACATGGGAACAGTATGGACCAGAGCTGTTAAGGTAAGGTTTGGTGTTGGCATTTTAATTCTTCAGGCTTCTGGTCATCGTTACCAGTTGTACCACAAAACTGCTGAAGTAGTGGTGTGGCATTAAGACTTGGAATGGTAAAAGTTCTTCGGATTCATGAAGTTGAATGTTGCTTAAAAAAAATGACTCTCTAGGAAAGAAAACAAAACAAAAAAAAAACCATAAAGCTTATTCCAAAAACAGACTTGAATAGAAGAAAGTTAAGTAATCAAACTTTTCAATCAAGTAATCAACAGTTACCTGCCTACGTTAACAGGAAATAATGTATTTACTAAAAACAAACATGACAGCTCATTCCAAACTTAGATGCCTTACAATTTCTGGGAAATTGGCAAGTATAGAGCTCACAACAAAGACCATACTACATGATGTAATTACCACAAAAGAGACGACACACATAGTATAACCCCCTCTCCCCCACGTCCCAGTGTCTGTTATCTGGTTTTCCCTTCTGCAGTTGCAGGTACCTAGAGTCAACTGTGGTCCAAAGACATTAAATGGGAAATTCAAAACTAAAGTTTGAAACTGAGGGCTATTCTGAGTAGCACAATGCGCTCCCCCAGCCCCACCCCGACTATGAGTCAGTATGGATATGCTACTTACCGATTCATCACTAAGTTCTGTTGGTTATTAGGTCAAATGTCATGGCCTCATACAAGCTGCATTCAAGTAGCCCCTATTTTCCTTATTAATGGTCCCAAAGTGCCTGAGCAGAGGTATTTGCAATTCAGATACACTAAAAGGAAGTCATAAAGGGCTTCCCTTAACTGAAAAGGCATGGAGGATTCAGTACTATTTGGTTCCAGGCATCTAACAGAGGAGTAGTGAGTGACACATAGATCCCCTTCAGGTGAAGTGCACTGCTATAAAAATATAAGTTAACCAGTGTCGGCTTTAAGCTAAATTTGGGCAAAGTCAGTCTGTTTTTACTTCATTAAGATGAACAGGGAAGATTACTTCAGGTGCTGAGAACAAGTGAAGAGACACAGAAGGTATAGAGTATAGAGGTATATTATTGAAGTTTTAATAAATAAATAAAACTTGTGTAAAGATCAGAGGCCAAAGCAGTCACACTAGTCAGCCATACAGGCCAGGGAGAAGTGGCACACCTTTAATTCCAGAACTCAGGAGACTGGTGTGGGAGGTCCTTCTGTCTATGTGTTGCTTTTATTGGTTAATGAATAAAAATCTGCTTTGAGCCTATGGCAGGGCAGAACAGAACTGGGTAGGGAAAGCTAGGCTGTATGCTGGGAGGAAAAGGAGACAGAGGCAGACACCATGGAGCTGGTAGAGATAGACAAGCTGAAACTTTGCTGATATACAGATTATTAGAAATGGGTTAAATTAATTTAAGAGTTAGCCAATAAGAAGCCAGAGCTAATGGGCCAAGCAGTGATTTAATTAATACAGTTTTTGTGTGATTATTTCGAATCTAAGCGAGCCAGGTGGCCAGGACGAACATGTGGGCGGGCCCTCCTACAGGAGACAGAGGCAGACAGATCTCTGTGAGTTCAAGGTCACCCTGGGATACCGATCCAGAGATAGATCCAGGTGGTGGTGGTTCACATCTTTGATCCCAGTACTAGGGAGGTGGAAACAGAAGCAATATGGCTGGGTAGAGAGAGGAATATAAAGGGGGAAGAGACGGGAACTCTGTGGAGTGTGGAGTCTGAGGATTCGTGGAGACAGGATCTCACCCTTTCAATCTGAAGATTTGGTAAAAGGTCTCTCTAGTGGTTGGCTGCTTTGCTTTTCTGATCTTCAGCCTGAACTCCAGTATCTGTCTCTGGGTTTTTATTACTCATGCTACAACAGAGCATTATGATGCGAAGATGGACTTAAGGATTTATGTAGGAGAGAAGATAGAGGTGAATAGACAATGGAATGCTGCAGCAACACCAGTCGAGACAAAGGTAGGTACGTAAGTGATGGGGTAGTAAGGTACATAAGCTACATCCGGTCTGTTCCCCAACACTGGAATGAGAAGTATGAACTTGGGCTAATAGAAACGGGGATGGGAATTGGCCAAAGATCAACTGCAATGACCCAGAGGAGAGTACAGAGCTGAGGAAGAGAGGAAGGGAGGCATGAGCAAGGGGGTGGTCGCTATGCAGAGCATACACCCAGGGAAGAGGGAATTGTTTCTCCTCTGGTCCTGAGGATGTGTGACATAGCTGGGTTCATAGTTTGGAAGCACTGCTGCGATTTCAGTGTAATGAGCATGCTGAAGGTGAAGGGGAACAGAGGCTAGAACTCTGGTCAGGAGCCCCGACAGCTGAGGGATGGATAAAAAAGATGGGGAAGACCAGCTGTTGTTACGAAATGGGAAGACTCAGATTGATTTGTTGCCAAAGAGTAAGGGTAGGCAAAAGTAGTTGACTGTGGTGACTAAGGACAAATGGATGCCCAAGTGGCAGAGGCAGGTGGAATTCTGCGATTCTGAGGCCAAGCTGGTATAAACAGTGAATTTCGAGCCAGCCAAGGCTACAATAATGATACCTTGTCACAAAACAAAAACAAAAAAAAAACCACTAAAAGAAGAGTGTTTGTATATAATTACAAAGTTTGGGACCTAAAAGGAGGATGTGGGGGAGGCATACAGCCTGTGTGGACCATCAGGATTATAGGATGGATCTGTGAGTGAGCACAAAGGGATCTAATCTAAGCAAGACTAACAGGTTAAAAAAAAGAAATCGAATGTATCAGAAGAGAGAGAGAGAGAAAGAGAGAGAATACATAGTCTTGGGGAAGCTTGCATGCCCATAGTCAAAGGCAGATAGCACAAAGGACTAGAAATGATTAACCATACCTGAGCTAGCAAAAGATTTTTAGATGTATCTGTTTCATTTTGCATTTCAACTTGGCAAAACTCTGACAAATATATTAATTTTAGAGGAGGACAGTGGACATTAATGTTCCTTCCAGAAGAAGGAAAAAATAAATCAGAATGTACATGATTGGTGAGATAAAAATTCTTAATAGGGAAAAAATACTCCCCACTATTTAGAAGCAGCACAGATAATACTAAAGCCTCCTAATTATCGTGGCAGGATAATCCATTGTTTCCCACCCTGCTGTCTTCCTTAGGCTATTTCATCACTCATTAGCACCTCTGCCTGAGTCTAGGCAGGGGAAAAAAAAAACCACGGCTCTGGAGGGTTATCTGAGACCTCTGTCACCCTACCTCTTCTTGCACTTTGACATCTAGTATTTCTGCTCTGCCTGGTGAAAACCTATCATCTGTTGACACAGCTGTCCCATCTGACTAGTTTACATTAGAAAACAAACCTCTTCATCCACAGAAATAATACTTTAGACATAATAGGTTAGATACATTATTAAACTTGGAGAGGAAAAACAAAGTTTATGTTAGTTATCTCTGAAAGTCTATAGTAAAAATGATATTTTGGATTCTTTATGACATTTTCTCAATCTAGTTTCTGCATCACTTTATTTTTTAAAATTTGTTTCCATCAAAAATGTCGTAAAATTGGAAAAGAGAGCAGAAATTACTTGTTTACAAGTAATATACAATAATATTTCCTGTTATATTACAGGAAAACTATAAATGGGTCAGAAACTGAAGACAATATATACTGAAGAAAAATCTTTAAGACCTACTGGACTTCACATGAAGACACACATTAAAACGTCCCTCACTCTTATTCAATCATAAAGAAATCACAAAAAAGGTATAAAAGGCTAATCTTTCTGGTAAAATCACAAATGGCCACCTTAACATGCTTCTAGAATTCCAAGCAGCTTTTAGGTTCTAAAAAATTTGCATTTTAGTGTCAAATGCAATCAATACATTTTTACCTGTGTAAGTTAACTATTAGCTAATAAAGCGCCCGTCAGAGTCAGAAACCCCGGACTCCTTATTGTTTTAGATGGGTGAGCAGCGACTTCCTTTGTATAGCTCTTTATTTAAAGATCCATGGATCGTGGCTCTTACTGCATTTACACACAGCATGTATTCCCTAAGCATTTAGGCTCTGAACTAAGGAAGAACAGAGACAAGCATGGAACCCCTAATGTCACTGGCATGTATACATTAGACGTTTTCGTTTTGCTTTTTGTATCTCGAAGAAGTAAACTTAGTATGGGACAAGTTTTCGTTCTGGGTCTAAATGGCTGACACTTATCTGAATTAAAAGCGAGGCATCATACCTTTAGGTAAGAGCCAACCAATGTATTTCAGGAACCTCTTCCTTTCCCTGCCTGTGCTGGGGTGGACAAAAACTGGGCATACCACATAAGTGTCCTGCCCCTGAGTCACATCTCCAGTGCACAGCCCTCTTACTTTTTTTTTCTCTGTAGCCCTGGCTGGCTTGGAACTTACTATAGACCAAGATCTCTGCCTCTACCTCCTAAGTGCTGCAATTAAATGTGTGCACCACCATGCCTAACCTTTTCCTTTTTTTTCTTTTTAAACTTTAAGATAGCATTCTATCTCATATTTTTAGAAGTCTGGACACATTTTTTTAAAATAGTATTAGTGCAAATTGACAGACACTGATTATCTTCATTTTCACATTATAGGGTTTGTTATAAGGTCAATGCTATTAAGTTTATGGATTATATTTTATGTATTAGAACTGTGGTCAAGTTAGGTGTGGTGGTGCACACCTTTAATCCCAGCACTTGGGAGGCAGAGACAGGTAGATCACTGTGAGTTCGAGACCAGCCTGGTCTACAACGTGAGTTCCAGAGCAAACTCCAAAGCTTCAGAGAAATCTTGTCTTAAAACAAAACAAAACAACAACGGCAAAGATCTGTGATCAAGCAAACAAAAACCACCTGGATTACGCAATGTTTGCAATAATTTCTAACTCCTACAGTCACTCCTGAGCTTGTGCCCCCTCTTCTGGCCAATGTGAAAATGGGTCAGTGTGGCTACACACCTCATTGTAGGTCTAATTCCATGTTCAAATCCTTTAAAAGCACGTGCTGCTCCCATGCTTGGCCTGAAACTCTCAAAGGTTCAGAGATCTGTTTTCCCTTTCCCAGTGCACCTTGTGGAGCAGTTGAAAAACTCAGGTCACGTACAGAAGTGTCATGATCTCACTTTTAAGGTACAGCCTCAGTTTTGAGGTTCACATACACCCCAATCTTCAAACTGCTGAGCTCCAGAAAGTGAGCCAGTAAACTGGTTTTTAAAAGCACTTATCCAGGTAGAAGTCTGAATAAAAATGAAAACTTTGTTTTTGTTTTCTTACAAAATGAAAAAAAAACAATGCAAAAATAATGCAAAGATCTTCAAATTAAAGCAAATTCAATTACTATAAAGCAGTAATAGAATCAGGAATGTACAAAACAGATAAAATATTTTTCTATTATTTCTGAAATTACAAATGAGTTCTGTGTAGTCAGGCATTCTAAAGATGAACTTTTTATTCTTTTGTTTTTAATTTGGATGTTTACTTTTAAATCTCAAGCAGTTTCTATTTGTATTATTAGAATCCTAAACCCCAAACGCAAATATACTGTATTTCCACTAGACTAGATCAGGAAATGGTCAATTGTTGAAGTGTTTGTATTAACAACAAAGGGTGGACAGAATGTGGTCTACAGACTGAAGGTGGCCACGACTCCTTCTGGAGGCCATAGAGTCCCCATTACTTTCACCGTCACCAGCCACACTAAGAATGTGCTCTTCCAGGGCACCAATGCTATAGCTACAGTGCTAGGACCTGGTGTCATTTTGACAATGCTGCACCAGTAGACGCATTAGGAGTCCTGGCATACTCCCCACTCCCAAGCCCGCACCTTAGCTTTTGAGACACGGCAGGGCTGGCTCTCACCAGCACACCCTCAAAGCAAAGACTAATGTGGAGCTGAGAGATGAACAGGACTGTGGGCACAACGGTCACCTCAGGGAAGCTGAAAATTATTTGAACAGAAAGTGCTCTCCCCATTTCCCAAATGGGGAGGCGGGTATCATACCACGGTTAAGAAGCAACAAAGTGCTTACTTTTCCTGGTTTGCTGGAGCTGCCCAAATAGAAGAGACCTACCACAGAGGCTCTATGTTCTTTTGACACTTGAGTGGCCCTTGTGAGCCATGTTCTTTATAGTACTTCACCCAGTGGAAGGCACACTAATACAACTTCATTATCAGACAAAAACTCAGTTCAAAGTTGGCTAGGATCGTAAGTCACAAAAATGTCTGTCTGTGAAACAGTCCGTTTAAGATGCTTCTCCCAGTAATTTCTGTGCTCAGGGTGTCTGCTTACATTTCACAGAGCTGCAGCCATCTCCCCTCCTTAGGGGGACACAGAAGGGCATCTAATCTCATCAGCTCAATCACTCCATTCTTTAGGGCCAACAGTCATTTTTTAAAATGAGAATCCGTAGACCCAAAACTCCCAATTTCCAAACTCTTAACTATACAGCTATCTCCAGACAGCCTATCACACCAAATGCCTGGTTCCACCTGCAAATGCACAAGATACCAGCGAAAGAATAACTGAAATCTGAAATTTGACCTTTCACTCACATTTAAATTCAGCTTTTCTTTCTCCACTTATGTATTTCCCATGAGAGAAAAGCAAATGTAATACTTCTTTACCTTAAAAAAACTAGATTATTTAAACATGGTATTTCTTATATAAAGCATGGCTTTTATTTGTTTACTTGGCTTTATAAGAAAACTAAAAACTGAAGTGACTTTTATCCAAATTAATTTTTCTAGAATAGATTCAAGTATATTGTGTGGGAATTGATTTAAGAGATTCCTGTGAAGGATTCTTCAGCAAAGCCCCTTTAAGGACCACTAATATTATCTTCAGTCTCTGCCCCTTTAAAGTTATAACCTCTCTTTAGTAACAGACAAAAACAGTTTCATATGGAAAAGCTGTCACTAATGACTATATCCAAAGCCACACTCTGGGTAGGAAATAGGACTAGCTGGTGTTGCTGTGTGGGTGACAGCAATGACATCCTGACCTCTTCTGTTAGGTAGTTCAGAAATATTTAACCCACATCTGTAACAACATTTTGACATCCCACAGCAGTTCAGACAAAACTGGCTATGCTTAAAAATATATACAACCCTAACCAGCTTTTCTATTTTAGTGTAAAAGCAGTGCATGAATAATCTATAATAAAACTAAATGTAACATGGTTCTAATTTTAAATAATAGACTAGTGTAATTAAACAAATACAATAGAAAAATATTTGATATATCTGGAAAACAACAGCTAGCTAATACCAAATGAGTACTAAGACATTTATGCATTATAAACAAATAAACAAAAGGAGGAAATGGATGTGCTGCCACTCCTCCATCATTTCCTACTCTGGCTCTCACTGCTCTGATAAAAAGGGAGTTCACTTCACTTTACCTGACAGCAGTGGCTACTCCAGGATGGAGTATTTCAAAAAGGCTCATTTGAAGCTCAGTGAACTGGTGAAGCCAATAGAAGCTGAGTCGCAACACCTGTCTATGTGTGACTCAGTGTGACACCTACAGATCACAAAAAGCCAGAATTCCTCTCCTGATTAGGACTCTGAAAACATATACCACTCCAGACACGCAGGTTGTTAATATTTTGTGTCCGCTTGAGCCTTAATAAAAAGGCAGTTGGGATAAGTTGGCAGAGGGAACAGCCTTGAAAGGACAAAAAAGTCACAAAGACTGAATGCTCGCTCACCCGAAATATGCTTTCCTTTTAAAAGCCTTAGGCTGCCCCACCCCCACCCCAGCAGAGAAAGGTAGACCTGGGAAGTTCTTCTTTGCAAGCTGTTCTCTGACCAATTTTGGGCATTCCCTTTGCCCTACTTTCAGATCTTTATAGAAACCTTAGCGCTTTTCTACCAGGTTAGGAAGGGACATGAGGGGAGAGAAATATACACTGCAGACAGCAATTATTCTCTGACTATAGGATATACATTGTCCTGGTCCTGCTGCTTATCTTGGGCTACCTGCTGTCTGCCTCTGTGGGATGCTGGCAGGATAACTGAGGGACAACTGAGGCAGGACAAACTGATTCCTGACAGTTGGCAGCAAAGGTAAACATTCCAGATGAACTGTAGCCTGTCAGAAGGTACAAATGTTGAAGTGCTGAGAACTCCTCTTTCCCTTGAGACTTCACACTCTGACTTGTTTCCAAATGACAGGCTGCACTGATGGCAGTCCTTCAGAACACCTTAACAGTATGCCTGTATGCCTCCCAACAGTCACACCTCCTTTCCTGGAACATAGTCTTCCTGTGATAAGTGGGGCCAAATTCTTAATGTCTAACCCACCCAAGCATTTCTGAGTACTTGTTAAATATCTTAATACATCAATCAATCCTCCCAAATCTATCTAGCTTGTTTATCTTACATGTGACCTTAGACTTGTTTGCCTCAATACATTATCAAGGAATCTAACAAGAGCTGTATCCTGCAGGACAGGTACTTCGAAAAAAAAAAAAAATCCCTCCAATTCTTGTCAGTTTATTCAAAATGCACATTTTAACATTGTTCAGGAGGAACCAAAGAATGTACATATTAATTCAAAGTAAATATAAGTTCCAGGAATAATCTAAATACTTCATTTATTCAAAAATGTATCAGAATGCCATATCACTTGAGAGGATGAAGGTATTAGTGTTTTTCGGTGGCTACTGTCTTTTTGTCTTATATTCTTTTTAAAATTTTTTTAAAAGACTGTGTCATCTCCACTTTCCTTTCCTGTCCTCCATCCATTTCCAATCCCCAATCTCATTACCAGCCCCAAAGCAGCCCACCTGCAGGCTTGTCCTCCCTGTCTGCCTCCATTATGTGGGGCTCCAGGGGCCTAGTCTTCCTCCCTTACCCCATCCCTTTGAGTCAGATATCAGCGCCTGGAGGCATTTTCTAGAAGGGGAGGAGGCGACCTCTGGCCATACCTTCATGGCAATCAGGTAGGATATCCTTACTCTCCTTCTGGTCCTCCACTGCTAATTCCCCAGTCTCATGCCCAGGTCCGGTGCAGACCACTTGCAGGGACCTGTTCTGCCTCTGTCTCTACTCCTGTGTACTCAAGCAAATCCCATGGCAGACCCAGCTTTCCTCCTTCCTGTAGAGCCTTCTCAGAGCCCCCATTCTAGCCCAGCTCCATTTCCTGTGTCAGTCCCCAACACCTAGAAACATACGAGACCTGGCAGGGACCTGGAAGCACTCCCTACAAAGTGACTCACAGCCACCATATTTTCATAAAATCAAGAAAGAAATCAAGTAACAGAAAACATTCATCGCAAACAAGAGCACAATCAACACCTAGAAAAACAAAATCATTAATACACAAGACACTATGTCTCCACCAGGACACAGCAATCCTACTACAGTAGTCCCAGAGAACTGCAATATAGCTAAAGCATAAGACAAGGACTTCAAAACAGCTATTATGAATATGTTCAAGGTCCTTAACGAGGACATGAATAAATCCATTAATAAAGTCTGTGAAAACACAAGTGGCATGAAGCGATGAAAACAATTCAAGTCATGAAAGTACAAACAGAACTGCTAAAGAAAACCCAAACTGAGGCAAAACTGGAAAAAACAAATTTAGAAAGTCTAACAAAAACGTCACCCAGAATACCAGAGATGGAAAACAGAATCTCAGGCATTGAAGACACAATAGAAGGAAAGGATACCTCAGTCAAAGAAAATGTTAAATCTTACAAATAAATAAATAAATTCTGGCACAAAAGACCTAGGAATTCTGGGACAACATGAAAACACCAAATCTATGAGTAAAAGAAATAGAGGAAGGAGAAGAAACCCAATTCAAAGGCACAAAAATATTTTCAACAAAAAATCATACAAGAAAATGTCCCTAAGCTAAAGGAACACATGCCTATTGAGGTATAAGAAGCATACAGAACACCAAATAGACTGGATCAGAGAAAGAAGTTTCCTTTGGCACATAAAGTTATAAGGTGTCTGAAGGGAAAACTCCAGAGATACCTGTATAAGTCATTTAGAGTCTAAATTTACTGCTGGTGTGACTGTGCCAAGTACAACAGGAAACAGCAGCATTAACTTTCAGTACGTTTAGGTTTTTAAAGGCAAAAAAAAACCCAATCGCGATATCTACAGAAAGGCAACTGTGGACAGGAGCCATCCTTCTGTTGCATTCAAGCAACATATCCAAACATCAAGGACAGAAACCACCTTAGGATAAAAGGATGGAAGACGATATTCATACTGATGAACTCAGGAAACAAGTAGGTGTAGCCATTTTAATATCAGACAAGATAGACTTCAAAAACAAAACCAAACAAAAGAGATGGGGAAGGATACTACATACTCATCAAAGGAAAAGCCAAGAGGATATTGCAATTGTAAACATTTACAGACCAAACACAGTGGCACCTATGTTCATAAAAGAAACACTACTACAATTTCTACCACATACTAACCCTTATACACGATGGTAGGAGATTCTAACATCCCACTCTCACTAATAGGTCATTTATACAAAAGCAACAACAACAACAACAAAAACTAAAACCAGAAATTCTGGAACTAAATGATGTCATTAATCAAATGGACCCAGCAACATTTATACTTTCATTTAAGCACAAAAGAACAAACCTTCTCAGCATATCATGGAACTTTCTCCAAAATTGATCACATACTTGGAGACAAAGCGAGTCTCAACAGACAGAAGAAATTTGAAATAACACCCTGCATCTTATCTGCCCACCAGGGTTAAAGCTGGAAATCAACAATAACAGAAATAACAGAAAGTTTACAAACTCATAGAAACTAAACAAGTCACCCCCGAATGAAAAAGGAGATCAGATAGGAATTAAGGAAGAAATTAAAATCATTTTAGAATTGAATGAAAATGAAAACACAGCACAGCCAAATCAATAAAATAAAATAAAATAATAAAATAAGGGCCAGATCTAGTATTGGTAACTTAAGGGCACACCTGTAAGTTCTTGAAAAAATAAAAAAAAAAAAAGAAAAAGAAAAAGAAATTATACCCAAAGGAGTACAACAAGGAATAATCAATTTTAGGGCTAAAATGTCCATCAAAATCCTTCACAGACATCGAAAGAACAATACTCAACTTCATATAAAGAAGCAAAAAAGACAGGATAGCCAAAACAATCCTGTACAATAAAAGAACTTTGGGGGCATCACAATTCCTGACTTCAAACTCTATTACAGAGCTACAGTACTGAAAACAGCCAGGTATTAGCATAAAAACAGACAGGAGGACCAATAGAACTGAATCGAAGACCCAGATATCAATCTACACACCTACAAACACCTGATTTTTGACAAAAAAAAAAAAGGCAAAAAATAGAAATGGAAAAAAGAAAGCACATTCAACAAATGGTGCTGGCATAACCAGACATCAACATGTATAAGAATGAAAATAGATCCATATCTACTGTTATGCACAAGACTCAAATCCAAATGGATTAAAGACCTCAAAATAAAAGTTGGTGTAGGAGGTCCTTCTGTATTTCTGTTGCTTTCACTGGTTAAATAAAGAAGCTGCCTTGGCCTTTTGATAGGGCAAAACTTAAGATAGGCTGGTAGACAAAATTGAATTCTGGGAGAAAGAAAGCAGAGTCAGAGAGAGATGCCATGGAGCCAGCATCCAGTTCAGACATGCTGAATCTCTCCCGTAAGCCACAGTCACATGGTGATACACAGATTATTAGGTATGGGTTAAAGCAAGATGTGAGAGTTAGCCAATTAGAGGCTAGAGATAATGGGCCAGGCAGCAATTTAATTAATACAGATTTCTGTGTGATTATTTCGGGGGTTAAGCTAGCCAGGCACCGGGAACGCAGCCTGCTCTCATACAACAGAGTGGAGCCCAACGTGGTCTACTAGATCCACTTAAAAACCTGAGCGGGCTTGAAAAGGAATTCTAGACACAAATATAGAGTTTAACACAGCTTTTTGCTGTTTGCTGGCCAGGTGTCGCAGAGAAATTTCCCTGACTCAGCAGCCATAGCAGCAAAAAAAGCTGAGCGTTTTTAAAACGCAGCTTCCTGAGCTGTGCCGCCAGCGTGAACTCAGGCTATAAAGCATTTCAATGACTTTTGTGGGACTGGATGTTTGTGTGCCGCTCGGGATCGGGAAGAAAGTACTCTGAGACCATGCTCAGCGCTCCCCACCTGCACCTGGGCGGATGGCGGGATCAGGCTTAGGCAAACAGGAGAGCAAGGCGGATTCCTGCCGCCATACAGAGAGATGTTTCCAGGCTGTGCAGTGCTCTGCCTGTCAGATTTGGATGTAACTTGGATGAAAAGAGTTTCTGTGCTGCACGCTCAGTCTCAGAATTAAACTGCTGAGTGTGGCTCCTACCTGGTGGCCCCAGAGCTAAGGAATGGTACGTTCACCATTTTGAAACTGGAGAGAAGTGGAGCCAATATTCAGAACAGCCCTCTGACTCAAGAGGCACAAGCAGCTCTGCCACGTTGGACTGGGTGGGGCAAGCCCACAGTACCTATTTTTGACCTAGGAATGTCACAGCTTAGATTCTTAAGCACTTATTGATTTAAAGCTGCAAATCAAAAATGTTCCTAGACAGTAAGAATTACAGATTCACAATAGGACAGATTCAGACATAAAAGACCTCTAAATGGGTCATAGTGTTAAATAGACATACGTAGGCTTAGGAGAGAGAAGAAAAAGAGCATTAAAAAGTCATAAAGTTAATGCAAAAAAAAGGGTAAAGTCTTTAAAGAGACAGGGTACAGATAGTTACAGATTAAAAGAAATAAAGAAAAGCCACGTAAAAATGGAAAATTCAGAGAGTCTGGATTCTATGTATAATTGTGTTTTCTTTGAATTTTTGACTGTGAAGGAGCTAAATGCAGACAGACATTTCATTGCTAAGCTAATCCAGCTTGTATATTATAAAGGTATCTTGACTTCAGAAATTGAGTCTAAGGATATGATGCTTTGGAAAAGAGGTTCTTCTTTTGTTTTCACAGAGGATGAGACCCTGTGGATTGCTTCTATCCCAATAGGGTATGATAAACCACACCCTCCTAAAAGGTTGCTGAAAACACCCTCAAAAACTTACTTTGCTCAACTGCTGACTGAGAGGAACTTAACACACAGTTCATACCATGAAAGACCTGAATAACAGTGCCCCCATACAGCATGAACCAGTTTGGAGAGAAACAACTGTGCCCATATTTCCAAATATTGTTTATAAATGTTCTTTTACATTTAAAGGGGGAGATGATATAGATATGAATAATTTGCATTGGTATAAATCTTGGTTTATTGATATAAATTTAAGGTCAAACTTGTTATATGTATATGGATTTCTGATCATGATTAAAGTATTGTGATTGCGTAGTTCATTTAAAAATGTAATGTATAATTAAGAAATATAGGTTAATAGATAATCATCTACAATAGTCAAGTTTGTAGTCATGTTAGTTAGATTTTCTAGATGTGCATAGATATATTTCAGTCAGATAGGCATTCTTCATATCTTTCAAAGACTACAGAATACGGCATTTTAAATGTTTTAATAACTTAGGGTTTTCATGACAATGAGACATGTCTGCTCCTGGCAGCACCAGCTACTTCAAGAGGAGGCTGGGCATCAAAAAGGCTCCTTATGGAGTTTAACCATCTGGGCAAGAAACCACTCTTGCCTGGACTGTTGCATAAACTGGACACAAAGAACCCACAGAAAGAGGACTGCTGAACTTGCCTAAAGGTGAGATGTTCTTTCGAGGTTCCTGATTCATGAAAGAGTCTGTGAGACATTCTGCAGGATACAGAAGAAAGTGAATGAACTGTCTTTGAATTTTCCTGCTTCATGGAAATGTCTGCTGGATACTATGGGCCTGTAGGCCGAAGATGGATGCCCCAACAGTACAGAAGATCTTTGGGTGTCTGTACAGGCAGCGAGATGTCTCTGTCATTTCTAGAATTTTGGAAGTTTCTTACTTCTTGTTTACTTAGGTAATATTATATCTTTCTGGAGTCTTTGATGGAATTGAATAATAGATAGGTAGTTAAAAGTTTTCCTTATTTATGATAAAAGATAAAATAGATATAAATATTGTAACTGTAATTCTTGCTTGATAACTGTTTTGTTATATGTAATTTCACTATGTTAAAGTGAAAGCCTTTCTTGTTTAAACAGAAAATGGGGAAATGCTGTAGGAGGTCCTTCTGTATTTCTGTTGCTTTCATTGGTTAAATAAAGAGACTGCCTTGGCCTTTTGATAGGGCAGCCCTTAGATAGGTGTGGTAGACAGAACAGAATTCAGGGAGGAAGAAGGCAGTGTGGCAGACACCATGACTCTCCTCTCCAAGATGAACGCTGGTTAGACTCAAGGCCAGTAAGCCACAATCAAGTGGTGATACACATTAACAGAAATGGATTAATCAAGATGTGAGAGTTAGTCAGTAAGAGGCTAGAGCTAATGGGCCAGGCAGTGTTTAAATGAATACAGTTTCTGTGTAATTATTTCAGGTGTAAGCTAGCAGGACGGGAAGGAACGAAGAAGGGACCATGCTCCTCTCGGGTGGCAGGATGTGGCCCGCTCCTCCCTACAACAAAACCAACCACACTAAATTGGAAAAGTGGGAAGTACACTTGAATGCATTGACACAGGAGACCACTTCCTAAATATATCCCCAGTAGCACAGACACTGAGAGAAACAATTAATAAATGGGAACTCATGAAACTGAGAAGCATTCTGGCAGCCTAGAGAATGAGAAAAGATCTTCACCAACCCCACATCTGACAGAGGGCTGATCTCCAAAATATACAAAAAACTCAAGAAATCAGTCATCAAAGGAAAAAATAATCCAATAAAGAAAACGGAGTACAGACCTAAACAGAGAAATTTCAACAAAGAAATCTAAAATGGCTGAAAGACACATAAGGAAATGTTCAACATCCTTAGTCATCAGAGAAATGCAAACCAAAACAACTCTGAGATCCCATCTTACACCTGTTAAGAGTGCCTAAGCTCAGACACTGATGACAACTTCTGCTGGGGAGGATGTGGGGCAAAGAGAACACCCCTCCTTTGCTGGTGGGAGTGCAAACTGGTATAGCTGCTTTGGATATCAACATGGTGATTTCTCAGAAAATTAGGAAACAACCTACCTCAAGACCCAGCAATACCACTTTTGGGTATTTATCCAAAGGATGCTCAATTATACCACAAGGACATATGCTCAACTATATTCATAGCAGCATTATTTATCATAGCCAGAACCTGGAAACAACCTAAATGCTTCTCAACTGAAAAATGGATAAGGAAAATGTGGTACATTTACACAATGGAGTACTACACAGCAGAAAAAAAATGATATCTTAAAAATATCAGGCAAATAGTTGGATCTAGAAAACATCATATTGAGTGAGGTAATCCAGACCAAGAAAGACAAATATCATATGTACTCACTCAAAAGTGGCTTTTAGATATAACACAAAGAAAACCAGACTACAAATCACAATCCCCGAGAACCTAGACAACAATGAGAATCCTAAGAGAGACATACATGGATCCAATCTACATTGGAAATATAAAAAGACAAGATCTCCTAAGCAAATTGGGAGCATGGAGATCAAGAAGAGAGTAGAAGGGGAGCAGAGAAAAACATATAGCTCAATAAAAACAAACAAAAAAAAAACAAAGAAAAGAAACTACCTCTAAAAAAGATATAAACCTGAAGTTTTAAGTGCTAGAAACAAAGAAAATATACTTGGGGCTAAAATCACTAAAATAGAAACAAACAAGCAAGCAAATGACAAAATAATACAAAGAATCACGCAAAAAAAAAGGAAAAAAGCTAAAATTACAATCACAATTATATATCATCTCATGCCCACGAAATTAGCAAAATAAAAATTTTAGCACTGAGGCTGTGACCTAGTAAGGGTCCTCACACCCTTCAGATGGACCAGCAAACAGTTCTACTATACCAGGCAAAAGATGAATGTTCCGTGGCCTCAGCATTTCCCTGAGTTATCGGCCCTCTGACTGTTCAAAGCACAGGCTTTTAAAAGTAATCTTGCTGTATATTCTATGTGACAAGACCTGTTTTATAAAATCCTAACAGATAAATGTCATAATTATGCACTTCATCAAGAATTCTTTAGTCACTGCATGGAAGCAACTAGTGTATTAACTAATTTCATACCACTTGTCATTTAAGTTATCTCATGTATTGCTACTAGTACCCAAGTGTGGTTGGTCTCATGCTAATGAGGTACTAACACTAGTGTCACTATAGTTACATATAGGCCCCTCACTGATAAATTCCACTGTTTAAAAAAAAACTGACAAGATTTCATATTAGTAACTTAAGGACATACTGTAAGTTCTCAAACAAACAAAAAAATTCATACCCAATGAGTACAGTGAAGAATAATCAAATTTAGGACTGAAATCAATAAAATAGAAACAAAGAATGACAAAACAATACAAAGAATCAATAAAACAAAGAGTTGGTTCTTTTAGAAAAATTGGTAAGATTGATAAACTATTAGCCAAACTAACTATAAGAGAAAGCAGATACAAATTAATAAAATAAGAGAGAAAAAGGGGAATGAAAGACACCAAGGTCTTTTTTAAAATATACACTATAATAGACTCTGAAGAGGAATATCAGCAAACATCCCTCAGTATTTAAGCAAATTTACTGATTTTAGTCTTTATTGTATTTATTTTGTGTGTGCAACAGATGGTTGTGTAAGGGGACTCTTCTGCCAGAGCACACACGTCAATGTCAGAGGACAACCTGAAGGAGTTGTTTCTCTCCCAGCAAGGGAGTTCCAGGGATGAGAGAGACTGCCTAGCAGGAAGGCAGCAAGAGCGTTTACTTGCTGAACTCCCCCACCTAAGTTCTTAAAAGTAGTTTAAAGATAGGCCAGTTTAATGTTTTGAGATAGGTTTTTCCCAACTGTCTTCTAAGAAATAACATATATCAGTATGTGAATATGGTTTCACCTCATAACCTTCCAACACTGGTTAAGACATAAATTTTTGTCATATGGGTAAAAATGTTCCATTGACTTTAATTTTTCACCAATTTAAGCAATACAGTAAGGCCAAAGATTTTTGTTTATAGTTCACTTAGTTTTTACACAATTTACCTATGTAATCTTCACCCCGTTTTTTTTTTCTCTAGAAGTGTTTAAATTCTCTTAAAAGTTCTTTAGAGTTCATTTTTTTTATAATTTTTTTTTTGATTTTTCGAGACAGGGTTTCACTGTGGTTTTAGAACTTGTCCTGGAACTAGATCTTGTAGACTGGGCTAGCCTTGAACTCACAGAGATCCGCCTGCCTCTGCCTCCCAGTGCTGGGATTAAAGGCATGTGCCACCACCGCCCAGCTTCTTTAGAGTTCTTAACTTTTTGAGAATATTAATCCTTTACTGTTGGTTATATTAAGCATCATTTATCAATATTTTCCCTCCTTGGTCCAACTAAAACTTTCAACTTTTAAGTAATACAAGCATTATGCTTTCTTTATAGATCATTGTTTGATATGCAATTTTTAACATATAGATTTTAAAGACTTAGCTCATTATCTCTCATATAAGATAAATTTCTCTGAAATATAAAAATAACAGCACCTCCAAAGGTCAGTGTGAACATTAATTACAGATTACAATCACATGCTTGACAGATAGAAGGAATGTCAACTGCTAGCAGTCATTTGCAGCAGACAGCCAACAGACCAGAGATTCTGATTACATACATCTGAGCAGGCGCGCTTGATGATAACAACACAACAAAGAAAATCATCCAAAGACCCTGATATAAAACTGCATAGCACAGGATCACAGAGTGGTCACAGGGAAGGCTGTGGATGGCCAGGCTCACTTACCTTACTCTTCTCCTTCCTCTGCCAACTCTGTTTCTTTGTGCACTACCACCCTTGTGACCGACATATCCGGGTGCTGCTCTCTGGCTTCCCTGATGGCCTGAGCCAGCGCCTACCAGGATCAGAACAACAATCATGAGCTGAGTTATTTGGTTCTGCCTAAAAATGGCAGAATACATGCACCTTCATCTACTACACAAAAGGTCCAGCCAAACTGTTCTTGTGGTCTTCATTTACAATAACAGAATCACTTAAATTGGATTCACTGATCATTTCAGAAAACACCTGCCATTTTCTCTGCTTCCTGACTTTCCTGTGTACCTCTAAGGGAGACACATATAGGAGAAACATACTGGCTTTGAAATCCAGGTTTGTACTCACTGTGGTATTAGAAGAATGTGGTTTTCCTCTGAGCTTTATAGAACTTCACCAGGAAGCTTAGACTAATGATGAGGCAATACAGCTCATTTTGAGGTTTGTTGTAAGAATTTAGAAATGATGTCAATTAACAAGTATAATGCCTCATCTCTACAAATGATAGTAGTTTCCTGCTGCCTGCTGGAAACTCCAAGACATGGGACCATGTCTTCTAATCTTTGTCATCTAGGACTCTAAGTAATTGTCTGAATTTAAAAAGATTACACTAAAACATTATAAGAAAAAATGCCCATAAACTTATAGGGGACAGAAATAAAGAACAATAATAACAATAAAAACAATCATTAAGAAGAAATACATTGTCTGACAACAGGTCAAGACTTTGCAGCTGGAGATCCAAGGTTAATGGTTCTTTCTCAACCCCAAGTAGTCAGCACCAGCAGCACATGGGGAGGCTCCAGACTGTGACTACACAGCTCCACAGTCTCTTCAAAGATGAGGCAACAAGAAAGAAGAATACCTCTACTTCAGAAAGCAAACTATGTAACATGCAAAGACCCTATTTTTAAGAGGGAGACATATCTTTCTTAATTATTGAGATTTTCATTTGCAAAGAAGTTCTGAAAGAAAAAAAAAACCCACAGAAAAACAAAGTCTAGGAAAGAATCCTAAACAAATATATTCCTCGAAGATATAGATCACCTTATTTCAGAAGGAAATTATGTATTTGAAAACAGTGAAGAGCAGTGCAACATTTCTTTTGCTCTGGTGTCTATCTTTAGGAACAAACATATTACTGGATCATGTTGCATTTTTTCTCTGCTATAATATTATGGAGTGTGGTGGTTTGAAGAAACAGCCCCCAATGGGAATGAAACTATTAGTAGGTGTGGTCTAGTTGGAGGAAATGTGTCACTGTTGGGGTGGGCTTTGAGGTCTCATATGCTCAAGCTATGCTCAGAGTGACTCAGTTCACTTCCTGCTGCCTGAAGACCAAAATTTAGAACTGTTAGCTCTTTCTCCAATACCATGTCTGTCTACATACTGCCATGTCCCACCATGATGAACCTCTAAAACCCTAAGTAGCCCCAATTAAATGTTTTCCTCTATAAGAGTTGCTGTGGTCATGGTTTCTTTTCACAGCAACAGAAACCTTAACAAAGGCGTGGAGTATACTCCGGAGCTTTGTTCATTAAATCTAGGTAAAGCTACAAAGTAAAGGAGAAGAGGACAAGCCATAATCAACACCCAGAACATATTAATTTATTGTTTTTATATGTATGGGTTATTTTGCCTGCATGTATACCTGTGTACCCTGTGTATGCTGGTGTCCACAAAGGACAGAACAGAGTGTAAGATCTCCTAGAACTGAAATTACAGATCCACCAAATGAGTGCTGAAAAGGAAGCCTGGATCCTCTAGAAGAAGAGCCAGGGGCTCTTAATCACTTAGTCACCTCTTCAGTCTGTATTATGCTTGTAATTTGTTTCATTGCATATCATCTTAAAAAATTAATTAACATTAATGTAATAAAATGTTAATAAGATACTACTATAACAATAATAAAGACAGTGAGAAATATCATACTGCCAAATTGATAGGGAAAAAAAGTGAACCTGGGTCTCAGTATAGTCAGGTTAGTCTTGAACTTCTTGGGCTCCTTCTACTTTAGCTCCTGAGATGTAGGACATGATGTAGGACAACAGGCATGCAGCACCATACCAGGCTGAGAACTATTTTATTAGAAAGAAATATGCTAAGAATAAGTATAGTGTAGTTTTTTTTTCGTTCCTGGAATGGAGCAGCAAATTATGACCAGCAGAGAAAGAAGAGCTTCTAAGCTGGTTTCTATGGGAGTATGCCTATCAGACATATCAAACTGAGACATTTTTGTGTCTCCCTCAAATAAAGGAATCTTCCAATACTAAAACTTCTTTGAACAAAAGGAAGGAACTAGAAAAAATGGGAATGGTATTAGTCACTATATGACCAGCATCAGTTTTTGTCAAGAAACCAATTTCTTCATTTAAGGTACATAGTTCCAAGGATCCCAGTACAGTTTTAAGGAGAAAATGGGCCCATCATGAGCATCTGGCGGCAACTATGCAGATTGGACACCACTTAAGCAGTGCTGAAGCATAAAAGAGATAGTGTGCTCTCACATTAACATTAAGGATACTGAATCACCCTTTTTAAATAGAATTGTGTTATTTTAGGAACCACATGTTTCATATTTGTTATTGATATTTGCCTTTTACAAGCAATGCTATATAAACTTGAGTTTTCAAGGCAAACAGGTTAAAAGGTAAAACCTGAGGGATACCCAGCTGGGGAAGCATTGTAAAGTGTGAAAGGGAAAGGACTAAAACAATGATTGGAAAATACTCTTCTTGCCTAGAACACTGTAGGAATTTAATAAATATACTTCTTGAGCAAGAATGTCAGGGAAAAAGTAAGAGTCTGGTATGCTGCACCTCTGAGTCAGGGAAGTCCAGACTGTGTGGGAAGGCGGAGGTGTCAGTTCCGCAGACAGTTCTTCCATGTCCAGTGCGCTCTCATTTCCCAGGAACCCCCACTCTTAAGTCCATACTTAGCATCTGGGGCAATCTTTATCTCTAACCCCCAGAAATTAAAAATATAACAAACCAACAGGCAAACAAATGGATCCCAAACATTATGAAACATGTAATCAAAATACCAGGCTTACAAAGGTCACAAAATTCCATCCTTTCTGGTCATACACAGAGCCTTTCTCAAGCAAGCAATTCTTATCTCATATAGCGGCCCTCCTGGGCACCATGTTCAAAGCTGTGTGTCTATCATTTGTCCCTATATTCCAACAGAAGAGGTCTGCTAAGACCTTCTTTTCATTTCTTCAAGTTGTGGAGAAAAATACCTTATTCTCCTTTTAAAAATTAATCAAAAAGAAAAACTAAGAAAGAAAGAAAGAAAAGGGAGGGAAAAGGAAGGAAGAAGGAGGAGGAGGAAGGAAGGAAAGAAGAGTAGGAAAGTAAACGAGGGAGGGAGGGAGGAAAAGAGGGAAGGAGGCAGGCAGGCAGGCAGGCAGACACTCTTGTCATCACTTGCGGCTAGTCTAAAATCAAGCTTCCAGCAGCCCCACTTCTTACCTGCCTGCTTTATAACCAAGCATTGACCTATCTCAGAACTGAAACGTAGTTCTGGTTTTAAAAACAAAAAAAAAAAAAAATAGGTTCAATATAAATTTTCATTTTGAAAGAAATATGAGATCTTTCCTTCCCTTGACTACCCCAAATTGTCACAGGAAAAATACTTAGCAGTCACTAGTTCAACTTTTCTAATGCTACAAAAATCACTTGAAAATGCAACAACCAAGCATAAGAAACCTTGGTGGCTTGTTTGTTTGGGCACTGTCATTTACTGCCATTTGTTTTAAAGTATTTAACAACTTGTCTTTAAATCAGGCCAATGTGAATTCCTACTGCTCACCAGAAGTCCCCATTATCTTGCATGTCAACCCAGTGAAAGATAAACATTACTTCATGCTTTGTGCTGGTGTATTTAGGAAAGTTCACAGGACAGGCTGTGAGGTGTCCTTCTGCCATACTTAGGATGCACCAGGAAGTAACTAGGCACAGATGGGACAGGCAAGACCCTTACCTGATCGTGATCAAGGGCTGCATCTCCTGTGATCACAATGCGTTTCTCAATTCTTGTTTCAGAGATTCCACCTTTCACAGTCTAGAGATCACAAAAAAAAAAAAAAAAAGAAGAAGAAGAAAAAGAGAAAACAATAACCAGAGCTGACAAGCAGAGAATAACAGCAAAGCCCGACTTTCAACTTCTGACCATCTTAATACCAGAATCAGGCTCTGGGTGTTTTTTTATGCTATGCTTTTCAGTTCCACAGAGACCTACTGTTAAAGTGACAGTGTCCATGCATATCCTTTACTTGAAAGCAGTCCTTAAAACACCAAGATTCTGGTGAGATTAAAATGGAACAAATGTCTTTTTTTAAAAAAAAAAAAATCTAAGTAACTCCACTGGGACAATCTATTACATTCATTAAGTTTCTTCCCTATCAGTTGGCCAATTTTTGAAAAGGAGCAGAAAGAAGAAATAATTGGCATTTATAGCTATGAAAATTTTGGATGTGTTTTTGATTTAGAAAACTGATACTGCACTTTTGATGCTTGATTACAGTCATACAAATTCATTTAGTAGGACATTCATTTGATTTAGTGAAATTACAAAAAAAACCCTTGCATCTGATTTAAAGTAAACAAATAATATTTTCATTAAAAGTTTGATCTGATGATTGCTTCCAAGTGTGGTTGTGCACATGGACACAGAAGACGCTGTGCATAGGCTGTGTAGAAAGACTGGGGAGAAGGAGGCCCTTAATGAACTGCCTCACAGTGGTACTGGTCAGGTGCAAGCTAAGAATGTCTGGGGCAGGCTGGAGAAGTAGAAGGCCAGAGAGATCCTCTGAGACCTTTGCAAAGAACACAGACAATACCAAAGTTCCAAAAAAAAAAAAAAACCACTCAGGCAACCTCTATCACCTTTACAACCCACACACCAATCACACGCAGTGGCACTTAACTAAGAAATAAAGCTTATCACTAGCTCTACCACCTGAACATTTGTTAAATTGAGTACCAACGTATCTGCATTTTTAATTCACAAAATTTCTTACTATTTTTGCTTATTATTTAAGTTATTGTCTTGAAACATGAAATGGAAAGGGTATAACAGATATATTTAAGGCTACTAAAAGCACCAATCCAATGTGAAAATAAAAGCAAAATTAAATACTAGAAAATCAGACTTGAATTACACTGGAGTGCATCAGAATCAGCTGGAAGCTTTTCCCAGGGTTCCAATAGGTCTGGAGGAAGTCATGACTTTTCGACATCCAAGCCCCAGATGCAGCTGATGCTCTCAGGCCAAGGACTACATGAGCTGGTTATATAGTATTACAAGTTTAGAAAAGGTTTTGGGTAAAATGTCTTAAATCAACATACTAGAACTTTAAACAAATGAGAGACGTCTCACAATTTTACTAAAATATTCCTTCTGTCCAGTAGCTGTCTTAAATATAGTCATATTTTTACCCCCTTGTACTTTACAAAACTGTAATTTGGTTCAAAACACATTTGTTGTTGGAGCCTAATTTCTTGGATACTTTATTTAGTTCACTGGCACTGTCTGTGTATTACTCAGAAGTGTGTATAGGAACAAAGGAATAATACAGAAAAGATCTGTTTGCCATGTACCATTCTCTCCCTAGGGTTCCCCTACATTGCTTTACCTTGGTGATGTGTGTGGTTGTCGTTGTTGACACGGACTCAGATGTGATGGTTTGTGCAGTCAGTAACGTGCCCGAATCACCACCAGCCCCGCCATCAATCTTTGGATAGTTGGAGGAAAAATACAAAGTAATGCTTAACTTCCGTCATGTCAGAAAAGACCCCGCCCACTGAGTATGCATCTTCTAAGATTCCACAGTTGGCAGGAGACGCTATCTGCCTGTCCTTTGCATGTTGGTAGTAGTGGTTCATGGTCCAGAAAGCAGCTGGCATTGAAAAGAGGAGCTGTGAACAACAGTGAGTGTACAGAAACAAACCCTGTGCAGAAAGAGGAAGCAGAGTGAAGTAAAGGTGAGACTGCAAGTCATACAGCGGTGAACAGGATTTGCCTGGGGACATTTGTAGAAGCTAGAAAAAGAAACCCTAGAGCCAGGTGAAGAAGTTTCCACAGTGACCAGAAGTACTGACTTTGCTATTGTTTTTTAAGCACAGGTGGGTAAAAATAGGTAAATGTTTTCTCAGATTACTAGTAACAGAACCTGATGAGGACAAACTGAACTTAAATATTTGGTTATTTGCTTATCCCTAACATATTTTGTAACACTTACATAGTTCTTATAACAGTTGGCATCTCATGAGTATATACATATGAGTGTATATATTAATATAAGTGTCTATACTCCATGTATGTCATATACATACACACAATATATATAGCATATATATATATCCCATTGCATATATTTTAAAAGGAGCTATTTTTATTTGTTTGCTTTAACAGTGGAAAAGGCAGAAGATTCTAGAGTTTATCATGAAAAATAACAAAGTAAATTAACAGCGAGGTTGCTTACGTTATGATCGCAAATCTATGTGCCTACTTCCTAACACAACACAAAGATATTCCTCTTGGACTGTCCCGGACATCTGAGATGCTAAAGGTATTTACTTACCACAACACAGGCGTAAGAACAATATTCTCACAAACCTGCCCATGATAAGAAATCTGTTTGCTCTTATGCGGGATCTATGCACACATATGGATAACATGCTTGAAACTGTTTTTTTTCTATTTCTTTTTTTAATTGATTTTTATTGAGCTCTACATTTTTCTCTGCTCCCCTCCCTGTCTCTTCCCTTCCCCTTCAACCCTCTCCCAAGGTCTCTATGCTCCCAATTTACTCGGGAGATCTTGTCTTTTTCTACTTCCCATGTAGATTAGATCCATGTATGTCTCTCTTAAGAGTCCTCATTGTTGTCTACTTGTTTTTGAGACATACTGCATACATAAACACATTCAGTCTCTTAAAAAACTACTTTAAGACCTGACATCCTTCACCTCAGTGCAATCCGGCCAGAGAAAGGCAAAGCACTTATTACATACATTTTACACAGGTCCATTTTGAAATGATGAACCCATTTTGTTTGTGTGTATGTGTGCATGCACATGTGTTTGTAGAGGTCAGAGGACAATGTCAGGTGTCTTACTCAAACGTAGGTCACCTTGTTTGTGAGACAGAACGTCTCACTTGACCTGAAGATAACTAACTCAAATTTGGCTACACTGGCTGGCAGGCAAACCCAAGGATCTTCCCCCAGCACTGGGGTTACAGGCATGAATAACCCCAGCTATGAATAGGGATCTGAACTCAGGTTCTCAAGCTTGGGTGGCAAAGCAAAATAAACTAAGCAATTTCGCCAGACTACTTATTTAAAAACCTTTGCAGAACCAGTGTCTGCAAACCTAAAATCCAGCACACAGTTCTTGTAGTCACTTTGACACTGATTCCATGGAAATAACTGCAAATTTCTAAGAAAAATGACCCAGCAGAAAGGGGAGAAAGCGATGCGGGTCTCTAATATCAGAATAAAGCATGACTCTATTCGGTCTGCTTTCATGGAGTCAGGGCAGGGAGATCCTTATAATACTACAATGCATAAAACTTATCACATCTAGTAAACGTTGCAAGATCATTTCCTTCCCAAGAATGTACCCATAGATACGTACAACAAGGCAGAAGGGTCCTACAGTAACAGGATATAGGGCTTGTGCTGCCTGTCTTAACTAATCATATGTATGGCTCCCTACATAAGAACTAAGTCATCGATATATACTTACACCTCCTCTCTAATTGAGGTTTTTTCTCTCCCTAAGAACCAAAGACTGAACTCTTAGCCTCACATTACTAGAAGTGCTCTATCCCCAGTCCTTTGGAGGTCACCCATTTGCCTATAGCTCTCTGTCTAAATCTAAGACAGCAACGGAGCAGGTTACATTGCCGGAACACCTACAAAGTATGAAAAGCTATGTCAAAGTCAGAAACGGAGAAGACTCTGGAAACAGAAGTATTCATACTAAACAAAAAGGGAATTCAAACAGTCCAAATCTTGAGCTTTTGTACCTGTGGAGACTCATATGTGATGGTTTTGGTCTCAGTTTGAACAATGGGGACTTCCTTGGTGGAGATTTCTGTCCTTTGTGAGGCATCAGAAATTGTTACCATCTCTGTTTTTACCACTGGTGGCTAAGGTGGAAAAGGAAGGGAAAGGTAAATTCTAGTGGTCAAAAAGTAGAAGAGTTTAAAGGAACCTTCAAAAATAATTATTAAACAAAAAAAACCCAAACACACACTCATGCATGAAAAGAGGAAAAGGAAAATAACCTAAAATAAAAGATATAATCTAAAAGATAGAAAAGACAAATTCTCCTTCAGTTATATCTCGTGTGTGTGTGTGTGTGTGTGTAAGCTAAAACATTAAACCCTCCCCTAAATTGCATCGTTCTTCAACTGTGACAACCCTAAACCACTACACTGATACATGTATACTTTACTTTGGGGGAAAAAAATGTTAAAACTGAAAGATAATAGAATGCACTAAAAGTAACCATCTATATTTCTACTGAAGTTTACAGAAAGGGTATTTTCAAGTATGATTATTTTCAATGACTCTCACTGAAAGTTTACTTTCTTTTGCATTAAGTGCAATACAATGTTATATCTAAAATTAGTCCATTGGTGGTACATTAAGTGCTCTGAAAGATTTTAAACATGCAGAGAGGTTCAATTATCTGTTAACCCTGCTGAGCATACATGCTTAAGTATACCAGACTACAGCACTACCAAATATTTTAACACTTCCTTTGAGAGAAAGTCCCAACAGGTATAATTATTTAAATGGAAAAAGCAGTTCAAAGTGTTCAAAAGACACTTGAGAGGCTTTCTCTGAAGTGAAATATGAAATTTTAAAGCCACATATTTACTCCAAAACAAAGCCAATTAAAGACTGCCCACTCTCCATCAGAGAGCAAAGGCTGATAAATCCCGATATTATGGGTTTCTGGAATCAAGAGGCGTTCCTGTGTAAGTAAATTATCATGTGAAAGACATTGCTCCTAATGATCAAGACAAAATCTGAGAGGAATATGCAAGGTTTGCTTTCTTGAAAATAAAAGACATAACTAATATAGAATAGTCTACAAAAAAAATCAATTTGTAAATCATCCAGGACTGATGTAAGAGCCAGAAAAGAGGAGTGCACTTCTGCTGGATGTTTAGTCCTTGATGCCAAGAAGGAAAGGCTCTCCACCAAACCACACTCTCCCTGGACTCCAAAGACAGGAACCACCATGGCATTCAACAACTAATGTCCTTACCACTGTCAGAAACCACCTCACAGCACTTGTTGTTGAGTTCTAAGAAACAGTAAGAAACTAGTCCAGAAAGTCAAACCCAGTCATTACAACAGAAACACATGCACTTAAACCCACCAACTTCCAACATCACACACTACATAAGCCAATGAAACAAGGCATGTGATTGAGGAAGTAGTGCAAAGAAAGGCAAAAAAGCACCCAAAACATGCAAAGAAAAACTGAAATGGAAACGAGAAGAAGAAGAAGAGATGTGGTTGTGGGAGTTTACCCTACAGGCAGTCCAGCTGCAGCAAGGGGCTAGAAACTGTGACCTGAGCTGCAGAACATCTACAGAGCAGTGCTTCCCCCTTCTTCCAGACAGAAAAATCAGATGCTTGCTGAAAAAGTCGAAGGAGAATTAGGGGAAAGGTGAAGAAAGGCAGGCGTTTCCCCCTGAGAAAGAGTGCTAGAGTTTAGCTCATGCTTGAGACTCCCATTTACCTCTGAACAACAAATAATTTCTGGTAAAACATCAATGTCAACATGGGGCACCTCTCCGTTAACTGTGTGTTGCTCTTCCTCGGTCTCTTCTCTTATGTCTTGCTTAACAGTGTCTCCGTGTACACTCTTCTCTCCGGGCAACTTTTGGGCAACTACAGCTTCCTGGGCCTCTGTTTCTACTGGGAGTATACTGGCCTCTGCTTGTCTGTCTGGGATGGCTTCAGGCATTGCTGCCTCCCTCTCTACTACCTGGACTGCTTGGCCGGGCTCTTCCTCCATCTCGTCATAGTCCTCCTGTTCTTCCCTTATGGTGCCCTCGGTCACTCGGTGGTGGGGCTGGTACTCTCCCACATCTTCCTCCTCACTCTCACTGCTGCTGCTGCTCTCAGAAGACAGGGAGGTGGAGTCTTTTTGTGTCACGGGCTCCACCTTACGAGTCTCCCCAGGACCACTCCCAGCTGACATCTCTTTACCATTCATTTCTTCTGTGGTTACTCTTTCGTCTTTCCCAACCTCTGCCCGTCTCTTCTCCTCCACTACATTCAGAGTCTCATGTGAACTCTGTACAAAAAAAAAGTGGATGAGGGAAAACAAAAAAAAATATATGAATAAATAAAAACAGTGGAAACCCAAATTAACCGATGGCAGATTCATGTCATGAAGAAACACAAAGATGACTATGATGGTGACTGAAAGGGAAGCAGGACAACATGAGGCGGATGAGAGGGGTTAGTGTGGCATTAACATGGAAGACGGGAACCTTAACAGCGTCCCTGGCTCCAGTGCAAGGCCCTTCCGATGCAGGAGCGCGAGTCTGGAAACAAAAAGCAACCGAGGACACAAATCAGTATTGTTTACCTCAACAACCACTGAGACAGACACGTGACGACGTAAACACAGACCAGTGACCCTACTGAAACCCGTGCTCAAGGTCACAGGACAATAGATAGATGCCACACCACTTACAAAAAAAAAAAATAAAAGAGAGAGAGAGAGAGACAAACAGCCAGTATTCTTGAAAAGAAATTAAGAAATTTAAAAAAATTATTACAAACCCTATTTATAAAGTTGAAAATGTTAAAAAAAAATGTAGTTATACCTAAGCTTCCTAATCCGCTTAAAGGATAAATTTTAAATCTGTTCCTCAGGGGGTGGGCGGGGGGGAAGCAGGAGGCAGAAGGAGGGGTGGGGGAAGAACTGTGGATGGAATGTAAAATGAAATTAAAAAAAATATTTAAAAAAGCTTTAAAAAGTCAACAACAACAAAAAAAATCCTGTTCCTCAAACACTTTAATTTGAATCTCGAACATTGGCTGGGACCCTAAGTGCAGCATCAAGGATCTCTTTCTCCCCCGACCCCCACCTCCCGGAGTAGGGGTGCTTTTTAAAAAATAGCTTGGCAGCCAGGCAATGGTAGCACACACCTTTAATGCCAGCACTGGGGAGGCAGAGGCAAGCAGATCTCTGTGAGTCTGACCAGCCTGGTTTACAGAGAGAGCCACAGGACAGTGAGAGCTGTCACACAGAGAAACCCTATTCTTGGGGTTAAAAAAAATAAAAAGTTCGGATCAGCAAAATCATATTCGGTATCAAATGGCTATTACTATTAACACATTCATTCCAGACAATTATTAACATCTCAATTTGCAATACAGATAGTTGGGTGGGTGTCAACATTCACCTCATATGCTTTCTCTTAGCATTTAGTTCATTCACTATCACCACTGATACTGGAAATGGGTCAAGCTTACTCCTGAAGACAATCATCCCAAACCCTGTGGACACTATTTCTTAGCAGCATATTAGTTCTATCTGATTAGCACGGTAGCTAACCGTTCTATCTAATACCTGTAATACCTGCATACTGAATATAGGAGTAACATTGCTATGTTGCAGTATTAACCAGGGTAGAGTTCTTTTAGGAGTTTCTAAAGCGTCATATTACCTTACACTTGCACAAAAGAAGCGGAGAAACCAGTTGCATCCTCATGACACTACCAGTGATTGAACTGAAAAGTAATTCTGCTCCAGACAGTAGTGCTGTTTACTCAAGGGGTCACCACATGAATGCAAAAGGACACTGTGTACTCAGAGGTGTCCTAATAGATACCAGGTACTTCATGGGTACCAGTAACACAGATTTAAATGATATAATTCTCAATGGTACCTACAAACATATGCCACAGGCCCCCTACCTATTACTCTGAAATGTATGGTAATTTTATGTTTGAGTTGCTCAAAAGTCATACCATGTAAGCATGTGATTAACAAAATAAGAAAATCACCTTTTCAGTTTTACTGAAAACTATGAGTCTACTTTTATAAACAAGTAACATTTAAGTACAAACTGCTTCACAGAAGAAGGTACCTAGTGCTCAGAGCATTTCTAAGGCAGATGTTTCAGGCTTATTTCAGGCCAGTATATAACTGTTATTACTTTACTTAGCCTCAAATGGCTAGACAGGTTTAACTCAAGTTTAGGGAATTCCAGACCAGCATCCCAACACAATTAGCTCAGGAAGTCTGGCAGGCACGCATATGGTGTTTTGAAAACTAGACTGCCAGAAGATGCCTGAAATTTGGGTCCCGAGAACTCGATCTCTGAAAAGCACTTAGCTAGCTTCCACTTGGCTGACACTTTTCTTTTGCTTAGTAACTCTAGATATGGGTCTCAGTGGCATAAAAAGTTTTCTAAATTTAGTAAGTTTTGTTTTGTTTTGGTTTTTAACAAAAATTAAATAGAAAAAATTATCCAAACACAAATCTACTTCTTTATGTTCAAATTCACTGTTTATAGAATGTTTCTCCCACGCAGTGATTTCACTAGTAAAGTGGAGGGAAAGGTACCTAAATAGTCAAAAGAAGGAAAGAAGGAAGGAGGGAGGGAGGGAGGGAAGGAGGGAGGGAAGAAAGAAGGGAGGGAGGGAGGGAGGGAGGGAGGAAGAAAGAAAGACTATGTCTCTCAAGTGGCCTTTAGTAACTGTGGAAACAAAGCAAAATGCACCTCAGGCAAGCGTGAGAAGGGCGCAGAAGAAAGCATTTCTCTAGGTGAATTAGAGTTCATAACAGCGCCCTCTGCTGTCCAGGTGGTGGCTGAAGGGAAGGAGGCTTTCATACTATGAGAAAAGCCCTTTCCACTAAACAAAATTGTTGTTATCTCCTCTTCTAGGCTCTAGAGGTCAGAAAAGGAAGAGCAGAGTCAGCAATACATCAGGACAGACGGCAGTGACCTACTAAGAGAAAGGAAAGGTTACACAAGAAAGAGTAACAGAGCAGCATACAATGAAGGAAAAGCTAGAATTTTGAAGACTGGAGCAGGCTTACATGAAAGTTGGCCTGAATGCCAGCTTCTGCATCTTGCCTGAGAATCTCTGGAAGCTACGAAGTCATGTCCAAGGCATTCATCACTGAAATATGGCATGGCACACCCCGAACCCCTCCAACACTGACTTCTGAGGTAGCTCCTTGGCCTCTTCTTTTCTGGTAGAGAATGACCCCTCCAGCAGCCCTTACATTAGAAATGCTTCTCTCCTATGCTGGGTCCACTCTGCACTTCTGACTCAGCCCACTTAATAAAGCATATTTTGTGCAATGCCCTTTCTTGATTGACTGGGGTGGGGGACGGGACAAACACAGGCAGTTAAAAAAAAATTAAGACAATCTCAGAACTGAAAACTCAATACTCAGTGAGCAATAAATAGCCCATCTGTCTGAAAATCTATTAAGGCAGATATATTAAGTTTCACCTATCTATCCCTTAAACAAGGCTTCCTAGTCAGTCTGCAAGGAAAACAGACAAGCTGTGAGAACCCTAGAAACTTGGAATGACACACAAGATGAGCACCCCCCCCAGCCCTGCCATGTGGAACTTTGAGAACTCTTAATAAACCGCATTCTCCAGACTTTACAAATGTACAACACGTACAAAGTGTTCTTCAGACCTTGACCTAAGAAGGATGAAGCGGGAGGGTGAGCCGTGTAAGTTCTTAAAATTTCCAGCAGAAAAAAAAAGTTTCTGATCACTATTAATAAAAACTGTGGAATTTCAGCACAGGTGGAGCACAGCTTTAGTCCCAGCACTTGGGAGGCAGAGACAGGCCAGGCCAGCCTGGTCTACAGTTCCATGCAAGTTCCATGACAGCCAAGGCTACACAAAGAAACCCTGTCTCAAAACAAAGACAAACCAAGGGGGCAGGGAATTGTGGAATTTAAGTATTTTGCACTGGATTAATCAAATATATTCAAAAATATTTTACTGACTGGGAATGTCACTCATGTAGTGTTTGTCCTACATGTTCCATACCCTAGAATCAACCTTCAATAGTACATCCTCCAAAAGACCTTAAGACTGCAGAGTAGATCATCTCTCAGAGTCACAAAAGGATACAAATCATCATAAGTCTCATAATACATGAGAGGGCAGACAACAGTTACTTACCAAATAAAAACTAAAAATTCTTTGGTTTTCAATTTTCTGTTCTACCCCCCAAAATTATTCATGATCAAACTAAAGCTATTTTTGAAAATTCAATCTATTTAATTTTGAAATAAGACATTTAACCACATAAAAGAAAGAAAAACCATCTAAGGGTTAAAGAAGATGAAACGGTTCAGCAGTTAAGAATACTTGCTCTTACAGAGGACCTAGGTTCGATTCCCAGCACCCACACAGTGATTCACAAACTACTGGACCTGGATTTGATGCCCTCTTCTGACTTCTGTGGGCACCAAGCACATATGAGGTACACAGACATATATGTAAGCAAAACACTCACATGTAAAATAAAAATTAACAAATCTTTAAAAAAGAATTTTAAGAAAATAAAATAATTTTAAGACCCATACTATAGGAATTTGGAAACTTTAGGCAAATACTTGCACGTATTTTTCCTACTTCTGAATAATGATTTTCCAAAGACAAATAAGAAACCCTAGAAAATCAAAAGGGAAAAGAAGACATAATAAAGATAGAAACTAAAACGATATTCAACTCAAGTAAAAGCATGAACAGGCTGAGCGCATGCTTCCAACAGTTGTATGCTACCTCGAGAGAAAAACAGTGCAGACGGATGGCCAATAAAAGTTTCATGGGTGAAAAGTCAACTGGATAACAATAGCTAGAGAACAAAGGGTATATATTATATATAGTATATATTTTCCACATCAGAGAATGCATACAGGCCCCACTAGGAGCTTTTCCTGACTAATGTTGCATAACTTCACTTTAATCTCCTAAGTTATTTTATGCTGTACATCCTTAAAACACGAGATCCAAAAATCATAGTCTTAAACATCTTCACCAAAATTCTACTTAGTATTTCTAAAAGCCTTATCAAAGGATGGCAGCTGACTTAGGTTCTATGCATTCTGTTGAATATTTCCCTGCTTATTAAGCTCATGTCATTTCGTCATTTTGGGTCCTGAAAGCAGTTCCTACCTCAGCAGCAGCATGTGCTCTTCCTTCAATATGGGTACGCTTTCTGCATACTTTCTTTGAGGCAGGGTTTCTCTGTGTAGCCCTGGCTGTACCAGAACTTGCTTTGTAGCCCAGGCTGGCCTCAAACTCACAGAGATCCACCTACCTCTGCCTCCCAAGTGCTGGGATTAAAGGTGCGTGCCACCATTTCCTGCCTTTGGTCTATTTTCTTATCATTAAGAACTTGCTTTAAATGCCATCTCTTCCTGACCCTTCCAACACAACACTGTTTCACCTTTTTAAGATTCTTAGTATGTAAAAATCTCTAATCATTAATGAACAAGCCTGCTGTCTACCCTGCCCCCTTCTCACAGAGCCTAACACACCACACTGCTGCCACCTCCAGTCGGATCTTGGTGAAACTGGCATGCCTAGCCTCAAGTTTGGAGTACAGGCCTTGAGGTCCCTCACCTGCTTGCCTTGTGCACCACCCTTGTGAACATCTCCTCTTCTAAACTCTCCAAACTAATTAGCTGGCTAAGCAACCTCAGCAGAAGAGTAGAGTGGAAAAGAAATAGAAAGCTTTTTTTCCTCACTCGTGACAGGCATTTCAAGGGCACAAAAAGAAAGAAACACTATGGTACAGCTACATCGTTTTTGTTACACTAAAAATCTTAAAAATGAAAATTCAAAAGCTTCCCATATATGATTAGTAAGTCATGAACCAAAGCACATGTAATATATCTTAACAGTACCACCATGTGCCTAAGAGCTAGTTTCCCAACCAGAGGCCACATAGATTAAATGATGGATCATGTATCACCTAGAACAAATGACATTCCTGTACTTCCTTATTCTCAAATTACATATAAGGTGTTGATTGAAATAGTGATTTTTCTCCCCAAGTTCCTATACTTCTAATACAAAGGAGCCTAACTTTTTAAACATTCAACAACTATTTGAAAATTAGATTGACACATTAAAAAAGTATCTCTGGCTGTGAGTAGCAATGCATGGGGGAGGGGAGAAAAGCAGATCCAATGATGCAAGGTGAACACCTTGGCCGCCTGAGCTTCCTCTTCAACTGTCCGCGTAGCCGCCATCAGGTACTTCTCCTTCATGGTTAGAATATCCTTGAAAAGATGGTCTCCTCTTCTCTATTGTTTTAAACAATGACATAATCAACAAAAAGACACATACATTACACCTACAGCAACACAAACGCTAAAGGACAGTGTGGGTCAGTGAAGCGAACCAGACGGGGTAGTACAGAGGAAAGCTGTTCCCTCCTCGGTCAGCAGCGACCGTTTCTCTGGAAATTCCTGACTAGGCTCCTAAAACCACTGTTTTTTCAGAAAATCTGTAAATGCTGGTTTCCTCCATTGCAATCCCCAGCATGGAGAGAATGTCATCTCTCCATTTGACAGGCTGCATTTTTCGGTTCAGAAATGACTTTTGCTCACTAGTTGTTAAAGCACTACCTTTGCTCAGTGCCGCACACTTGGAAACTTAATACTGCCAGGAGCTTTGCTCTGAGGCACGGTGAGTAAACCAACATCAGAATGTCTAAATCAAACGTCTATAACTAGGCAAAACTCACTACATAATCAAAGGGAAATAATAAAATTTTAATGCAACATTTTTGTACAGCTTTCCAAAGTGCAGAGTACACTGTGTCAGTCTCCTCAAGAGGGACATGCTCATGAACTTCCTGTTCAACCATGGGAGCAATCTGCCAGCATCAGAAAAGAGGAAGAGAAAGAAATGAATGCAGAGGTATTCTGCAGGCAATACTTGAAGGTGAAAAGAAATAAGAATGGGTGCAAGTCCCACTAGTGTCTATAAAGTTTTGAAACATGACTCTTGTTTACCATTGCCAGGAAGTTTCATAAAAGGATTGATATATAATATTTCCTAATATATAATGTTTTGCAACTTTTCAACAGAGCCCACCAATCTTCAAAGGCAATCTTAACTCATTATCTTCATAGTAATGACCTTAAACCAGTCTACATATGCTCTACATTCCTTTATCAACTAAAGGTCCTTATTTGAGAAGTCAATAACTAAGAAACTTAGTAGATACAATATTACATTAGTTTCCAAATTGTCCTAAATAACAATTTCATGCACTAATTTTCCTGAATACAACAATAAAATTACTCTTAAATTTTCCAAAAGTACTTTGAAATTCATAAAATTTATCTAAGAATTAGGCCAATGGATATTACATTGTTAATACTTAGTATTTTAAAAAAAATGTTAGCAATATAAAAGAATTTATGTGGGAACATTTTCTACCTTCTGAGAATCGACAAACAAGATGAACAACTGCAGTGAGACACAAAGCCAACAAACAGCTGGTGACATACCCCTTGTGTCTGTAGGGACAGAGGTGTGATACGTCGTTTTTCCCATTCGTTAGGGCGCGGCTCGGGTGTAGACTCCATAAAATTGCGCTTGAGCTCACTAATGCTAGCCTGGTGTTTCAGTATGTCCTCCTGGGCCTTATCCAGGTCCTAGCAACATGTAACATGACAAAGGAGATCCAGAATGGAAAAAACCCAGCAGGGCAAAAATAGAACCAAAAAATAAGATAAAGTAAACTTATTATTCAAAAACATAATAAAGCAAGAAAATGCCGAGTCTCAAAAGCCATATTATCACCTGTGGATAGCCCTGAGTTCATAAAAATTTGAAAATGAAGCCACTGAATTATTTTACTTATATTTGAATGATTTTAATGTCTTCTCTATTTGGAATTTTAAATTATCCCTATTAGAAGGGAACCATGGGACTGACCATAATGGCTAACAATCTTTTTTATATACTTGAAATTAAATGGCAGCCTATGACTTTGTTCCTGCAAATTTATCTTTGTGATAAAGGTTATTACTATATTGTACTCTGTGACTATAGCCAAAAAAGGAAGGTTAAACATAGAAGCACACACTTGGCCTGTCCAGGACCACCAACAGAAGTAGAAAAACCAAGGAGTGGCTTTGTCAGGAACCCCTAGTAGTGGCTTCTAATTCTCAACATATAAAATAATTGCTTCCAGAGGCTTTTTATGCTTAGTCTCTCTTTAAATGAACCACATATTGGTCTCATGCAATGCCAGGAACAAAGGCGAAACCCAGTCACCTCATGTAACATGTGGTCTCTTTACAAAGATGAAAAAAATCTATTAGACCTATTTTCATTGGCCTAGGCCCTGACAAAGGTATCCAGCATATTTAAAAGAAACAAAACAACAACAACAACAACAAAAACTGGCTCTGGTAAGAAGGACATGTGTAATCAATGTTTAGGAATTGGAATTGACAGGATTTTAAATATTTTCTTATACTTCAAAAATCACAGGCTGCCTGTAGATTCTAGCCCCACTACCAAAGGCAGGTCATGCATCTGATAAAATTAGCTAATCCACAGTCATGCACAAGCATAGTAGCTCACAATGAGCTTCTATAGCCATTTGCAAAACCTCACGAAAACCAGGAACTTTTGCATGGCGTGGAGAAACGTCTGGCTTGAGATCAGGCACATTTCTTGCATTTGTTCACAGCAAGGTTACTTATTATACTTTACAGCATTTTAGTAAGTTAAGCGAAAACACATTTTAGCAGTTATCAAAGCTGCCAAAAGCAACCCAACAGATTAGTCAGATTCCCAAGACCTGCAGGTCTCCACTAAACACACTGCACAGAGCACCTTAGCATGTCCTACTCTGACATGGGAACACACTTTATAACTCCAATTTCTCATCTATCTGTCCGTCTGTCTATCTATCCCTTGCCTTCTACCCTCTCTCCTTTGTCCTTCCTTTCTGGTCAGAACAATTCTATTAATTAGTATATTCTCAAGAATCATTTAAATGAGTCACATACCTTATCACATGATAGTACAGACGTCAAAAAAAGGGAGTGAAGTCATAGATTGAGTCAAATGAATGAGCCAATGTCAAATAAAAAAATGTACTTATTCTGTGTAATGTATATTAAAAATGGGTTCATCTTACTTCAGATTCTCAACTTAAACGTGACCTACTAGGGAAACAGCCTTACTTATTAAAGAATAAACCGTTTTTAAATACAGAGAGCTTTTCTCTTCTGCTGTCACTCTGTGAACTTGAAATAGACATATCCCTACCTATACCACCTAAGAACCAAGCTGGACTGGTAGCATGCACTCCCAAGTTCGAGAACCCCATGCATTACATGCACTGTGCTGGAAGAACGGCCAGGCAGCCTGTGCGTGACCTCCCGTCCACAGCAGCCTGGCAGCCAGAGGACAGAGTGCAGCGGTTCTTAGATCATACAAACCTCCAACATTAAATTGCTATGTCTGACATAAATATTATCCCCTTCTACTCTCAAGGTATTTTTCTGTGAAATTAAATCACACACAGGGGGGAAAAGCAAATAAACATAAGTGTATCAATCAGCAAGTACCAGAAACAACCCAGAGTTCTATAATGTAAGACTTTAAAATAAAAGAGAATAAAAAATCTTAAAAGCCACAACAAATAAAACTCAGATAAACCCTGAAAGTACATTCCACCATCCTCTCCCACCCCACCCCCAGCCCGCCAACAGAAGGAACTGCAGGCAACAGGCACTTCTTATTTCACATTAGGGAAAACAGCCACCTCCTGCAGGTATGTTTCCACGTCTTCCATCTTCCCCTGCAAAGTCACACAGCACACAGGCAGAAAGAAGGGACTCCTTGGGAGGGCTCCACCAGCAAGGCAGAGAGAGAGATGCTGTATCCAAACCTAATGGTGCAGCAGCAGTACCAGCCTTTCCTCCTGGCCCTCAGCAGACGCTACTAAGTCACTGTGCTTTCTTCACCTACAGTGCTGCACAGATGATGGAAATGATCCTTTGTAAGGGTGGAATGGAGAATGGAAGCTTCACTCTTTCTCAGTCCCTAGGTCATGCTCTACTTTTAAGAATTTTCCTTTTCTTAGCAGGAATAAAAACAAAAATATGAGATTGCAAAGATGGCAAAAAGCCAAGTAGCAATGCAACAATGTATAGAGAGAGATGCCAAATTTGTCTTCAGCTTCACACAGGTTACAAATTTTACATCATTATACATTGTCCCATCAGTTTTTAAACAGAGGTTTTCTTGGGGCAAAATTAGCCAATTAGGTTTTTTAATGCTAAAATGTGTATTTGCAAATAATCTTTAAAATATAGCCACTTCTTCCCATAAAATTTTAATACAATAGTATTCTGCAGTTGGACATTTCTCAATATTTAATGGGAAATATCTAAAGACCCCAAAGAATTAATTTGAACACTTAAGACTAAGTAGTACTGAGTAAATATTGATAACAGGAAACTAATGGTAAAAACAAAAACACTAGCAGGAAAGAACAATCAGCTTACCAGGATAATCCACCCACATGCCCCTCTCCTGTGCTGAGTTCAAAGAGCCGTGTTTGTAACTATTCAATGGTGTGTGACTGGTAAATGGCCATGGGCGCTTCTCTCCCCCACCTCATTCTAACAGAGGTGGAAATCGACAAAGCTCTGTGAAGAATCAGCCTCCAATTTCTTGGTCAACAGTTAACTCACTAAAGGGTTGATCTTTGGTATTTCTCAAGTAAATGTAATGAATTACAATTTCTCCTATAATGGATACTCATCCATTTCTAATATTTTTTTCGTGGGGTTTGCTCTGAATTCTGTGATTTAATCTGTGTTACTAGAATCCCTAAGATACAAGACACTTAATCACCAGACCACCTTGAGCAAAATAATTAAAAAATACACTGCACATGTTAAGACTGACTTCCTTGTAGTGCAAATGTAGAGCGCTTCAAAAAAAATCTGTCTTACACAGATGTAAAAAGTCTCAGACACCTCATTTAAAATAACAAAGCAAAACAGGCCAACCTTTCATATATAATCTAATTTCTCAAAGTCATGTTTCACTTTTCATACATATTTATTAAATAACAGACTACCATCTTTCTTATAAAGTAGCTGCTGTTGACTCTTATGAGTCATGGGTGGAAGAAAAAAGATGTCGCTAAAATTCATCTCTCTGGTCCCCAAATGCTAAAAAGCCATCATGGAGTTTCTGAGATTCAGCTTAGAAACATCAGGAGTGTCATTTACAGACTTAGGCTCCTAAGAGCAAGTACAAGCCTGAGTTTTGATCAAGATTAATGATACTAAAGTTCTAGAGATACATGTCAATTACATTTATCACCAAAACATTCTATGTCTCATTTCAATACATAAAGGTCCCATGCTTAAGGAACAGCACTAACATACACCTCCGGAACAGAGCCGGTACAGATTCCCGGCTCACACACTCCTGAACAGTCTAATATGGTGTAAGATATTATACAATAATTTTCCCAGTTTGGTCTGAATTTAGAATGTGTGTGCCTTGACTTAGGATAGTGATGCAAAGAAGTATCTACATTAATCGTGTGTGTGCGTGTGTGTGTATAAATGCGTACATACTATTTTGAGGATAGTCAGTAAAATTGATGCACAGGTTTAGACTCTATATTAGAAAGGGAATATAACAAAGAACAGTTGGGTGAACTTCAAAAAAATATAGTTTATGAGGGCATGTTAGCCACCGCTTCCTCTTCCTCTGGTTTGTCATTTAAATCAAAGTCATAAAAAACATGAAAGGCAGTGGCTTTCCCCTCCAGATAGCAGAGGACTAGTGCCAGAGGAAGTGAAAAGGTAAGAGAAAAAGAAACTGACTGGGAAGCTGAGAGAAGCAGCCCAAAGATGAGGATAAGTGAAGGAATGAATGAAGGGGATGTGATGGGGATGTAATGTTGAACATCTGGAGGGAGAAAGGAAACCCAGAGCTTGGGGAGGCTGGGGAAAGCAAGATATCCATCTTCATCAAGAAGGGAAGGCAAGCCAGAGGCAAAGTATTTGTAAAAGTTAAAGGAAAAGTAACCAAATTCAGAATCCTTATGGTCAGCCGATTTGAGAGTCTTCTCATGGAGAGAAGAACAGTCAGGCTGAGGAGGGGCTACAACAGGCTCAAAGAAAGAATCTGATGTGGCCACTTCAGGGTCGCTTTGCTCTGATGCTCCACCTGTGGATGGCAGCTCGAAGCTGTCTAGTGTGGTCTGATCAGCCTCCCCAAAAGGGTCTTCCTCTGAAATGTCGGATAGCAAGTCCACTTCAGGGACTGGCAGAAGGTGTGGGGAAAAAGATGAAGTACAGCAAATGAGAGGTGATGGGGGACACATGCACACAGTCTATTTCAAGAGTAATCCACAGTTGAATATGAATCACACAATGGTCACGTTCAAAGGAACAAGAAGGACAGAAGAGAAAAGAAGATACATTAGTGAAAATTTTACTCCTGAGATGGTTTCATATAAACAGTGGTTAAAAAACTAAGTAATCCATTTTTAAGGAGGGAAACTGGATTCCTTTTACACATATTAATGACTGAGTTTCTAACTGATGGTTAAACTTAGTTACCAGCACATATATATAGAAAATACTAGCAAACGCTCATATAACTAGCCATTTGCTAAAAACCAAGATTTGCTTTAGAATTTAACACAAGAACTTTTGTTGTCCAAAAAGAAATATTCCATAATTACATATGCCATATTAAGTAGGAAAAGCACAACAGAGCTATTTTTAAATACTACGCCTTCTTTTCAGTAGTCATTTTCTTGGGTACTCTGTAAGCATAATTTAAGATTCTGACAATTTAGCATTTAAAGGACATCATGTACAACATAAATTGTGTTATCTTTAACTAAATACTTTTTAGACAAATAATTTCTCAACATGACAATCACAAACTAATTTAATGACAGGATACAAATGATTTTCTATCACCCACTGTTTGATACCCTGTCCTGGGGCGTGTGTCTGAGACCTCTATGCTGGCTATAGAGGATGTCAGTGTAAGAACTACTATTCTGGCAGATGCCTTAGCTACCATTCTGTGGAGCTTTACATTTTTTTGAAGCCAAAACTAAACTGACACTGTAAGTCAACCAGATATGTGTGTATACACACACACGCGTGCACAAGCACATACATGCATTTATTTGCAATGTTGCATATAAAAATTGCTTTGTGCAGGTCTGGAAATGAGGCGCTCAAAAGCTCTTCAGTCAAGTGACTGACAATTAATTGAAGTGACTTTAGTAACAAAGTAACAAAACAGTGACAGGTTTGAGAGCATCTGAACATTGGACAGCACACCAACCCTGCACTCACTATCCACAGCTATCCATTTATGGAAAAATGGATTTTTTTCATAAAAATTATGATTCATTTAAAATATTAAGAAAATATAAAACTCAAGGCAGGGACTACATTTAAAACTGACTAGTAACAAAATATGCAAATTTCAAATTAATGGCTTTTACTACTGGTGATTCAACTGATAATAAACTAAGAAAACAGGAAATGTTAGGACACTGTTTTCTTATATTAGTATAACTGACACTGAAATAAATACTTTACTCTGGAAAATAATCAAAACATGGTTAGAAATCGCAATCCAAAGTCAGCAGCAGCCTACCCATATTTGAAACTTGGGAATTTAAACCAGCAGAGGTTACAGAGTGATAATAAATTTCTCATCCTGACATACAACCTCAGCAGAGAGCCTCTGTCTAAGCACACCTTCTCAACGTACTAGTGCTAGCGTGCCATACCTTTCCCTCAGCAAGCAGGGGTGTGGCTTTTGCTGGGCTTCTGACATCCCTCCTGCTATCTCCATCTTGTACGGTGGTATAGCTGACAGCTCCAGGGTCATGCGCTGAACCCTCTCTAGGAGGGCCAGGAAAATCCTTCATAAGACTTTGGTCCACAACACCAATCAGAGCTAATCAGAAGATAAGTTGAAATACCTGTGAATACCTTGACTTGTGAATGGTTAAGCTTTAATGAACATAACCCCTTAAACAAACAGTCATATGCAAGTAGCTAGAATAGTTTGAAATTTCAAAATAAAAGCAAATTGTTTAAAAAACATCGTTTAAAAACAAAACTCTACTAAGGTTCTGAGTTTTTACAAACTATTTATATTCATCTATTCATCCAGTAAATTAGCTTTTTGAGCATCATAGAATTGACCAGTAGGAGGAGCTCGTGGACCAACTGCAACAGACCAGCAGAATTACAATGTAACAATAATCTGGGGGTGATTTATCAGTCCTAAATCTTCCTTTTAAAACAACTAATTATTAAGATGATTTGTTTCATAGGGTTTTAAGAAATACCCTGCAAATTAACCTTTTATTTTCATACTAAAAGACTGTAGATTCAAGAATCTACCTATCTAATATTTTTCATTGTTCTGACACTTTCGAGTATCTCAACCTGACTAAGATGTTCAAAAACCCAGCTGCTGCCCAAAAGTTGACCTTGTGCATTGCCTTGCTCTTTCTAGCACAGGGAGGTAGAAACCATAGTGCTGGATCAACTCCAGAGTCAGCAAGCACATCTAGTGACAAGTATCTCTAACAGAGGCTCCTCCTGAACAAAGGGACCCCACCACCACCCCAGGTCTTTTCCTCCTAATAAAAGTCCTTTACAGACACCTGTAGTTTGCTGTTGTCCATACACCAAGAAAAGAGTCTAGTAAACAAAAAAGTCATAGACCCCGAAGCCCTTGGAGGGAGGTGTGTGTGAGTTATCAGTTAACTCAGGATATCCTTTTTGTCCTACAAGGTATCTAGTAATCCACACCCTCGCCTGCCCACCTCAATATGCTTCTCCCCCAGCCCTGTTTGTTGGATCATATGATACTCTCATACTTGCACCTATTTGCTGCAATCAGGAACCTCAAATTCTGGAACATGACCCCTTAAAACAGCAAGTTCAACAGGACCCTTGAATATATTTTTAAACACGGTGAGTTTTTTTAAGCCTCTATTTCTACACCACTTCAGCCTTTAAAACTTTTCCTATCTAAACAAATCACTATAACATTAAAATGAGCTCATATCTTATTGCTTATTTCCCACAGCTGTTTTCTGGTTTTTTTTTGGGGGGGTGGTAAGATTTTACTAATTTTTCTATATAGAAGTATATAACTATGCATACCCCTCTGACTTATTTTATTACATTCACAAATTAGCACAAAATGAGAAAATCTGACCTAAAGGTAGTTTCAGATATACTGATGCTGAAATATGAGTCAATATAAAGTTAAAAATTACAAAACCAAGTTGACAAAATGTTGACCTCACACTTTTAAACACACAGTCTAATATGCAGTAAAGTAACCAACTGGTTCTACTCCCACACCAAGGTGAAGATCACAGCAGCCACTGTCATGTAAACCACTCTGAGCACTGCAGTCTGCCATTTCCTTTCTTGTCTTCTCTATCCATTCTCTTAGACCAAATGATTCTTCAAAGCTAACATTATGTTCTCGTATGCCATCACAGACACTAAGGATGGACCCTGCAGAGTCCGACAGCAGGGCTCTCCTAAGCTTGACTGTATTGTCTTTTTCTGTTCTCTCCCCTCAGATCTGCTCTGCACTTCCACTGCCTGGGAAGGTCTATGTTCTCCTCTCTTCTCATGGCAGCCTCCCTTTAACCCTTCTGGGCTCTTCATTAAGGTCTTCCTCCCCTGTCAATATTCTTAGGTAACACAGAACGCTATTTACTCCTAACTTCCACTTTCAAAACAATCACTGCTACCCCCACTTCCCAGCAAATGGTGACCTCTGGGTTCCATTTCCCAACCTCAGAGGAGTCTCACGGCTCTACAACAGTTGTTCTAGGTGATTTTTATTTTTAAGTCTTCCGATGTCACATTAAATGGTGTCTTTGCAACCACCTAACAATTTTTCTAAACTTTAAAGGGAAGATTATTTTCCTATCTTAAACTGTTCAAGCCTAACTTTTAAAAGCAAACAACAAAGCAAGGGAACACAACACTTGTCAGCAATACTAAAGGAATGCTGATAAAAACAGTGAAGGAAAGAGAACTCTGTACTGGGTCACAGAGTAGTTTTGCTTTATTGGGAAAAAAGAACTTAAGCTGTAAGCAAAGAATTCACTGGCCATCCGCTCACACACCGGCATGAAAAGCCTCTTATTTTTCTCAGCAACACAATCATCCTTTTGATGACCTGCCCATCTCGTGAATTTCAGTGGCCAAAACACAAAGGGGAAAAATAGTGCCACGTTTGTCCCTTTTCCCCGTGAAAACTGTTTTCAGAAACAAATTTGGATAGCCCTCAGCAATGACTACTCAATCAAGATGGTGGGTTTTCCAAAGACGTGGAGCCATGAAGAAGGTGCCCCAACAGAACGTTGTCATTAATGCTAATGCTCACAACACAAGAGCTGCCCTGCCTCACTGCTCCAGAAGGCAATGGCTCCTCATGGAGCATCAACAGCAGTGACTGCATCTATCCAACACTACGGCAAGAGCAGACCCGTCAGAATCCTACACGGACTGGCATGTTGTTCAGATCTGTGCTCAGCGTTAACTGACACCACTAAGTCACTAAACTTAAACAGTCACAACTGGAAACAGCCATTCATTTGCTTGAAGCACACATTTTTCTGGTGGTTCCTTAAAACTATATGGAAGACTGTCTAGAGTTAACAACCATGTACATCAATACCCACCAGAAACCCTGGGAAAAGAGAGGTGAGTACCTGCACCTACCTTGTAACTTCTTTTACTAGAAAAAGTAAAGCACCGTCAATCTGTGTCAATACCCCACTAACGGGACACTGTGTTAGCGTAGAAATAGTCTGTTTTATCTAACTATGTAGCCTCTAAGTTGTTCAAGTTCATATTTCAGAACTATACATAGAACAATCAAAATGTAACTTTTTGCTAATAATGCAATATATAATTATAATTTTCAAACTATTTAATATTAGTATTAAATACAACCAAATGTTCATAAACTTTCTTTTCACTGAAAATTACTCACAACAATTTTTGTTATATAAAAAGAAAAGCATTTTAATAAAAATAACATCTCTCTTATAAGAAACATACTATTAATACCTAATTAACTAACAATCAGTATGATAAATAATATGAAAAGAGCAACATCACCTCATTTCCAAGCTTCACTTTCATGCATGTTAATAAAACCACAAATACATAACTCATCTGAACTCTAACACAAAAACACTAGTACTAGTACAATCTCCCCAGACAAATAAATATGCATTTCTTTTGTATTATTTAAAACTGTATTTAAAATCAATCCTTTGAAGCCTAGAATGGTTTCTTGTAGGCTGGAAGACGGGCAACTTCTGAAAGCATATCTTCAAATCTGAGAGAGTTGTTTTACAATTATGTGACTTAAGATTCATATGCACCCAGTTGGTGGTGGCACATGCCTTTAATTCCAGCACTTAGGAGACAGGCAGGCAGATCCCTGAGTGTTTAGGCCAGTCTGATTTACAAAGCTAGTTTCAGGACAGCCAAGGCTACAGAGTAACCCTGTCTGGGGAAAGTAGAAAAAAAGATTCCTGTGCAAACTTATCTCCCCCGTCCCTTATAATTGTTAGCAATTAATAAGTATAAGAAACAAAGTCACATTAGAGATCATAATCAAATAAACCAAGGGAAACACATTTATTCAACAGCTTATAACCACAAAAATTACATATTGATTATTTATGTATGCATCAACAGAAAGAAAACACATGGTGAGAGCAAAAACCTGGATATAGAGTTATTTTCCTCTGAGAGCAACATTTTACTCATTTTGGGGTAACTGTCTATCCCTCTAGAGGATGTCTTGCATTCTTATCAATTCCTGACCCCAATGGACTAGAAAAATAGAATACAATATTATAAATGTGTTTACCTCCATCTAGGCTCCTCGAGACACGTTTACTAGAGGCACGCTCAAAGTGTGGTGCTGGTCTATCTATGAGGGTGCTTGCTTGGCGGGTCTGTGCCTGAGTGCGTCCACTGTAGCGGAATTTGGACCCCAAGGTCAAGAACTTGGCCTTAGGTGGCTGCTCTGGAGACAAGAGCCTACAAGGAAGAAAAGGAGAGAAAAAAAAAAAAAAAAGAAGAAGAAGAAGATAAAGACTTCAGGTACATGGGGGGGGTGTATTTAGGATCTCACTTTAAATATTAGTAGAAAAACAGTGCTACATAAGCTATAATAAAACATCCTTCCTATGTGGTTTTATTTATTTTTTTTTCCTGTTGTTTTGTTTTAAACCAGGCTGGCCTACAATTCAGTCACCTGTCCCTTGGGAGAGTATAATACCACACCAGGTCATATGTAGTTTTATAATAGTGATGTGTTCACAGATTTTTTTCTCCCCAGCTCAACCAAAAGAGCAGCTGCTCTGAGTGTGTATCAAGAGTATTTATTTGAATTAGTGTAAATCATTTATGTAAGCACACATGTCTGAATTTGTGCTGCTAGCTTTAAGTGTCAAGTAAAAAGCCCATTACCATTAGCAATTGTTAATGTTTATGCCTCTTTCTTGTAGGGGGAAAAAAACCATCTAACTCAAGAATCTGTTCCATTAAGTAATTCTTCCCTGAAGAACAGAATTTACACAGTGATCCACAAAGATGACTAATATTCTTTTTTGTCAACATAATTCTACTGTGTAAACCTTGGGTTCATAATGCATGATTCAAACCTTAATCATAATTTCAAGAGATACACACAATGGTGTAGAGCAGTGGCTCTGAGACTGCTCATTCACCTTGGACTGTCTTCTGATGGGCTGAAGAGGGCAGCTTCTCTAGCTAGCAATACTGCACAACAGCACCTAAACTGCTCTGCAAGAAAGCAGTCACCTACAGAAATAGGAGTAAAGTTGTTGATAAGCTTATTGGTGCAGCCACTGTTGGAAAAATACTCTCTGGTACGTCACAATGACCTTTCATGTCTAAGAATGAAGCCCACTCTCAGAGACCAGTGAAGGGAAAGAGGATGTTTAAAGACCATCAATCACGATGGGCACGATGGAGAAGCAAGAACTGGTAGCCCAAAGAGAAATTTCCAAAGATAATGCTGAAATTACAGACGGAATGTCTGTTTTATGGTGCTATGTAAAACATTTAAAGATCATGGATTTTAAAGAGACACCACTTTAAAATGCTAATACATTTTCTGCTTCTTCTACGAAATAAATTTACAACAACTGGAAAACCTTCTTATTCTTCAAGCAACAATTTTGAAGAAAACTGAAAATCTTTCAGGTGTTTTCCCAGTTTTCCAATTACTACTTTATTTTCTGCAACTCCCTATGGACCTGTGCGAGGACCTATGCACTGTGGGCGCTTGTCTGTTTCCTACTGTCACCTTTTATAGTCTGTAAAGTCTAGACACGGCCAAACGCCCATCTTAATGGGGTCTTGTTCGGTTTTGTCTGAGGGTTTCACTATGTTGCCTGTGCTGGTTTCAAACCAACAAACTCAGGTCTGTCCTGCCCTGTACCCTCCCCCCTCTTCCACAGTTGGGACCACAGGGGAAGTGCTTTTTTAATATTCTCCTTCCTGGTGTCATAGGGACGCAGCCTTCAGAAGTTAATAACTTCTGTGTTCTGTGTGCTGGAAATTTAGCAAAGGGAACTTGCTGCAAGCCCTGTGACATCTGGCCATGACCCAAGTGCTGGGTCTTAGCAAAGCATTCAATAGTGTAGTTTTAGAAGGAGCTTTAGAATGGATTGGTTTTGCTATATCCCCCATACTCAATTCAAAAGGTAACTTTTCTCATTAACAGAGTCTAAGAAGACATTTAATATCCATATCTAGTGAGAGGAATGCTACACAATCAAATTTCTTCTAATTTATTTTCGATTAAGGTGCTGGTCAGCCAACTAGTTACTATTTAAGTATCTATCTATCAGAAAAACTGTCCATTAAAGCATTTTTGCGGAAGGTATTTTACAAAAATATAAATTTAAGACATACAAGAAAAATATTTAAAGGGTAAGTATCTAGTACAATTAAAAGAAAGGAAAAAATAATAAAAATGGTGTTCTTTATTTATTTCAAATAGGATGAAATACTTTATCTGTTTGGCACTAGTAAACCAAAGCATTAGCTTACAGGTAATTTTCTAATGACAAATTTTGAAGTCATTAATTTGTAATTAAACTGAAATTAATATCAAAACAAGAAAGGATTAAACACTGGAAGTTTTCTCTAAGATAAATTTTTGGTGATTGAAATCAGAGGTAATGTAAAATAATCTTCTAAAAAATGCACGCCAAGGCATAAAATATTTTAGCTCAATTGCTTAATTATTTCTTTTGGTATTAATTTTACACAGCAGACTACAATAAGACCTGTGTCTTCATAAAAACCTATCAAAGTTGTGAATTACAAGACATCTATCATATTAGCGCTAATGATATGAAAATTACGAAAGGAACTTTCATGGACATCAAAAGCCTTGAGCAAAATGATCTAATTAATGATGTGCCAAAAATGAATTCAACTTTTATAAATTTGATTGCTTAGGTAGTAAATTACTGTTTTAAATTTTATAAAATCCTACTATTATAAATCAAATATCATCAAAGCTTATCTGTGAGAAATACAGGAACCGTTATTAAAAAGCCTTCATGTAAATTACTAAAGTAGTACCCATGTATCGACATAGTTCTCTATGTCGGAGCTGACAAGTTTACATGGCAAGTGAATCCCCAGCTCCTATGAGAACCGAGCTCTGAGGAGAACAGGAGGTGCCCACTACAGGCAGACAGCACAGCACAGGAGGCACCCTGATGAATACGGGACTCCATATTACCTACGTTTAAATTCCATCTCCACCTGTTACTCTCGATACGACCACCATGCCTTGTCTGTTCCTGCTTTTCCATTGTGTCTTAAGTTGTAAAGATTAAAACAATCTTTGCACAGCACTTAGAACAGTGGCGAGCTTTATAATGCAGCCAGCAGCTTCATTATCACATTTGTGCTCTGGTAACATTAGTACTTTTAATAGTTCAGTCTGCAAGTCTGGCAATTTTATAAAAAATAATTTTCACATTTCATAATAAAAAAGCATCATGAAATCCACTGATCTGACTCACTATTCTACAAACACATTAGAATTTCCAGGCTAAATATGCTCCTTTATATAAAACTGGAAGTGTCCCATAAGACTGACCATTGGTTTGTCAACCACCATCACCAAAGTCTTCACAAACAGTCTACTTTTAAGTGAGCTCTGTAGGACTAGCATGTCACAGAAATCTCTGGATGGCACAGAAGAGAGAAAGTTGGCAGAGAAGACCATCAGGTCCCACCTCTGCTCAGGTGTCTGGCTGTTGTTCTCATTTAAAGGAAGACACCTACCTCTGGGTATTCAATTCCTGCAATATAAAGCAATCAACTGTGTCTAACAATAAACATTCAAGAAATTCCTAGCACCTGTCATTTCCAACAGGATCCTTACTTTGCTATCATTACTTGACAGCAAGCCTGCTATCTGTCCAGTCTAGACCTGTATGATAGACAGGTGATATCTAGTTATACATAAGTTAGACCCAAGCTTCTTCAGGAAAATCTGTTTAGGTTACTAAGAAGCATTTAAACTTTTCAAGGATTTCCATTATTAGTATAACTAAGTTAGACAGATTCAAATATATGTTGAATTATGTATTATAAAGTTGTGTATTAGAGTAATATCAAAATAAATATTTTCCATTTCACTACAGAACCAGTCATTTGTCTTAGCTACAATTGGCTTTTTATTTAAAAACTATTGTTAATGGCAGTGATGCTAATAAACATTATTATACGCCAGAAACAGCTTATGTTTGCTTCATATGTAAAATGTAAATTTCATTCTGAAAATGAATCCATAAGAAAATAAAAGAACCCTTTATTAGCACAGGGCTAATGGAAGTAAAGCAGAGGGTGAATAACTTATCATCTGACAGTGTGCAGCAGAACAGCATTCGATCCTAAGTCTAGAGAAAACTCTTCAACCTGTATGGCTTTGTAGACCACACAATGACAAAAACAGAGGAGATGAAAGTAACCAAACTACTCGTGAAACATTTACCCTCAAAGAAAAATTTTAAAAAGGATAAAAAAGAGAGAGAACACAAGCTAGAGTTTGGGATTGAAGGAAACTGATAAGGGGGTGTCTTTATTGTTGCTCTGGTGGTTTTCGTTTGTCTATTTGAGACAGAATCTCACTATCTCATTGTGTAGCTCTGGCTAGCTTTGAACTTTGAACTCACTGTGTAAACAAGGCTAGTCTTGAACTCACAGTAATCCGCCTTGCCTCTACTTCCCAAATGCTGAGATTAGAAAAAGCATAGGGGCTCTTTGGGAGTTTTGTTTGTTTGAGACTTTTTTTTTTTTTAAAGGAAGGTGTGGGTGTGTAACTGACCAAGGAAGTCAGAGCCATTTATTATTAGAAAGTAAATTTACCAAGTTGAATCCTTTGGGGAGGGAAGAAATAAACAAAGAAAAGCAAAAATTTTTACCCATTCCTTGGAAAGAAGGTTAAAAAATGAAGGTGGTGAGCTGAAGTGATAACAAATTAAGAGATAAACAAAGATGGAGCACTCATGACCCACACTTTCTACAGGTGCGAGGTGAGGCTGGTATGGAAGGTTCTAGAAGATTGTGAACAACTCGGATGACAAGGGAGGTGAAAGGACTGGCTGGCGAGAAGCAATGCTCCAACTAATGCTGGAAATTACTTCTCTGAAACAGCTGCTTAACAAGTTAGCACTGACAACACAAGGACAAAAGTGGTCACATCGTCCAGACTGACCCAGTAGCAGCACACTGGGAAAGTTGGTTTGCTAGTAGGACAGGGAGGGACTTCAGGAAGTTTAGATATTCTGGATAAAACAACCAACAAGAGCAATGACAGGGATCAAGCTGATTGAGAAATGTTCAGCTGGAGCCTGCAGCTCAATCCTGCTCGATCCGGACCCCTCCCTCCCCTCCCTCCCTCTCTCAACCCCACCCTCTCTAAAAATCTCCAAGAAAGAAATGGTGCCAAAAAGCCCAGTTCCGCATTCTCCAGGACTGCAGCGGCTCCTCTCCTGAAGCTGCCAACCACCCAAGTCCCCACCTACAGCGGTCACCTTTTGACCGCGTTAACCCAGCTTATGGAGAGCGCATCATCACTCTTTACCTATAGGTTATATAACCTCTCTGCTTTAGTTCTGAAGCACGGCTTCTCCTGCCTCGGATCTGGGGCTGGAGAACCAAGCCAAGTGTTGCTTTGCTCAATAAGCTTGTTCTTTTTCTTTTTCAATTCAGCTTGACTGGCTTACTGTAGCTTGGGTGGAAAAACCTAGTACAGCAATACAGAAAACCTACTAAGAAAGAGGTTAAGTCCAGAGCATCTGGTAAGAAAAAGATCTGAATTATAACTGAAGACAGAAAGAATGGCAGCAGGTGGGATTAGCATGGGGTGGTGGAGGAGAGAAGGTGGCAATCAGAAGGCAGATCAAAGCAGTGAAGCATGACCAGCAGGGAATAAGGCCTCCAGGAGAGCATGGAACCCTGAGGCAGAGCACAGACACATTTACCTACTATCCTTCACCTAACCTGGACAGGGTACAATGGCAATTCCACAAGACCATGTAACGTTACCTGTAGAAAGTGTGATGCTCCACACATACTTTCCATAGCCTTTTAGCTGCCCGATGGTTTGGCAATTTGAATCCAATGGTGCTCTCAAACTGTTCTGGCTGAAATAAATCCATAAGACAAAAATCAGCCTACATCTAAAGCACTGGCTACATGCTACCGTAAGCAGATTCAGTCATTACTATGAGAAATAATTATTCTTTTATGAAGGAATTATTGGTTTATCTGTAGTCAGATTGTGATACTGTTTCTATGAAAAGCAAGAGTTAACTGCCCAAGTGAACTGACTATTCAGTGCCACTAAAACACACTCCACCACTTACCTGAGAAAATGAGCTCCCAATGTGTGGGGAGTGGGAGGTGGGTCACAAAAACATCCCTTTTTATGAAAAATCTACTGGATGTGGATGTCAGCAACAAGAACGTGTGTATTGTACGTTATCATCAAGAACCATGCAAGAACAGAGAAAAGTTTCCTTTTGCAACACTTTAGTGACAAGAATTCATTAATTTCTCCCACTAGTAAAGGAAACACTGATAGTGTGTTAGCTATATCAAGAATACAAGACACTGCCTACCTCTGCTGGTCTAACTTTAATGTAGAAATTACTGCGCTTATAGGAGATTTTCAGGATCTTCGGCCAAGCAAAACGATTGATTCTCAGTTTGTCTTTGTAAATGAGAAGGCCATTAGAACACACACCCAGCTTGATGTCCACACCTTCAGAGTCCTGCCAAATATAACCCATTGACAGTTAATGACAAAAGTTACATAGACAGAGGCAAAACAACCCTCAAGTTATTGAAAATGTCAACATGTTAGTATTTAAATTTTAGTGACAGTACCTAAGCTAATTCAAGAGTAGAACATACTCATACTAAATGATTTATCTTCCGGAATTGGGTTGAATTTGCAAAGAACTATAGAAATACCATTTAAAGGAAAAAAATCTGCAAATATTCAATTTATGCATTTTCAAGCTCTGCAAAGAGTTAACAGGGAAAAGGGGGAAAAGACCCACATTTACGCATCTTGAAGATACCAAAGACAAAATGTTTCCCCGGAGAAAGTTCAGCCCTCACGGACAGTCTGCTATCCTACTGCTATGGTAGTTGACAGCTGGTAAAATTACACCTATATTTTGCAAAACACCAATTCACAGAAAATTTCTCTTCTGGGCTGCCAGTGTTGAAACCCCTCACTTCTTTCCAACATCCTCAACAACAAGGGCTGATATGCAGTTCTCATTAAGCAAGCCTTCAGTTGTACTGCAAAGGACTAAAGACAATTTTTGAACTTATTATTCTTTTTTTCCCAGAGATTTAACTTGGAATAGATAATACAGAATAATCACAAACCTGAAAAGGTTTTATTTAGCTCTTCAGCACCATGACACGCACAACATGTAAGACAGGCACAACATCAAAGCACACAAGCAGTTACTCTCCAGGGGGCAGATGATCTCAGTCAAGACAGACAAACTCAACACTACTCAGAGTTGTACACAGTTGAGGAAATCAGTAACAACAAGGGGTAAATTTCCACATACACAAAGCAAAGACAAACAGCATATTAAGTCTATGTTACTCATAATGTTTTGATGGTGCCATTACTACAAATGATCTAACACAATTCAGTTTTTTTGTTTTCAAAATAAAAGTATAGTATAGACAACTAATGATAATTCCATTACCCGCTGTGATACTTAATCCAAATACAAACACACAAATAAAATCACATTACACCACACTGAGCAGTTTTTGAAACACTGGGATGTCGATTTGGAGTAGCCAATATTACACTTGCTGCAAAAGCCTGATGACCTGAGTCCAATCCCCAGAACCAAGTAGAGGCAGGTAGAGAAACTCAGCTGCACATAGTTGTCTCTGATCTCCATATGCACCATGGAATGTGCACCACAGCATATGCACGCCCACTTACATATCAAATACGTAACACTGAAAAAAATTCTAAAAACTTAAAATAGCCAAAACTCTATTCTCTGATACTCTGGCAGCCTCAACTCTCTCTAGGAATAGCAGATAAAGCTGGGTAAGTTAGGCAAAGGTGCCCAAACTAGTTGGCACCAAACTCAAAGTATGTTTTTGCCAAAAGCATCACTACCCCTGACCAAAGGGAGAGGGCACGAGATGACAGAAAATGGCATGTTCCCACCACAGTTAAGAAGGCAGCATTCACTGCAAACACTAACAAAGCCAGCTTCATCTAGTGTGAAGAAATCTTCACAAAGGACAAAGAAGTATTTCTATTTTACTTAAGAAGAAACCTACCTGTATTCAAGCAAATCAGTGGAGGTTTGGCTGGCTGACATTGTTGTTCTAAATTACAGAATTACTGACAAAAAGTATGAAGTGAAAGGAGGAAAAGTGTTTCTTCATCTCCCGTATCTGAGCTATGCCATTCAGCAACAATAAAAAACAGTTGACTACAAAAACTACCTCCATTGATAGGCACTCGGGAGGCAGAGGCAGGTGGATCTCTGGGAGTTCAAGGCCAGCTTGGTCTACAAATCGAGTTCCAGGACAAGCACCAAAGCTACAAACAGAAACCCTGTCTTGGAGGAAAAAAACAAAACAAAACAAAAACCCTCTGCCCTTCAGAAAGCTGCCAGTGTGGAAGGTGTTTGAGATGTTAAAGGTTTTTGCCCCAGGTCAAGGAGAGGGAGGGAAGGAGGTCAGGGGTTAAGTACACAGGCTCCTCCCTGTGTGGGCACATCAGCTGGCTGATCCTAATAGTGGTTCCTCTGAAAACAAGCCCCTCCAGATCAGCTTTCTGCTGGTCTGTCACTCTGCCTTCCACCCTTCAGAACTAGAGGGTGCAGGAGGGCTACTGACATCATCTCAGGGTACCTGCTACTCTGTACTTTCATGCCCCTTTGTCAAGATTTTCCATTCAACACTCCTGAACCTCTCCTAACTGAAGTTTGCTATCTTAATGCCTCAAAAAGGAAAAAGAATGTGAGTTCGAGGTAATGAAAAATGTTTTATGAAAATAAAATTTTACATGGCACATTCTTTAAAACTGCTACAGGACTTCTTTTCACAAGCCACAAATATATTGAATATTAACTTATTCCAACAGATGATAAACAGGAAAAAAAATGAGTGTTTTTACTGTTCTGCTCCTAACTATACATCAACCCTGACATTATATCCATGATAAAGCTTACCTTTTAACACTCCAATATTAGAGAAAATAATCCTGATCCTTTGTAGTTATTCCCTAAGAACTGACTTTTACTTAATGATCTACAAAGTAAGGAAACAGAACAGCTGCATACAGTGAAGGCTGGAAGGTGCATTCATTGGAAGAGTATTTGCCTACTATGGCTAGGGCCGTGGGTTCAATCCTTAGTCTTCCCACCCACTCAAGAAAATAAAAAAAAAAAATCAGAATTAACAGAAATTAAAAAAATAAAGATGGGAGAATCTCTTTGGTTCCAAGCCTATCCTCTCTCATCCTTTGTTTCTTCCATAATCAAAAGAGGAACCGAGGGAAAAACAAAAGCACTCCAACATCAGAAATATCAAATGTGCTACCTAGTTGCATTTAACAAAGAGTATTAAGCAGAGATGATAGCCAGCAATGGATGACATTAGACAAGTCATTCTCTTTACTATTTCATATATTTATAAAATAAATACATTCAAATTTCAAAAAGATAGTATAAGTGGAAGTATTTTCCAAAACTTAAAGGTCCTGTATCATCCAGCACTTTAAACATGATGTTAAGAAAGACTATTCACTGATCAGAAAGAGGGGGAAATTGCAAATGTAAATAAACTGCAATAAAACACTAAAGTCAGATGTGGTAGCACACACCTTTAATCCCAGCAACTTAGGAAGAGAGGCAGGTAGATCTCTGTGAGTTTAAAAACAGTCTGTTTTGTCATCCTTTTCCTTTGGCAGCTACATGTTGTCTTTTGGGCTCTGTCTATTCTCTCTATATGTCTCTGTTTGGATTTTTTACCTGGCTCTATTTTGGCCTGCCATCGGCAAAATTACCTTCTTTGTTAACCAATGATAATAAAACATATTCAAAACATACAGAGGGTGGATCCCACATCATCTTCCCTCTTCTGAAAAAAAAAAAAACAGTCTGTTTTATATACCAAGTTTCAGGCCAGCCAGAGCTACCTGAGAGAGGCCCTGCTTCAAAATAAAACTAACAATGACATTTGGAGTAGATCTTATTTAAAGAAGCCTAAACTCGCCAGGTGATGGTAACACACATCTTTAATCCTAACACTCATGAGGCAGAGGCAGGCAGATCTCTTTGAGTTCAAAGTCAGCCTTGTCCACAGAGCTAGTTCCAGGACAGCCAAGGCTACATAAAGAAACCCTGTCTTAAGAAACCAAAGAACACACGGGAGGCAGAGACAGAGAGATCTCTGAGTTCAAGGCCAGCCTGGTCTACAAAGTAAGTTCCAGGACAGCCAAGGCTGATAGACAGAGAAATTTTGTCTCGAAAAATGAAAAAAGGAGGAGGAGGAGGAGGAGGAAAAAGAAAGGAAGAAGAAGGAAGGAGGAGGAGAAAGAGGGGGAAGGAAGAGGAGGAAGAAAGAGAAGAACAACAAGCAAAGAAAGACAATGAAGCCTAAGACCTAGAGTCCTCAGAGGCCGAGAAAAACAAAAACAAACAAAGTAAGAAAATAAATAGATGGATAAATGGATGAATAGAGGGATAGAGGGAGGAAGGGAAGGAGGGAGGGAGAAAGAGAGATGGATAGAGATGGATGGATGGATGGATGGATGGATGGATGGATGGATGGATGGATGGATGGATGGATGGATAGATAGATAGATAGATAGATAGATAGATAGATAGATAGATAGATAGATAGATAGATAGGAGATAAGACAAACCAAGCAAGAAAATGCATCAAAACAATAACTTTCTACACAGAGATTCAAGTGATTTTTTCATTTTCTTCTGTTTGGCTCTATTTTCTATGCTAAATTTAATATACTATTTTACAATAAAAAATATTTTAAATAAAGCCACCAAAGATAAAAGGGTCATTTGCAAACATTAAGTATAACACAAAATCAAGAACTACTAATCTGAGGCCTAGAAAGGGAAGGTATTTCTGGGTGGGAGCTTCCTGGAGGCACCTATAATTACTTCTAACACTTATGTGTGTGACTGCAGGACAGGGAGCATCTCTTGGATGCCAACTCTGGACAAGCCAAACCTGTCTACCACTTTCCTTCTCATCCTCCTCAAGTCTCACCACTCCATGTAGGATGGTGAAGCAGGAAGGCTTGTCAGTGGCATCTGCCCAATCAACTCCACCATTTCTATCACATTTCCGTCTCCCTTGTTCCATTCATGCACTACTTCTCCAATTAGTCTGTGGAGCTCCATGACCTGTGTTGCTTCTGGCCCTCTCATGCTTCAAGATCTGCTTCCTCAACCAACAACAAACAAACAAAAAGAGGTGAGGTTGAGACAAGTAGCCAAGACAGGGGCACTTGGTCTATCACAGTGGTTGTCAACCTTCCTAATGCTGCAATTCTTTAAAACAATTCCTCAAGTTGTCCTGACCCCATCATGAAATTATTTTCGTCGCTACTTCGTAACTGTAATGTTGCTACTGTTATGAATATCTGTGTTTTCTGATGATCTTAGGTGACCCCTATAAAAAGGGGTCACAACCGACAGGTTAAGAACCACTGGTCTAGCAGATGCTGGGACACAGCATGAACCAGAACCACAAGGTAAGGAGTAAAGGATACCATAGGCAGTTTTATGGCGAGAACTCTCAAAGAGGCCTTCATTAAAACACTGACAAGAGAAGAACAAAGTAGGGAGAGGACAAACGATTCTCACACCCAGGAATTTTGTTAAGTTGTCACCAGGAAATGGTAAAGACCTCAAGTGCAGACAAACAGCCTTTTCCAAAATGAACCAGGCTTTGCAAAACTGGAGATTTCCTAGAACTTCAGTCACTAAAGTGGAATAACATTATTCCCACTGAATTTACAATACCTTGGCATGATGCAGGTCAACACCATACATGGAAAGCCTCTTTGCATTTTCTAAGAACTGAGTATCAGCTTGTGCTGGAGATAAGCCCCTGAGAATCAAACGAAACTGTGTTACCAGGAGATGCAGACTCGTCCAAAGCAGATTAAAAAGTGTGTGGGATTGGAGAGTTGGGAGTGTACAGTGACTCGGCCAGGCCTGTAGAAAAGTGGAGTAAGAGGCAAGCTACAGCTCTACCTCCACCTTTTCCATTATGGTCATTCACTCTTAACCTGCACATGTCAAGGAGGCAGACTTCTACACTTACCAACTTTATCCTTAAAATGGTGCTTTCCATTTTTCTCACTGGGGAAAGGCCTGGGCAATAATGGGTACAACATAATCTAACAGGTCTCTGACCCAACGGTCTTCATTTCCAACATAGCATTTTATACCAAGCAATTCAAATCTGAGTGACAGAATAAATGTCTATTGAGTAGAATTTAAATACAGAAATAAAAGTCAAATACTGATCTTTTTCATTTTTTAAATAAAGTCAATATAAAAGGCCCCTTAAGCATTTTAAATCTCTGAAAGTTATTCAAATGATTTTAGTCAATATTTCATAAAATTGTGGCCTTGAAAATTTTGTAGCTTAGAGAGATTTTTACAAAACCATGAAAAATTCCATATTGACAGAAATATCAAATTATTCAAGGTATATATAACATTCAAGCAATTTAAGTAATCACCACCTAAACCAAAGAAACACTATCTGTGGCTTGTGGGCATAGCTGCACACATCGGTTATCCCATACCCATCAACATCTACACTTCTAATTCAAAACCAGATGCTTCAATTTCTCACTAGCTTTTTAAAAATATTTTCATTCTTTGAAAATCTCAAATACATATACACTGTGTTTTGATATCATCTATCCCCACTACCACCCTGGCCTTCTTATAAAATACAGTAATAAAGACACTAATAAGCAGAAGAAATGCCAAGTAAGTGCCAAACCAGTATACGCAAGTCTGCTCCCTGTGCATCTATTAAGGATAGGCCAGGACAGAGCAGGAAGTGTCTTATGGGGATGCACATTAGTCTGATAAGAGAATTTAGTTTCAAGAACATAATCTCCATGTTACAGTAAGAAGAACAATAAAAGGGCATCTCAAGAGTTTCAGGTTATCTCTATCAGTGCTGGGCAAGCTCCAGAAGGATAAAGTAAATAAACTAAAAACTTGTCCTTGAACATCGAGCGAGTATTACAAACTATGTCTACCTGTCATGGCATTGATCTCTCCAGCTAGCACATCAACAGACCTGTGAGTTTTATGCAGTTCTGCCACCTTTTCTTCCATCTCCTTGGTCTGGCCTGGGGCAAACTGGAACTCACTAAGATCGATACTGTCATACTCTTCTGGGTCATAGTCTCCATGTTCAGCCTGCAGTGTGTATGATCCCAAGAGGGCATGAGTCACAAAGGAACAGGGCAGGCGGCCAGATGCGATGTCCTGCCTCAGTTGAAGGCACAAGAAGTATCTATGAAGAAGAGGAAGAGAAAAGGATAGAGAAGAAACATTAGTTAACATTAAAACAACCTCAATTCCTTAAATTTTAATATTCCATTGCAAACATATGTTGATATTGGAACTATTTATATTCACAGCAAAAATGGCCTTTCATAACATGAAGTTCTATTCTGCTTCCTGAGCTCCTACACAGGTGGCTTATCTACAAAACTAAGTCTAAAAGTTAAGAGACTAGACATTGTTTGTTGTTGCTGCTTTTCAAGACAGGGCTTCTCTGTGTAGCACTGGCTGCCCTGGAACTCACTTTGTAGACCAGGCTGGTCTCTACCTCAGAGATTCACCTGCCTCTGCCTCCAGAGTGCCAAGATTAAAGAAGAATAGATATCTTGACAGCAATCATTTATAAGAAAAAAAGGTAGTCACTCATTCTTGCTCATCCCTACCATTTTCATGTCTTCTTTTCCTGAAATGCCTTTAACAACAATCATACTAACTCTTCATTGAAGCCCTTGCTAGCACTTGGACCTCATAACTGCTGATCTGCAGTCCTAAGCAAGTTCCTACACTGGCCTGAAGCTGATGTGAGGCCTTAGCAAGGCCAAGTCTTTGAAGGCAAGAGTAGAAGTTAGGTGTATAAATAAGCAGCTGGCATGCAGCCTGGGAATCCTAGCTGGTAGGTGTAATCACAACAGCTACCTGCAGTCAATGACTGAATGGTCTCACTACACCATTATATGACCTTGAAATAAACAGCAGTGATCTCATTTAAAATGTCTTTCCAGGGCTGGCCTTCCCAGTAAATGCCGACTTCTTTCTCCGTGTGCTGACTGTGTCTAAGTGGCTGTAGGACTCACTTTTCTCCCTTTCCTTGCTCTCTACCCCACAGCTTAGTAAAGCACAGCTCCAGGCCAGGCCTCAGGCTGGTGAGTCAGAGAGCACTCTGGCTCCCAATACCAGGTTCAATTTAGTTAGACCTGACTTTCCAGGGGGTCTATCCCCCAAGGGACAGGATCATCACATTCCCACACCTAGCAAAGAATTCATGCAACCACTGGCAATTGCTCTATACTTTTCTAGATAAATGAGTCTTCTTGTTGATACTACAGCCTGAGCATTTTCATGCATGCCAAAAGCCCTCTTTTTAAGGAAGTTTATGTTCCCTTGACCTCTAGAACCACACAAACATAAGTGATCTTCTCTAGAAAACCGAATTTGAAGCTGGATCCCAGGTTGTCCCTTAACTCCTGGGGTAGCTGTGCTAGGTCTCCACTCCACAGCACTGATACCTACAGACTTTCTACTCTGCTACGTGTCCCTCAACCTTGCAAGCTAGTACTCCCACCTTCAGAGTCACGTCCTAAACTTTTCAAACAAAAACTGACGAGAACTTTCTGAGTTTCCCAGCTCTATTTTCTTTACATGGTATGAGACTTCATTCTGAATAGTGTTCCCAGCTGGACCATCAAAGGGTCAACTCACAGTGAATTTCAGTAGGGACATCAGCAGGTCTCAAGTAGATAGCTAGTCATGCTACACACTGCAGCTCCAGCAGCTCCTCTCACCACAGAATGGGAAAGTTCACAAGCACTACTCTACTTAAACGGAAAACTCATATGCCCGTGTAACAAAGTTGCAGTCACCATAGATTATCATTCCCAGATTACTGCAAGGAGGGGGCGTGTATGACAGAGGGCATTGCATCATAAGTCCATTAAATTCATGGCTAAAAGGCACTCCGACAGAGAACCTCTATCCCCGACATGCCAAAACACTAGAGATTATGCCCTAAAAGCAACTCACTAAGCAGCCAAAAAAAAAAAAATTATTTACTAGCTGGAGCTAACTGAATCAAGTCAAAGTTAAAAATGAATAGTAATTAATCATCACAATAGAGTATTGGTATTTAGCAACAAGTGGCAAGGTAAAAATAAACAAAACACTTGCCATTTTTCCAATCTCAGCAATAAATGTCTATATGATACCTGTACAATGAAACTAACACAGGCAAACATGGGGTACATTATTTAAAAAATATGTCACATTAAAATCTGAAATACTAAAGCTATGCCTTTAATCATACATATAACATAGAAAGCAAAACTGACAAAAATATTTTCTTTAAGTATTTTATGACTTGAAGATAAAGGGAAACAAATATATGTCCATATGTATACACACATACATAAAGTTTTGAAACTGGCAATACTTCAGCTATTTGGAACAAGATCTATTTTGAAGTTTACTTTTGTTTTGACGTTTGTTTTGCTTTATTTTCAAAGCTGGCTCAGTAGCTACAGGAACTCGCAGCCTAAAGATACATGCCTAATGACCCAAGTTCAATCCCTGGAACCCATATCAAGGTGGGAGCAGAGAACGGACTCCAAAAAGTTGTCTTCTTACTTCCACATGTGTACCCTGGCATGATCGCCCATGTACATAATAACAGGCAAGCAAGGAAACAAGCAAACAAATTATAATTATATTAATATGTTGTCGGGGGTTCGTCCTGCCTAGTTCCTACACTCGTTAAGTCCCAAAAAAAAAATCACACAGAGGTCTACATTAACTATAAACTGATTGGCCTATTAACTCAGGCTCCGTATTAACTCTTATAACATATATTAGCCCATTCTGTGGCTGGGCAGGAAGTATAGGTGGGACAACTGGACAGGAATGAGAACAGGAGAATTCTGGGAAGAGGGAAGTTCCCTCTGCAGTCCTGTCCAGACACAGAAGAAGCAAGATACGACTGCCTCGCTGAAAAAGGTACCAAGCCATGTGATTAGCACAGACAATAATAATGAGCTAATATAAGTTATAAGAGTTAATAAGAAGCCTAAGCTAATGGGCAATCAGTTTATGATAAATGTAGACCTCTGTGTGATTTCTTTCAGGCTTAACGATTGCGGGAACCAGGCAGGACAGAAAACTCAGACAAGATTAATATATATTAATAATGGGAATGCATACGGCTTAGCTGTTAAGAGCGTTTAGGGCTCTTATAGGGAACCCAGGTTGCTTCTCAATGCCCACATGCTAGTTCAGAACTGCCTGCAACTCACTCCCTCATCTGACCTGTGGGCACTAGGCATGCATATGGCATACAGAGATATGCACACAAGAAATTTATAGCATACATTTTTAATTTCCTTGATTTTCAGTCCTAAAGTTACAACCATACTCACAGAGCACAGAAATAAATACGTCATACGCAAAGATGAATTTTAAAATGTAAATAAAGGTACCTGGTGATATCTTCAGTCAGTTGAGAAGGATCCGGAGGATAAAACTTCACATTAAAAGAGAACAGCCAGGGAAGGTCTACAATTATAAAACATCAATTATTTACCAAAACACAGTTTGTTTGCTTTTTATCTAGAATAATTTAGCATCACCTGGACATTAGCAATAAAATCTCAAAAACTAGATATTAATATAAGTAATCCACTAGAGAATAAGAGGTTTACTATTACTAGAGTTAACTTATTACTATAATAGAGTAAACCTATTAGGAGATAATAGGTTTACTTTTTATAAATACATATTTTATATGATAATTTATTATACAATAAACTGAATAATCTCCATGTAATAGTTCTGAGATAAACTTGTTTCACCCATAAGATTTCTAGGGGCTAAATATTCCCCATTCCTTTAAAAACAAAACAAACAACCCTGGGATTTCCACATTGTTGACAAACCATGAAAATGATCGAGTGATCACAGTAGATATTCAGGAAATGTTTGTCTGCATAATGGAAGTGTTCAGAGATCCTGATGATGGAAAAGTAGGGGTAGGAAAACATCCTGACATACTTTAAGAGAAAACAATTTCTCAGGTTTTATAGTGTGTGTGTACATCCTTCTGTGGGGTGACCTCCAATCCATAAACAAGTAAAGTCACAACAAGACTGTCATTCCCCAATAGCACCTTATTTATCTGTTTTCCAGGTGTTAATACTAGCACAGAGTTACCTGGGCATAACTACATGCACAAGTTTTTACTAGAATCTTTATATTTAAGGATGTATTTGCAAAATCCAAGAACACTAAACAAACATTTTCAGCTGACAAAAATTGTATATATTTATGGTACCGAGGATATCTGAAATATGCGTACATCATGGAATGGCTAAAGGGAGTAAGTTAACAAAGAAATTAACTCACATACTTATTTCAATGGTAAGTACACTTAAAGTGTTTTTAAATTAAACACTAGTGTTTTTTAATTTAATTGCTATCCCTAATTTTACCTAGCTACATAAAAAATAGTTCAACTAATTACAGATTATTTATATATTATCCACAAGCAGGTTTCAAACATACAGCCTATTAGGTACATTACCAAAATTTAAGGAAAATTTTAAGTGGAAACTATTAAGCTTGCCAACTTCTAAGCAATTCTGATTATCTATTTTCTAAATGCCTATTAACTATAAAAATCTAATATAATAAATCAAAGGAAAAGCTCTTTATCACTTGCAACAGGGGAACTACTTTCTAAGCTGCATTCATGGAGAAGACTATGCCATTTAAAGAACTCCAGTGGTTTAGAAAAGTCACGCTGAATTGTTACTGCTATTTCTTCGCCAAACCACCAGGGCAAACGTCTCAAAATAACTCTAAAGAACACTTCAAAAATAACCAAGACATAAGAGCATGATTCATAATCAACAGGAGTCTTGCTTTCCAAGTTTTTCACGCACTTTTACTTGCAAAGTTTCCTGTCAAGTTTTCAAACTTTCTTTTTAAGCTTTCTTCTCAAAGGCGATTTCCAAGAGGAAATACCTGCGACTCTGAGCGGCATAAAGCAAACTCAGGAAAGAACCCTATGGTCTGACCACCACATTTTGGACATTACCCTGTTCTTTCTTTTCGTGTTGCTTGGCAGATCAAGGTTCAGAGAAAGTAAAAGCACTCTATCTTTCTGAGGCGTACCCTTCACAAAGCACACATCAGTTACAGAAGGGACAAAGGAAGAATGTCTGTGACAGTTTCTTCAATAATGCCAACATAACGTGGCTCTGTCTCCTCACGACTGCTTCCCTCCTGCTTTCCCATCATGGATGAGACAGTGAATAAGGAGAGGAGAAAGAGTACTTCAAAGAGAGGACAGCCAATCACTCCAGAATGCATGGAACTCATCTAGCTTCATGCTCAAAGTTCCAAATTCTAGAATATGCCTCAGTCCTAGACAAGGCAAAAAGACTGGCCAATAAAAAGTTATCCTTAAAAGGTAAAACAGATGAATCTACAAAAGTGGATATGAGAAGAACAACAGATAAGGTCAAATAAAGAGCAGAAAACCATGTACAGGGCTGGAGAGATGGCTCGGAGGTTAAGAGCACTGACTGCTCTTCCAGAGGTCCTGAGTTCAAATCCCAGCAACCACATGGTGGCTCACAACCATCTGTGATGAGATCTGGTGCCCTCTTCTGGTCTGAAGGCACACATGGAGGCTGAACATGGTGTACATAATAAATAAATAAATCTTTAAAAAAAAAAAAAGAAAGAAAACCATGTACAGCTGTGCATTCCTATAGTCCCAGCACTCAGGAGTCTATAAAGTATTGTGAATTCACAGTCAGCAAGGGCAAGAGTGAAGTCCTGCCCACAAATAAATAAAATTAAGTAAATAAATGTATAGAAGGGGAAAATGATAGTAAGGCTAAGTTTTGTTACTGAGGAGAGAGAAAAAGAATATAGAACAGAAGATTGGACACTAGCATGGGAGACGGAAGGTAGATAAAAAGCACAAACAGAATTGTTTCAGTGTTTTGACATTAGAATAATAAAGGATTAGAAAATGTAGAAATGTTATCAATAATACTTTGCATGTTACTTCTCAGAAATGGCTTATCTCAGGCCCAGTCTTAGAAGGACTGTGAGAGACTTAACTATTCTCAGGCACCACCCCACCACCACCCCAGTCTAAGCGTTCCAGGCTGCTCTTGGTTCCCTACCTGTTTCAGGTATTCACAAACTCTGAAGTAAGTACTGGACTCCCTATCAGAGACTCCTCAGCAATTCTAAGTGTTTAGGCACTCCTATCCCAGGCAGGGCAGTGTGCAGAGGTACATCTACGCAGGGAGCTGAGGCTGGCTAAGTGGGAAGCATGGGCTCATTTGGGAATCACGACAATGAAGATGAGTGATAAAAATTAAAAGGAAACCCAACACTAACTGCAAACCCAGAGTCAAAGGTAGGTAAAGCTACCTGGAAATTTGGAATGGACCACAGAGAAGACAGGCAGCTCTGGAAAAAAAAGACCTCTGCTCAGCTTTCTTTTCTGGAATACTCACTCCAGTAGACATGAGCGAGGTGCTTGTGTGCCTCTCAGATATAGGATATGCCTAACAACTAAAATCTACACTTCCAAGCTACAATGGAAGTACATTAGTATGAGACATACATAGAGCAAACTGTCTCAAACAAAAAGTGAAATTTGAAGGTGAGGAGACAGTTCCATCACTAAAAGACTGCTGTGCAAGCATGAAGACTGAACTCAATCTCCAGCACCCATGTGAGAAGAGGGCACAGTAGTGGCATGCATTTGAATCCCAGTTTGGGGAAGGAAACACTGGAGAGTCAGGCAGATAGGTAAATTCAATGGCCTGGCAAATCTGGTCAAATTGATGCAGGTTGAGTGAGAAATGTCATCTCAAAAAACAAGGTGGAAAATAATCAAGAAAGAAACCAAGAGTGGATCTCTGTCATGGGCATGTACACACGCACACAAGCACACACACACACACACACACACACACACACACACACACACACATTCAGAAACATACAACATTTCACCCCCAAAACTACACTGTGCTTTTTAAAAGTCAGCCTGTTACTTTACATCAGTAGATTTCACAAACGTGTAAGAATAAATCTACAGCCTCCTGAAAGGGAAGCTATCTACAGTTACAATACTTTTGGTTTTGTTGTTGCTGTTTTGAGGGAGGATTGCACTGTGTAGCCTACAGTGGCCTGGAGCTCATGATCCCCTACCTCAACCTCTTGAGTGTTAGGACTACAAGCAACTGGCACCATATCCAGCTAAACAGTTACAATTCCACAAGTGTCTTACAGAAACATTGATTTCAGCATGCAAAACGGAACCATCACCGTACTCTATTACTACTATAGTATTTATCTCTATAGGTTTTTATATAAACAGAAATACTGCAGATTAATTTGAGTATGGTTATTTAAATACTCACTTCTCAGCTGTCTCTTTATTTCTTTTGCAGGATCTAGCCAGCTCTGCAGGAGGGAAGATAAAAATAGTTATCCATAAGAACTCTCCCCAAAATCAAATGGAAGTTTACAGTTCATAACTTGTATCTCAAGAAGTTCATTTTAAGTAGTTTTCACCTATTAGCATTCTGGGATAGTGAGTGAGAGAGAAAGAGAGAGAGAGAGAGAGAGAGAGAGAGAGAGAGAGAGAGAGAGAGAGAGAGAGAGAGAGAGAAATTTCTTTAAGGTGAGTTTCATGCACTCCATTTTTCTGGAATTTAATCTGAATATTTATCTGATGATAGGCATAATTTATCTAAATATAATCTTTACTACATAGAACTGCTCACAAATCACCTCTCAGACACTGAAATAATAAGCTGTTCACAGTTCATTCTTACGTAAGAAGGATAAAATGTGAGTTGGAAACTGCTGGCTCAGAGTATACACGCCCTGATCCAAAGCAATCATTTCAACCTCTAAAGCCAGCGTCTTCACATCCTCAGCCTAGCTCTTCCATGCTATGGAAAGATAATGCCAGATCAGAAACAATACTTTCCTTTCTGGTCTTAACATCCTTTCTTTCTTTCCTCCTTTCTTCTCTTTCTCATTTGAAGTTAGAAAACACAATTCTAAGTAAGAAACGTCCTTCCGTTTGCCTCTCATTTCTATATTTTGAGATAACACACGAAAAGAATTGTTTATTTTTTAACAAAACAAAACATCACCAATTCTAAACCACCTAAGAATAGCAAAGCTTTCAAACTGTAAATCAAACAGTTCCCACAATTTTTTAAAAATTTGTATTTGTATTTTTCCCACACTACTGTTAACCGTAAGAAATTCATTCAACTTCCTTATGCAGAAAACATACATTTTTGAGATACAATACACTGACTCAAACAACTGACTTTACAGTAAATAAGTCTAGTTTTAACAAGTATCCCAAATGATGTGCTATAACACTTGTGTTTAAATATAATTTTATTCCCATACAGCAAGAATAAAATGTCTGTTGATATATAGTAAGTAATTATCTGTCAATCTATTGAAATGATGCAACAGAACATGACATACTATTAAAAAGTATTAACAACAGCATCCTTTGAAAGTAGCCCTCAGATTTTACACCATTCACAGTCTGAACTCTGGCAGCAAGGATCCAAGGTATATGTGTCTCTGTTTTAACACTGGTCATATTCAAAGCTGTCATTAAAGAGTCATCAGAGCATGGCCCAGTTTCATTATTACTGGTGTCCCAGCTGCATGGTGCACTGATGTGAGGGCCCAGTGGGACCCTGTAATGGTACCTCTAGTGCCATGTTAGGAAGCAGCTCCATTTTCCACTTAGAAAAAAGTACAGCATTCAGCTTCCTTGCCCTGCAGCTGCTGTCCTAACACAGTTGACTCACAAATGGCAACTATACTAAGTGCACAAGACCAAGAAAAGTACATCATTCAGCTTCTAACCCAGGCTGGACTAAGGCTGGGGAAAGGTGAAGGAAGGTTAAATGTGTGGCATTGAAAACAAGGAAGTAACAATCACATGAAGAAAATGGAATCAGAGACCACTAGTGCAAACTCAAATAACAAGATCCCTTATAGCACCAACACATAAAGACAGTAAGGGAGCACTGCTGGCCTCAGAGACAGACCTCCCAAACCTCCAGGTTCCTTAAGGATAAGCTCACGTAGATGCCTGCTAAAGAGAAGCAAAAGGTACCTGTGTTCCAGGAGAGAACGATGGAAAGCAACATCATCTTCTGCAATCCCACAGACAGACCGACCCTAGGTCCCAGCTATCACACCTATCCTGATCCGAAGCACTAACCTCTCCAAATTACCTCATCATAGTGAGCAGAGGGAGGAGTTTACAGATCTAGACAAACATGAGTAACAAGATGGCAAGCCAAATTGAGACAGTCACCCTTAGGCCACTTCCAACAACATTGCCAGTCAAGACATAGGGAAGGCTGCTGTGGCTTCTTATGCCAGCTCTGTTCTGGTTTGTTTCTCTGCTGCTATGCTAAACAGTGACAAAAGCAACTGGAGGAAAGTGTTTATAAGGCTTACACTTAAAAGTTATAATCCATCATTGAGGGAAGTCAAAGCGGGAGCTCAATCAAGACTCAGAGCAGAAACCATGGAGCAATACTGCTTATGGCTTGTTCTCTGGCTCTCACTGGTTCATTCTCAGTTAGCTTTCTTAAATAGCTCACACCCTTCTGCCTACAGATGGTGCTGCCCACAGTGGGCTGGGCCTTCCCACATCAAGCATCAATCAAGACTAAAAGACAAGACTAATTAATGGTAATGGGCCATTCTGATTATGGCAGTTCAACTGAGGTTGCCACTTCCCAATAAAAATCACGCAGCACAAGATTCTTACCCAAAGAGCACAGGGCTGCTTCCACAACAGGACTAAGCAGAAGTCACTCTTGCCATGTGCCTACCTGGGTTCCTTTTCTAACCACACTGACTTGTATTCTGCGAGCTCTAGTACTCCCAAGGAAGCAGGCGGTCCTGCATGCTCTCTGAGACTACAGCTGTGCAAAGATGGCTAGGCCATATAATTCATATTCTCTAGGTTACTTAGCACGTTTAGGAACTTAACATTAAGTATTAAAAATCAATACCTGTTTACTGGCATCTCTCCATTTCCACTTCCTTCCTCTCCATGATGTAGTCATCTTAAATGATTACACATTATTTTATTAAATTTATCTTTATTTAAACTATTTTTATTTGAATTAGATTATGACTGGTATATAATTTGTCTGATCATAAATTCTAAAGCAAAAAATAAAATATTTTTATACATCCTAATGTAATATAAAATTACATATTTACTATGAAATCTGTTTTTCTGGATTACTAATTATACATAAATAAATATAAACTACTTCTTCTGTTGTGTTTTGATTCTTAACATAGGGCCTCACTGTACAGTTTCAAGTTGGTCTTGGAACTCCCAACCCTCTGGTCTCACTTTCCCAAGTGAGTGAGTGCACCACCATACTCAGCAAACAAAAAAAATAAAATAATAAAAATCAACTTCTCCGGGTTGACACTTAAGGAAAGGATGAATGACGCCTAAGACACATTAAAAAATGGAAAATGACATCAATGAATAAAGGAGATAATAAGATAACAAGATTAAAGGTGGCAGCAAGTGGGCACATTGAAGTACACAAGCGTAAACATGTACACCTTCCCCTCAGGAAACATTAGGATGTAGCCTCCTTACAAGTATTGGCTAACAGAACCACGAGCACAGACTTTGGGTTTAGAAATAAGTGGAATCAAACTCTCATTTACGACCAATTCTATGCCTTAAAAACATTTCTGGTCCCCATTAAGCCTCAATTTCCTCAACAGCAAAATAGAAATCACAGTATTTACCTGACTAAAACAAAACTCTACTACTTGACAATTTCACTTTACTCTTCAGGCTAGATCTTAAGATTTCAGAGTTTGAGTCCCTCACTCCCAACCAAAGTTTGCCGATGTCTTCATTTATGTTCAGGAAGCCTCAGATTGGCCAAGTATGATTATTTAACGATTTCAAACTAATTCACTTTATAGTAGCAAATGTTGAAAGGATGAGAGTAGTTCTGTCTTAAATCTCCTTTCGTCTACAAAAATATCTAGTGCTGAACGAGATCCCCTTTACTACACGCATTTAACCATATAGGTCTAACAGAAGTCTAAGGACGGCATCAAGAGTAAAGGTACAGGCTTTCCACGTCACAGCGAAATTTACTATATACATTTGGAGAACGGAGGATTATAAAGTTTAAATTAAATAAATATAGACTCTTGCTTAAAGTTAGTTTATACGTGCAAAGAGTTTGCTATGAGCTTTTAGTTCTGCTTCTGGGAAGATATACTCTGGCTATTAGACAACTGCTTTAATCTACATAAAGTAAGCTTAGATATCAACTATACTTCTAACAAGTACTTCTTGCAATATGACTTATAGCAAAATGACATATAATGCCTGGGCTAAATGCCAAACACGATTAACAATAAAAATTTAACACTATTTTTCTCTTTATTTTGGGATTTTTTATTATTAAATTTAGATTTTAAAAAAACAAAACAATCTTTTCTCATTTTACATATCTATCCCAGTTCCCACTCCCTCCCCTTCTCCCCCCACTGTCCCCAATCCTAGTCCCCATTCACCCCTTAGAGAGGCTAAGGCTTCCCAGTGAGAGTCAAGGAAGCCTGACACATCACTTTGAGGCAGGACCAAGGCCCTCCCCCTATACCTAGGCTGAGCAGGGTATACCTCCAAAATGAATGAGCTCCAAAATGCCAGCTCAAGCACTTGGGATAAATCCTGGTCCCAATGCCAGTAGTCCCACAAACTGCCCCAGTCACACAACTGTCACCCACATTCAGTGGGTCAAGTTTGGTCCTATGCAGGTTACCCCGCCATCAGTCCAGAGTCAGTGAGCTCTCACTAGCTTGGGTCAGCTGTTTCTCTGGGTATCCCCATCATGGCCTTGACCCCTTTGCTCCTATTATCGCTCCTCCCTCTCTTGGACTAGACTCTGGAAACTCGGCCCAGTGCTTAGCTGTGGGTCTCTGCATCTGCTTCCATCAGTTGCTAGGTGAAGGTTCTATGATGACAATTAAGGTAGTCATCAATCTGATTAGAGGGGAAGGCCAGTTCAGCCACCCTCTCCACCATGGCTTAGGGTCTTAGCTGGGGTAATTCTTATGGATTCCTGAGAATTTCCCTAGTGCCTAGTTTTTTGCTAGCCCCATAATGGCTCCCTACATCAAGATATCTCTTTCCTTGCTCTCCCTCTGAGAGTTCAGTATCTTTAATGATGAATTCACTTAGAGATGAATAAAAAAAACTACTTATACTTGTAATTCTCTATAAAAGAATAACATGTTGTTTGATTCTATATACTTTTAACATTTTCTACAGTGAAGTTTACGAGACTTTTCAACAGACACTTAAAATTTTAGACACTAACAATATCACATTTTCATAATCAAAATGAACTGAAAAGCTTCCAACTCAGTGTCACAACTGATACAATATTACACCAAAACCAAAGACAGTTTAGATCGTCCCTCATGACAATTTGTTATATAAAATACTTACAGCTCTGCCTGACTTCCACATTACAAAAGGCTCAAGTAAGTACCTGAAACTTCTTTAAAAACACATGGTATTTATCAAGAAAAAGAACCAGAGATCTGGGAATCTAGCAAAGTGGCCGAGCATGTACTTGGCACACACACAACAAAGAAAGACACACCCCTATCTCCTACAATGGAAACCTCAAGAACTTCCAAGTTGGACTGATGAAGCTGAATTGGTATGACAATAACTTTCTGAAGAAAAATAAAAAAGACTATACACAGTTATACTGGGAAGAAGGAAAATTCTTTCACCTAAATGAATTTGAGGACTGGATTTTGTCTATACATATTTGTTATATATAAACAGTAAGGTATTTTAAAAATCTAAGCAATATGAACGTTACAGTCATATAAATATATAATTTATATACAACTATAATTGAGCATTTATTTCCTGAAAAGCTGCCTCATGAAGGACACCTCTCTGTATGCTCTTGAAGCTTTAGTGAAAACTTCAGTACTAAAAAAGTGCTTATCTAATTTTACAAGCATTTTCATCTGACATTTCATAGGCAAACACTAACCACAAAGTTAAATGAAGAATGTTGGACTCCTCCTCCAAGCACTGGCATCTTTCTCTCAATGAGAATGCGAATAAGCCCACCACAGTCTAGTCGTACATATTCTTACAGGAAAGAGGCCAAATTATCTACCTCTGAGCTTTATTCCCAGCCCCTTCTTATCTTATTGTCCGCGGTAACAAAGTTACCCTCCCAGACTTTGGCTATCCCCTTCCACAGCCAAATCTTGGATCTTGTTATCATACAACTCTTCATGTCACACTAGGCTGCATCATCCTACTTTCAGATCCAATCAGAGTAATGAGGAGAAAAAACAGAACATAAATAAGGTTTGTACTGCATATGCTGGAAACAGGGGATATGGTAGGAGACAGCCTGCCCAGGGTGGGGGCGAGGGGGGAGCCCTCACAGGATATTTAGGTAGCTCTATAGAAAAGGCAGGCATTCAAATACTAAGGGAAACTGTCAATGCAGCATAGTACGTATGAGCAGAGAGCTACACCAACAAGGCTCACCTGCATGCGTGAGACAGCACTGAGTAAAGCTCAAGCCAGATGCAGGGAATTAATCTGTGAGCATTCAATGATTCTAAGTCAGGTAAGCTCACAGACACCTGGCTATTCACATAGTAGGGAGAAACAAGAGTCCAGGACTATTCTTCAGGGACAGGTGCCATTAAGGGGAAGATACAGCTTGCTGTTAGAGCAGGAGTGTGCAGAAGACAGTTGAGTATATGGATCAAAGGTTCAGCTGTAAGATATGAACTAGACATGCGTATTCCAAGTTTAAATTTAAAAAATAGTAAATCCTACTGCCTAAATACTATCTTAATCAAAAGGAATATTCCAGAAATACCTAATGTCATAATGCTGTTTATTTTGTTTGTACTAACAAAGCATTTACAACATTTATCTTTACATTTTATAAAAATTAAACATTCTTATGACTCTACCAATAGAAAATCTCAGAAAAAAGATACAATTGCCAAGTTCCCAGCACTTTCTCTTTTGAAGCTTTCAGGACAATCACATGATCGGAACCATTATCAAGACCAACTTGCAATTTACTGCCGTGAAAGGCACTTGGTTTATTTAGTGAAGTGTGTTATTACTTCTGAGGAAAGTATTCTAAATACTAATAAAAATACATACTATTCAACAAGCAGACATGCAATTTGTCTTTAGTCTAAAGGTAGAATTAAACTACAAGTTACTATCAGGGATTTAAAGCTGAGCAAGTTGAAAATATTTAATTTGCATTTAATTATCAGGTTTAAAACTAAAACCCTTTATTTCATTACTGGGATATGTAAACACAAACAATGATACTGTGCAGGCAAATGACAATGCACACTATGCTTCCTCTAACGACTACTGTGCTCTACTAAGATATGAACGCCTGGTGTTAGACAGAAGCCCCTTTCACTGTAACTGAGAGCTCTCTACACCCTAAGGCAGACGTTCCACAGCAACGATCTAACAGACTAAACAGGCTTCCTCTGTAGGGAAGGACAAACTTACATTCTTCACTCCTACAATCAGCATCTTCTCACCCACACCAAATCTAGACACTCAGAAAGTGAAGCAGAAGAGGAAAGCCCTTTGCCTAATAATGCTGACAGCTACAGATTAGCCCTAGTTCTGTCACGAAGGGTTAATATTTCCATCCTTAATTGACCTGTGAAACTGAAAATCTTTGAAGTTCAATAAAATTAATATGAGTTTCAGATCATAGACAACCCTCTAAGTTCAGATCAGATCACCCTACGCTCTTGCTTAATGTTTTGAAAAAACTCTTAGAGTAAACACGTTATCAGCACACTCTTTGACATCAGGTAAAAGTACTACCAGGATCAATCCAGCAGTGGTTGGTCAAACAAACCACCTAAGAGAGCTGCCCAACCACCTTTTCTGCCCCTAACAGCCCAACAACTAACTGAGGTAGGAGTAACTTTGCCACACAAAGTACTCAAGGGTCCTCTTACTCCCGACACGTCTGTGCACCCACGCTCCTGCTGCTCAGGCTTATTCAACAACTACTACGCAGGGGACTGCACATCTGTATGTCGGCAAAATGAGTCTACTTGGCTGGCCTCTGTATTTGGCACCATAAGGCAAAACTGAGACATGACTTGGTAATATTAACTTAAAAAACAATCTTCATGTTAGATAGTCAATCTTTCCACTACTAAATCTTCTAATTTGAATTACTTTCCCCTTAACAATTCATTACATAAGTTGATTCTACTGTGAATTCAAGAGCTAACGCTTTCATATTATTTTAAACTCATGTTTTTCAGTCTCAATTAAAATAGGAAAACATCCAATTTCACCTGTTTTTGATATGGAGAAAGCATTATACATCCAATATGCCAAAAAGCATGACTTTCTCACATAATCATTTTTAAATATTTGCCAAAACCTCATGATAAGCATGTAAATTAAAGTTAAATTTATTATGAAATTAACTGATTAGAAAGATAACAGTATTTCCTAAAAGGACGAAATTGAAGTCACTTACTTTGTGCTCAGCATTTTCCGGAAACAGAAGCCCAAAGTAGTCCTTCTCCAGGAGATTGAGGTGCTCACACACCTTGTCAAACAGCACTTGTCCCTTAGCACGTTTCTGCGGAAAAACAAAGCAAACCTTCACGTTCCAAAGGAGATCACAGAAAGGAAACAAGAGATGCTGACTGGGAAAGGGGCAAAGGACACAGGTGACATCAAAGAAGAAACGAAAATATTGGGGTTGGAAGCTTACATGAAAATGAAGAGCAGGCAGGAGGCAACAAAAACTAACTTTGTATTCAAAATGTCATAATAAAATGTTTTTGTATTAAAACATTAAATTAATTAATTAATTATTAAAAAATTAAAAGATTATTTTAAAATCACCACTAATTATTACAAATTCATATAAAGTATGTTTTCAAATATTCTAATAATGCAAAATATTATTCTAAAATAACTAAATGCATTCTGCTCTACTGCTAGTCTCATTAATTACTAAGATAAAAAATCAAAATACTGACTATTAATCTACTCATATGAACAACATTAAAGACATGCGTTCAAAGTGTTTCCATCAAAATCTGAAGATGACTCACAACAAATTCCTAACAGAGTTCTACTCTATGAAAACTGATGGAACTTCACACAACTTATACTATCAGCACTAAGATTTTGTTTGTTTCTTTGTTTCTTGTTATCACTGGTTTTCCAAGGTATTTGTAGAACACCAGTCTTTTCCAGTTAAATTACACTTTTATTTTCTAATTTTTTAGAGAATATAGTATTCATTCTTCAGAGATTTAAAAGGCCCAGGAAGCCATAAATGATGTGGGTTCCCCCCCTGTAGGCTATGAATGTGTTTTATTACCATTGCTTAATAAAGAAGTTGTTTTGGCCCATGGCAGGGCAAAACATAACAAGGTGGGAAATCCAAGCAGAGATGCAGGAAGAAAGAAGGCAGAGTTAGGTAGATTCAATGTAGCTGCCAAGAAAAAAGATGCCAGAACCTTACCTGTAAGCCACAGCTTCATGGCTATACAAAGATTAATGGGAATGGATTAATTTAAGATATAAGAGCTACCTAGAAATACGCCTGCGCTATTGGCCAAACAGTGTTATAATTAATATAGTTTCTGTGTGATTATTCAGGTCTGAGTGGACGGGAAATAAAAGAGCAGTCTCTGTTTACATACAGAAAACGTGATCATCATTAAGCCAGTAACAAAGTATATTCATTTCCATTTTAGACACATAAACTTGGAATATCCCAACTGTGAGTTCAGTCAGACGCACACCTCCCACCCACAGGTATGTACAGATGCCACAACTAGATGGCCAGTGAAATTAGGACAGGACCAATAAAAATAGACAGCTCAGTGAACACCCCAGTATCAAAATATGCACCTGTCTGTTCATACAGAACATAGAAATGAGGGGGGAAGAAGGGGGGGGGGAGGGAGAGGGAGGAAGGGAGGGACGGACGGACGGACGGAGAGAGACTTGTCAATCTTGGGGAGTAAAATCTGGTATTTCTACTACTAAATATTTCATAAGATTTCTAAAATACGGTTGTCACAATTAAAAAATAAAAGGAGAAATTCACTTAAATTTATATTACCATAGCAATGTGCTATATATCATCACTGTGGATTCATAATTAGTAGTTGATATATCACTACCTTTAACAAGATGTATGACTGAAGTGTTCAGAGGTGTGAGTGAGGAGAATAGAACATACAAGTGTGTGGCAAGCATGAAATAAAATGTGTAGCTAGTGGTTATGATTCTTGAAATTAGTAATATTTAAAAGGGATATCTAAGACAATGTCTATAAACACATACATCACAGAGAAAACACATACCAAAACTGACTTAAAGTCAGTTTTTATAAACATTTTTTACTAGTTTCTATCTCAGAGACACGCACTACTGGACAGTATTATCCTAAAAGACTCGCAGGAACACATCCACAAAGTCATCCCAGCAATCTGGTGGTAGTACGCTGAGCCCCACCATGGGCACAGGAGTCAGACCTAGTTCAACATCACTCAACATTTCTTGAACATCTTTTCTGTTACTAGACAGTGTGACAATGGGAAAACCACATAGTCTATCTGTAAAATGGAGATAGTAACTACCTAACAGCTCTCCATGAGTATCAAATTAATGAGAAAGGATACATCACACTGTCTGAATCAACCATAGTTGAATTCTACTTCTAGCTGCTCTTTGACTTAGTCCACATCTCACAATTATCAAAATATTGTTTGATGTAGAGGCTGTTCTAGGCTTCCATCCTAAGACGCAGTTATCACTAACCACTAAGAGGCTGGCTGACTGTGCATCTGTAACCCAAACTCCCATTCAGAATCTCTACTCTCCAAGGAACACTTAAGAACCAATAACTGTATCTAAGAAAACAAGAATATGATATCTCATAAATCTTAAAAATAGGAAATGACTTTGGGAAGTAGAGAACACAAATATTTAAGAGGTATTACTTTTCACTATTAAAGCCTGACAGAGTGAATTTCGCTCAAAGATACTGTGGGATACAGTAAGATAAAGGAAAACCATCACACAATGAACAGGCCATTCATTATGACTGACAGGTACTGCCCCACTGACAAATGACTGCAGAGCTTGCTGAGCGAGAGGGCTAATATATACCCATCCAGTTCCTGTGTTAAGACAGGAATAAAATATATATAGTTTCAAAAAAATTTTATTCTAACTGTCAAGGACAGAAAATAAATATTGATTAGCACTTGAAGATGGTAATGAGAGAATTAAATTAAGTTTGTGACATGTTTAATAAAATGTTTGAGGTAGTTCATGGATTCACAGAAGGCCCGTATAGGTCTTTTTGTGAGCTGTTCTAACAAAAATAAATAAGCTGGTATTAAAAAATGATTCAAAAGCTTTAGTTATTTATTTCAATGTCCTTTGAAGTTACAGAAAGTTGAAATGATACAGTTTTCCTGTCTGCTTAAAATTAATGCTATCTGTAAAGTGTAACACTTACACTTCTGTCTAGGGAGGTAACTTAGCTTCTTTGTTTGAGTTAGGGAGTCAGAATGTAGTCCAGTCTGGCCTCAGTTTTGAAATCCTCTTGTCTTGGCTTCCTGAGTAATGGATTATATTCATGCTAAACTATGTCCACACAACAATTTGCTTTCTTATATACAATTATAGCTCTGTGGCATGAAAGGACCACAAAGGAACACTTGCCAACCAAGACATTTTTTTTAAGACAGGGTTTCTCTGTAGCTTTAGGAGCCTGTCCTGGAACTAGCTCTTGTAAATCAGGCTGGCCTCGAACTCACAGAGATCCACCTGCCTCTGCCTCCCAAGTGCTGGGATTAAAGGCTTGCAACAATTTGTCCCAAAAATAGCAGTTTGTGTGTATGTGTATACAGAAATACATCTTTCTGAGTTGCTTGCATGTATAATTTCAGGGCTGACCACCTGGTACTATATAATCAATTGGACTTATCCTTACAAAAGACTAATTATCTCCTCCATGTGGAGGAGATATATACCAACAATAAAAAAAGAGACTGGAACTTTGAAAACGTCTGTGGGTCTCAGAAGGGTTGGAGGATGAAAGATGGGAAACATTGCAGGAAGGAGATGGAAGTGAGGAAAAAAAGTTTTAAAGTATATATAGTTGGTTTGTGGGTTTTCATTACAGTTTAGGGGCATTGTCCAACATAAAAACCACCCTCAAATCCTTTAACTTCATTTTTAAAAAAAGGGTTTTGTGTGTGCCACAGGGCACACAGAGGTCAGAGGCCAACTTATAGGAATGGGCTCTGTAGACTGAAACAAGGTAAGGGTTGGCAGCAGGTTCCCTAATGCACTGAGCCATGTAACAAGCCTTTTGAACTTATTTTCAAATGTCAAAACTCTGCTTCTGCTTCTAAACAAATTCCTAAATTTTCCTCTCCTATAAAATCTATTCCAGTATCCTAATAGTTTGACTCTCTTCCTTTACAACGTTTTCCCCCCGAGACAGGGTTTCTCTGGCTGTCCTGGCACTCGTTCTGTTTCCTTCCTTAAGAACTTTACTTCATACCTCTGGCACTCACTCTTCTAGTCCCTTCCACATTTTTGAACTTCAGTGACTGGGTTCTTTAAGAAAAAGTGTATCTTTCCTCAATGCCTCTATAGCAGCACTTCGCTGAGTTATAAACCAGTAGGACAATATTAGCCAGAATGGATCACATCACTAATGCAGGCCACAAGTCTGGCAGAGTTGAGTCTACAATTCAGACTTTCTGGCTGGCAGTCATACACAATCTCCTGGGTCCTCATTCATGACTATCAGCCTACAGATATTCAAGAAAAAAAGCAAATACTCACTGCCAATAAGTTTGGGAGAAGATCAGCTACAAACTTACATAAGCTTTTCCTTAGTAAATGAGAGCATTTCCAGATAGATACCTTTGGAGAACTACACAAGCAAAAACCACTCCACATTTGTCCTAAGAGCAGGCTACACCCCCGTTTACACAGACAAGTTAACTGGGTTCTCAGGCTTTGCACATTTTTTCACTAAGACATTAGCTTCACAGTTGTTTCACACTGTCACTTCTTTGCTTTACAACTGTTCTTATGTTGAAAATTATAGGAACAGTTTCAGTCTGTTCTAATGATGCAGTACTTAGGTCCACCAATTAGTAAAAGCACATAATTAGGAATGGGACACTACCTCAGTGGTAGAACCTTGTCTAGCATCCATGAGGCCCTTGGTTCAATCCTAAGTACAGTCACCAAAAAAAGTTCATAAAACTTACCAAGCACATGTTGAAAAAACAATTTTAGTTTTTAATCGAATTCCAACAAGCTTAACAATTTATAGCCCCGATATGCCTCTGGCTAACCCACCCTACATCTAAGCAATACAGAACCAGGGAAGGGAAAGGCACAGTACAGGAAAGCTGGTCTACTTTCCAAGTATCAATCAGACACTATGTACCTGCGTAAGTTCATGTGTGTATGCAAGGGAGTGTACCTGTGGGGAGGGGTGCAAATGCACGTGTGTCCCAGGGATCAACTCTAGGTGTCTCCCTCATTATTCTCCACCTTATTCTTTAGATGAGTCTCTGAATCTGAAGCTCACTGGTTCAGCGACACTGCTGGCCAGCAAGTCTAAGGGACCCTGTCCCTGTTTCCTAGCACTGGGAGTCAAGCGTGCAGCCTGCTACACAGGGCTTTGTAACTGGACACTAGGGATTCAACTCCAGGTCCTCATGTTTGCACTGTACTGGCTTAGCCATCTCATCTCGCCAAGCCCAGGTCTTTTTTGAAAGATGTTGCATAATGTATCAGAAAAAAGCAAAGGAGATGAAAAAAGTAAAAAAAATTAAGATGTGTCTTCAAAACTATTTTATTTAAAGATGAGCAGACTAGCTTATTAGAAGTTTCTCTTAAAAAGTTTAGAGAGAGAGAGAGAGAGAGAACAGACCCTGGCAAAAGAAAAGCAGACTGAAATCTGAGACATTGAGCAAAGTCTCCTGTGTCTCTGCTGTTATTTGTGGCATTCATTACTGAAGCCAAAATATGACATTTCTGGAGGCCTCTCAACGTGGAGGAATTTGTTCAACTGCTTCCCCAGCAGATTGCAGAGGACGCCACACACCACTGGCGTTTTATAAAACACCATCACTGTCTCCTTGTAGGCCCCACCACAGTGCCCTTATTGTGTGCCAAGAAGCCAGTGATGGGAAGTACACAATGCAATCCATACATTCCTGACCCAGAGCTATGCATTTTGCAGTCACTCTAAACTACACTGTGCAAATAGCAAAGGCCAAGGAACAAAGGTATGCACAGAGCAAACTGATCTCATGCACTGTCGTGGGGTAGAGGAAATCAACTAAAGTCATATGCAGGAGGAAAGAGTCGGCCTCAGGGCATGACTGTCCGAATTCTTTTCCTACCAGTCTGAGTCACCTGTCCTCAAATCTGATTTCAAAGTTCATTTACATTGTGGTAAAAAGAAACTGGAGCCAATGACCTCTTTGTTTACGATTAGGACATACATAATTCTACATGTAATGAGTCACTTGTGTTTTCCTGACCATTGATAAAAACTGCTTGAAAAGGTTATTCTAAGTATGCAAAATATTCCTCCAAGTTGAGATGCCTCCAGCAACGTCCTATTTGGAGAGAAAACAATCTGACTGACTATACACATACTTTTTTCTTTGTCATTCTCAAAGCAATACAATATACTAAATACTTAGACAGTATCATCATTGTATTATAATTCTAAGTGATCTGGCAGTGAGTTAAAGCATACAGGACAATATACATAGCTACATATAAATACTAGGTCATTTTACAGAAAGGGTTTTATGTTGTGTACTTCTGAGGATCTGTGGAAGTTATGGGAACCAACCTCCTTTGGATGATCACGAACAATCAGATTTGCAAGAAAGACAAAAATTAAAAATTTTTTATTTTAAACAGAATAGCATTTCCATCCTTTCATTTCCTCTAGCAAACCTCTATTTTGCCCATACATACATGCAAAATAAAGTAATTATCCAGACACCTATGAGAATAATGAAAGGATATAAACTTATTAAACCATTTTTATGAAAACCATCAACAGTGTCAAAATTGAAGTCATGAAACTGCCAGAACTAATAAAATGTCTTAAAAGATTTTTATTATACTAACTTTATTTAGTAAGTATTTACATTCAAGGTAAGGATCCACAAGTTCATTTTAGTTCTGTAATAAAATATACTCATTATAGAAACTTGTTACTGAAACTAAGACTTAGAACTGCAAACACACATTTAGCACTGATTCCTATAGAAACTATCAAATATAGTATATGTGGCTATATAAGTGTGCAAATGTACACACACACATTCTCTCACTCAAACACGACCAGAGCTGCCACCACCACCACCACACCCACCAGAAAAAATTCACAAGAGAAAAACTTCAGAAAACAGACTCAAAGGGTAGGAGGTGAATCAGCAATTCTCTCTCTTCACAACCTCTCCCATAGATGGTAAGGTACCTACCTCTCAGTAAGATTAGCATAGCTGAGATCTGAACTTAAAGATACACTTATTTACAAGTGATATATTCCGTGACTTTGAACGATAGAATTAGCCCTAGTTAAAGCCAGTCAAGAGAAGCATGCCTAGCTCAAAAATGGCAACACTGGTACTACAAAGCCAGTGGACAAAAGACGACAGTGTATGGTATAGGTTATCTTTTAGTAGACACTTATATTAAGAGATCTTAATATAGCTTCTCTTTGTATAAGTAAAGGAAGCACATATCTTTCCTAACACATTCTGTTATGTGGGAAAGTGCATCTTACCAGTTCATCTGATAAATCTTAGTGAAAGCTTGGGGTTTAGTTGTGCATATTTGTTTGTGACACTGTGATTGAAAGAAGGCCTCAACAGTTTTTAATTCCTCTGTACTAGAGACAAGAAAAACATGCCCATGCAGACTTTCCCAACAGTACTCTGGGACCTCAGTCTCCCACAGCAACTTACATAGTCCTTTACTGTCGAAAGAGGAAACCACCCAGACTTGTTCCTGTTCTGCTTCTTGTTACTAGACAAGGACAAAAGGCTAATTGAGGTGCCTAGCATAGCAAAGTGGGCCTGGCCACCATTCAGGGTCTCCCAGCATCCCTCAGTTTTTAGCGGTTAGTTACAGGGAACGGCTGGCATATCCTGTCCTTCCACTGTGCCTCTTCCCTATAGAATCCAGACATTTTGGTTACTCAGTCCTTTTGTCTACCCTTCACTCTCCTGGTTTGCCCCTCTCCCCTCCGCTGTCTTCTTACAGAGCCAGACTCAGGGTCAGGATCACTCTGGACTCTTCCAGATGTCCTTGACTCTGGCTCGGCTCTCCCTCTAGCCTTCTCCACCACCACACCTAGAAGCAGTCAAGTCCTCCTTTTCTCTTTTTTCATTCACTACCAACAGGTGGGTACAGTCAAAAGCTACTAAATGCTAACCACCTAGGTCTCAGTGCCTGGGAGGAAGATCAGTAAGAAAAGACGTGAAGACTACTCACAGCTACAAGTGACTTTCAAATGGTAAGTTTATTGCTTTCAAAATAATATTGATTCAGAGGAAGAAAACCAATCCTGGTATTTTGAAACCAAGAGTGGAAAAAGTATTACAGAATTTCATTACTATTCAAAATTCAAACCATCCTTTCGAGAGGAAACATTATTAAAGATAGGAATCATAATAAATTCACCTTTTCCAGCCCAACCCAGTCAGCAATTTACTTCAAGGAAAGCAAAGAACTCCCAACTACTGGAGTGCACATTTCTCTCCAGCTGCCAACTCCTGGGGGCTCATCTCTGTAGCATGCTCTTACTCCTGAACTTGGCCAACCCTTTTCAGAAACATAAACCCTTTTGTTAATCTAAAGGAGTGGAGAGTTGGTCAGAGACACTACATTTGGATCTAGTCACTGAAATTTTAAATTTGCACATAAATTACACCCTGTTTCAATACACACACACACACACACACACACACACACACACACAAAACTCTCTGTCTCCTCTCTCCTTCCCCCTCCACCCCTGCTTCTATGTGGGATTTTATGGAGTATCACAACTTCTAGATCCTCCAAAAGTATGTGGATAGCTGAACAGATGTAACTGTATCAACCTCTAAGAGTCACAACAGTAGTCTGAAAACAAACCTGGGAAGACAAACGTAGACAGAAACACATACCACTTCAGAAAAGAAGGATACCAAATAAGATTTCTGAGACCCAAAATCAATACAAAGGCGGCCTGGGGACCTTGACACATTCTCTGCTTTCTGATGAATACTTTCACCACAGAACACTGCTGTTGAGAGCTTGCATTCTGATTGCCTTAGGAAAAATGATTATGACATTCCTGTGTGGGCTACAACAATGCCTTCAATTCTCAGACAAAATCAACATGTGGGAAAAACTCGCAGATGCCAGAGGAAAATGTGAGCCTTTACTCAGAATGCACATGTACTCATGCTTCCAAAGTTTCCTGAAAGTCCACACTAATTTTCCAACTCTAAAACATATATACAGATTTTAAAATGTTAGAAAATCCAGCTCAATCCTAGAAATAAAGGAAGCCAATGTTTTCATTCTTATTTTGCAATCTGAGAATAGAAGAAAAGGCAGAAAGCTACTTGTCCAAGACATATAAAGAGTCACCAGGAAAGTAAACAATCTCCTGGCTAGATCCATGACTTCAAATAAACCTTACTGTACTTTTCCTTAGAGGAAAGAGCCCGCTATTTTAGCATACCATGTGTGTAAATGACTTCAACAGCAGCATCACAGAGAATCCTACAGTCAAGGGTCTGGAGCCAGCATGCAGAATTCAGGCAACCCTAATATTCCTTGCAACTAAGCTCTAGTACCAAACTAGGTTGTCATATATCACTTAAATAACTTAAGATAAAAGTTGATATAATCTTCATTAAAAAAATATAATAATCCTCATTGGATATTGTTATAGGATGGTACACAACATGTGTATGTGTGCGTATATATATATATATATTATATATACATTCTCCTGTGTATGTGTATGCATGTAAACATATACTTTTTTTAAAAAAAGATGGGCTTAAGTTACTAAGGATGGCCTCAGACTCCTGAGCTACTAGGTAGCAGAAATGATGTTTAGATAAGACAAAAAAAAATCTCGCAGAATTGTTTCCTAGCATTAAAAAACATTCAGTATTATACAGCAACACTTACATCACATAGTTAAAGGTGGGTTCTTTGTTGACAAAAACACTTATAAGTAATATAAACAGGAACTTTCCAAACTGACCCAATATTATAAAGACAACAGATTAAACTATCACCTATAAAAATATGCTAACTAATGCAGTGAATTTTTGACACCCTCAAAACACGGTTACTGCAACAACACAGCTAACATGTTCCAAATTTTAAACGGCATATTGGCCTTTGCTCAGTTCTAATCTTATACTGGTAATTGAGGTCTTTCAAAACTTCAATCTATTCCATAAAAAACTCATGAATCTAAACATTTCATCTCTTAATGAGTTTCTGCAGTGGCTGATTTTCTTTTAATATTTGTTTTTTGAGACAGCATTTCTCTATGAAGTCCTGGTCGTCCCAGAATTAACTCTGTAGACCAGGCCTGCCTCAAACTTGATCCGCCTATCTCTGCCTCCCAGAGTGCTGGTATTAAAGGAGACAAGCCAAGCTAATGGTCAGTTTTCTAATGGTTCCCCTCTACCACTATTGATGCCCGAAGTAAAAATCATTAGGTCTTTACTGTGCATATCAAATAATCTAAGGGTAACTGAAAATTAACACAAGTACATACAGAAATGAAAGAAGAACTATATTCAATTGGAAAACCATGAGAGAAATACAACTTTTACTGACAGTTCTCCCAAGCCAAAAAAGCATATGCCTTATGCTGAATATGTGCCTTTCTCAATGCTCAAAAATTCATTAATAGCTACAGTTTCCCACACCTACTTCCTCAAATGGTACTCAGACACTAGTTTCCAGCGTGGATCTCCAGAAACAGATAAGCACCATCAGCACTTCAGCCAAGTGTCTAGGCCAGCACTAGACAGGAAAAAGCATGAGCGTACCCGACCATGGCTCATCAACCTCTGGGCTCACTGCTAAAGAGGAAACAGAGCAGGTCTGATGAGAAGTAGACCCAAGTTAATGTCACCAAGCAACCAAAGACCCACAACAACAAAAATTAGATGAAAGAGACATTAATTACAAAGCAATCCTACTCATAACCTCTGCACTGCTCCAACATCTACTAGAATGTGATGAATTACACTCTATGTTCAGATATTAAAATCCCTGCTCAGAGCTCAACGAGTTGTTGGTGCATGACATCTACTGCAGGATAGAGTCAGGAGCATCTACTCAATTCTGTTTTGCTTTGTACTTGAAGAATAAGATATTCACTCAACACAATTGCTATAATGGTGATTTATGATATATTGACTGCAAAAGTTTGTTCTTAAAGTTTTTGTTCAAAAACATGTTAAACAATCCCATATTTTAAAAAGAGAGAATGTAAAGTAAGACTCTCAAAAAATTATAAGACTCTTAATATTTCTCTAACACATTTAGCTCTTGGTGAATTAAAGAACTAAGTTGCAGCTTCTATCCCTGGATACGACTCCAGCTCTGCAACAGTTGGGCAACACAGCAAACTGATTCCCTGAGAGCAACAGAATCTATCACAGAAGACTACCAGATACACTTTTACTTTGTAGTATTCTAAAATGAGATCACAGAGCTAATAAATACACACTAAAGACGACGGGGGGGGGGAAGCACATAGGAGCAAACTTCAAACCAGTGTGTCTGTGCAGTACAAACAATCCCAAAAGAAGAGTAAAGAAAAAGGAAGCAAGCAAAGAGATAAATAACCCAAGGTAGCATTCAATCACATACACTGGTACTATGAAAAAAACTTGTGCAAATTCACCACTTAAAAGACAGACTGTAATTTTTAAAAGAAAGTCACTTCAAAATTAAAAGAAATGGCAGAAGGTGGACCAGGTAATTTCTAACCAAAATAAAGCAACTACAGTAATACTATTACCAAGCAAAAGGAATTTAATGTTTAATAAAGCAATAAGAAAAACTATGCAAGAATATATAATTTTGAACAGTCTAATAATCTAGCCTAAGATTTTAGGAAATATAAATTTACAGGAATACAAAGGCAAATTACCAAAGAGACCATTCCAAAGCCATTTTAACAAACTTAGAAGCCAATACTCAAAGCAGTTAAACAGCACAGGTAACAAAGAAAACTTAATCTGATCAAGGGCAGATCCAAAACTTTATATAAAGAAAAGAATACCACTGTGCAGCAGCACTCGGGAGACAGAGGCAGGCGGATCTCTGTGAGTTCAAGGCCAGCCTGGTCTACAAGAGCTAGTTCCAGAACAGGTTCCATAGCTACAGAGAAACCCTGTCTCGAAAAACCAAAACACAAAAAGGAAAAAGAAGGATGCCAAGCTTAGCGAACTCAGAACTGTGCTGACTGGACACCCTGCTTCCAAGGAACTCTTAATACAACAGAACCTCCACTGTAGACCACACACCGAGCACAATGTAACAAAAAACTAGGATCTGAAAAGAAGAAAAGATTGTACGCATAACTCATCCATGTGTATACTCACAATATTTAAATTTTTAAATCATAACTATGAAAAATTTCAAAGGAAAGTAAAACGTTTCAAAACAGAAAATAAAGAGAAATGGTAAGTAAAACTTTGTTTGGAGAAAAAAAGTTAAAACAGTAAATTTGCAGCAATATACAATCAAGAAAAAAAGAAAGAATATTCTTCGTGTTACTTCTTTATCCTAACACTTTACTAAAGCTGTTTGTCTGCTATATAAGTACACTGGTGGAGTTTTTAGGATCGTTTATGTACATAAAATCTTGTCATCTACAAAAAAAAATACTTCAACTTCTTCCTTTCCTATGTGTGCCCCGATCTCCTTCAGCTGTCCTACTGCTCTAGCTAAGACTTCAAGCATGATACTGAATAGGTATGGAGAGAGGGGACACCTTTGTCTTATTCCTAGTTTTAGTGGATATGCTTGAGGTTCTCTCTGTTTAAGCTGATGTCGGCAGTCTGAGTTGTGATAGTAAGAGGTGGAGCCTCTGAAGTCATGAGGGTTCCATCTTCATGAATGACCTTAGTGCCCTCACACACAGGTTAAAGGAGCTGCAGGAACACAGCTGCACTCCTTGGAGCACATGAGAAGTTAGTATAAAGGTGCCAGCATGGAAACAGAAAGCAGCTCCTCCTCACATACTGCTCTATTGACACCTTGATCATGTATTTCTCAGTTTACTCCAGTGGTTCTCAACCTTCCTCCTGCTGTGACCCTTTAATACAGTTTCTCGTGTTGTAATGACCCATACCCATAAAATCATTTCACTGATACTTTATAACTGTAATTTTGCTACTGTTATGAATCATTACATAAATATCTGATATGCAGGATATCTGGTATGCAACCCCAAAGGGGTCACAACCTAGAGGTCGAGAACCACTGGAATCTATTCTTTAAAAATTACTTTTCCTGGCCGGGCGGTGGCAGTGCACACACACCTTTAATCCCAGCACTCAGGAGGCAGAGGCAGGGGGGATCTCTGTGAGTTCAAGGTCAGCCTGGTCTACAAGAGCTAGTTCCAGGACAGGTTCAAAGCTATGGAGAAACCGTATCTCGAAAAACCAAAACAGAAAGTTACCTTTCCTAAAGATTTTGTTATAACACCAAGAACCAACTAAGATGGGATTTTTAATTCTTTGCTACTCTATTTTTGAAATGCCTCAAGTATCAGAACAATTACACACTTGGTGACTAGAAGGTCTAGACAGAATACAGAAAACTATAAATGCTCAGCGAGTATCTTCACTTGGCAATATAATATACTCAAATATGATAAAACTGATGTTCAACTAGATAGCCACAGATGTTTTTATCAAGCTGTTAAACTACAAATGCCGAGAAACTGGTGTATTCTTTAATCATCTACAGAAGACTAAAGGGAGTAAGAAAGCTAGACACCTCTGAGACAGACGAAACTGAAACTCTGCAGGCCTGTTCAGAAACTCCACGTCCAAGGTAGCAAAGCTGCAAGCTGGCTTCTCCACCACCTGGAGGTTAGTGAGTCTAAGCTTTTATATGCCCACTGTAACACTGAGAATGGCATCAAACACGAAACATGACGATCCATTCAAAGTATTTCAGTGGACATATTAGTATATTAGTGAGTAAATGTTACTCTGAAAATAAATAAGCAAAGACAAATCCTAAGAACCTGGTGCTAATAAATTCTCTGTTTTACAACTCATAAACAAATTAATGACCTAGGTTTACACCATTCTCTTTCTCAGAATAAGAGTTCACTGCTAAAATTTCATTCTAAAACTTCCAAAAATCAACTTACAACTATCCTTTCTCCAGTAAGACATCCTATCAAGGTAACAGCCAGAGCTGGTCATTCAGAACAGACACACACCACACAAGCAGTGAGCACACAGCACAACCTCATTCCCACTCCACCCTGGTCAAGAAGTGCTGTGCGAAATGCAAATGATGACTCTTCTACATAGTGGTTATTGTGTTTAAAAGGAAGTAAACATACTGGCCTGTAGGAACTTAATGCAACAAGAAACGTGTTCCCTGTGCCATGACACCACAGAGCAGAATACCTTCATTCTGCCTACTGAGAGACTCTCAGCTCAGTTCCTGCCTCACCTCAAGGTCGCAGCTGTATTCGGTGCCATCTAGGAGGGTCACTTTGGCCAGGACAGCCTTGGTCTTCTTGGCAGCTTTCTGAGAAGCCACCTCTACTTTCAGCTCACTGGTCTGTACTTCCTTGGTCTCCCTCTTTGCTGCCTCTCCTTCCAGTTTGTCTTCCTGGGTTTCCTTTATCTTTTCCTCTTCTCTGTCCTTCCTTACTTCTTCAGCAGGCTACCAGGAAAAAAAATAAGTCCACATTAAAGTTAACCAACTTGTAGTAGACAACATAGGAAAAAGAATCAAAATTCACTTTTCTCTTCAGTGCTGGTAACTTATTCAGGGTTCTGAATGTGGTAGGCAATCACTCCAGATACATCCTTGGCCCTAAGGAGAATCTTTAATGGAAATTATGATCATACATCTAATCGCTTTACATTTAAGTCTTTTAAGACTCAATAATTATGCAAGAAATTTTGTTCTTCATTTTGCCAAGTTAGTTATCCGGGCATTAAGTGAATAAATAAAAGAAGCTACATCCCAGTACTACAGTACAAGTAGCACTGAGACAACAAAGTTTCTAAAAGCTTAAACCACAGCAAAACCTAGGCTTCCACAGGCAAGCAAAACATATACAATCCAGTTCTAACTCTCAACTAAATATATAAATAAAGATAAATAAAACAGCGTGGATTTCACTGAAGAGGTGGGAGGGTCTGACAGACTGCTCAATCAGAAACACTGGCACTTAAGAGAGAGTGTGGGTTCTGTTGCTGGGTTGATGCTTCTCTGCTTTGCTGTTTGGGGAATAATTTTAAAGATTCACAGGGGAGACTATAATACAATAATCCAAGTTCTATATTCCAGATACACTAGGTCGAGGCAGTATCTGGACACAGGGATGGGAAACAAACTAAACCAAGTCGACCCCTTCCCCTGTGCAGTTATGTTCTCATTCCTAGACTTCTCAAACGCACCTGGGTCTCAGCACTGCTTTTCAAGGAAGACTTTTCTTCCTTGACCTCCACCTTAACCTCAAGGTGTTTCCTCTGAGCCATTTCTTCTGCATCGCCCTTGGCCCGACTCTCTTCTTCAGGAAGGGAATCCTCTTTATTCAAGATCTGTTCTTCCATATCAGCTTGGGTAGGCTCTTTTTTATCTCCTCCATCTTTGGCTACTACTAAGTTATAAGACTTCTGCTTCTTAAGCCACGGGGGTAAGAACCGAGAAATGCCCCTGCTCTCAGATGGATCCTTCTCTCTTTTCCGGCGGCGAGGACTACTTTGGCTTTCAACTGCAGGACCTGGCTGGGAACCTTTCTCCTCCTCTGGCTCAGATAACTGATTCTGCTCATTTTCTGTGATTTCTTTAGCTTTCTCCTTAGGTGCATCTGCTCCTGCCTGGTCAGAGCCCTTCTTCACTTCGGATGCGGAGCCAACTTCAGTAGTCATGGTTACAGCTTATACTGCAACAACATAAAAAACACAAAGTAGTATTTTAGAAACTTTCCCACTTGCGGTCTGGTGGCAAAGGGACAAAAGGAGTGAGACAGGTGGGGAGAGGAATGACAGAGCAAAGGACGGGGGCACGGTTAAGGAGGATGGCTCAGAAGTTCGAACTCTCAAATCACACATCACAGTGGTGTAACTGTACGCTGGAACACAAAATCACCCAGACTCAAGACAGTGATTACTTTTACTTGATTTGAACTTAGTTATATAGCAACTAACACAAAATCCAATGTTTAAGGATTCTTTTTATTCTCAGCCTTTATTCTTTATTAAGGAAATGTTGTCAGCAGTATTAGCAAGTACCGAGATACATTTCACTACAACTTCACACATTAAAACCAAACTCTACAGAAATGTTAAGTATTGTAAGATCTAACTTTAAATGCTGGGTGGGTGTTTAGTTGCAATGAAAAACTTTATTGAAACAAAACTGTATGATTGCTTTGCTGTCTGGTGTTAAATCCTGTGATGCACCAGCACCATTCTTTCCAAAAGCTCAGCTTCTGAGGAAACAAAGCCAAAAATCAAATCAAAACTCTAAGTCTCTACCCTACTCAGGCTGAAACACGGGGGGGAGGGGGGGGTGCGTGCACGCACACACACGTGCACATGCAAAACAATTAAAGGTCCTAATCCACACTAAATAAAGATTATAGAATGAAAAAATATACTAATGATTTATTCCATCACAACTAATAAAAGAAAATTTAATTAAATCTAAAAGTTAACTGCTAGTTTATATTTTACACAAGCAAAGAGGAACTTCTCAAGTATAGCAAACCTAGTCCACGAAGACAGCAGGCCGGGGGTGGGTGAGGCCAGCTCAAGTTCATCTGTTCCCTTTCCCAACACAGTTCCTCCAGAAAGTGTTCTCAATGTTGGTATGCGAGCCAATGGGTGATGTCACAGCTAGCTTTCTAAACGGTACAGGCATGAAGAGGACTTTAAAAGAAAAACTAAAGTACAATCAATGAACTGCTTTAAGGCAGATTCACATACCACACAAGGGACCCCTTGAAAACACATTATGTATTCAATATAATAGAATGCTCTTTAGTTTAACAAGAAAGCCCCAATACATGCTTTCACATGAACACAGCCTGAAATTAGGTGGTTCGACAGGTCAAGAACTTGAACTAAGATTGTGATAAGATTCTTGTTTCAACAGCCCAAACTGTCTATAATGTACAAGCTATCTGGGAGATGGTTGTAGTAATCCAGGCATGCTTCTTTACTAAGGCCAAAGCAATCACGGAGGAGATAAGAATTGAAGCTTATGGGAAGGCAGAAGACCTTCTGAATATGGAAAAGGAGAAAACAAATCTCAGGACTTAATGGAGAAGTGGGGAAGATTATCCATGGAAACAGAACAATATTCAGGAAAGGTGGAGCTAGTAAACTCATATAATTAGATTTTAAATTTGCTGTGGTTGACAGGTATGTGGAAATGTCTTGCTAGCCAATAGAGAAAACAGGCTTTGAAAGAGACTAGATATGCACTACAGATGCTATCTGGGAGCTATGGTCACATGGATGGATAGCTACAAGCAAGAGTAATAACAATATTAGGTTGGAAATCAGTTTTGTTCAATATTATAGAATTCTACAAAGAACCCTTACTACCACCTCACACAAGAAAGAGACAGGGAAAAGGCATGTCAGCCAGAAGAAACATACAGTAAAATGGCAAGATAAAGGGCAGTAATATGTCTGAAAGCAGAACTACAAAGGAAAGAATAGTTAACTACCAGACACACATGATTTCCTATTCTTACATATCTACAATTCAAAATGCCTACCAACAAGAACACAACTGGACCTATACTGCACAGAAAACATTTTTTCCTTTATTGTGTCTTTTTTCACAAACCCATTTAAGAATATTATGGACATTAGTCATGTATAACACAAAGCTGATTTCTAGTATATACTTTCTAATTACATTCTGAGATCTCAATAACTATCTAGGTAAAGTTAAAGAAAAAATACCCCACAGTTGTATAAGCCAACCGAAATAAACTGGCAGCTCTCTAATTACTCTGTTTGTGAGAAACGGGAACAATCAACTGAAGCTGGGTTTTGGCCAAAATATTCAGAAAAGCAGTGAAACAAAAAACTAAAGTTTCCACTGTTAGGCTAAACAAATTAACAGCTGTTCATATTTTAATCATGGGAGAGACTACTATGTCAGGTGATATGCAGGAGTTCACTGTGTCAGGTGGCATGTATTTCTGTTCTACAAAACATCCATGAATTGCCTGATGAATCATAAAACTCCTGGTCTACTCCTAGAAAAGATTCATGTTAGTTTGTGGAAAGGATTACGGAACACATTATGGAGCATATCCTATAACTCACCATAAATACCTCTGCCCCACCCAAACATGTTATCATTATAATATTTGAAAGTCATTACTTGGCCATATGATTACAAGCTAAAGACAGAAGCTGAAGACAAACTGCTAATAAGGAAATAAAAGAGCACAGATGAACCAAGCACAGGGTGAGCATCACAAACTATATCAGTGACCACTATATTTACAACCCCAGAGCTGGTAGTGTCACCCATTCAGACTGACAGAAGACAATAGAAATAGTTTATTGAGCTGTGAATAGTTCACCATAAAGGTAGGCGTCGCTCTATGTAAATAACCATATTCTTAAAATAGCTCCAAGAGCTCAAACCTAACACCACCTCCTTTATTTGTAAGATGGTTTCTTAAACAAATCACTACCATCAAGAGAAGGCAACTGCAACACATGCATTCGCCCTGATTACCACGCTTGTAACTCTTAGTATCTCGGACCTGGACAGGCCCTTACTGCACCACCCAGAAACGTGGAAACCTAGTGCTGTGTGCTGTAATTCCAAAACCTCAGGGTTCCATTTCCCACTAAAATGGGAAGACCACGAAGGCTGGGATCTTTCTTTCATTTACAGCAGAAGCACCCAGACTTGTTGTCAAATGGTTGTAAACACTATTCAGTAAGTACTATTTTCTGGGTATTGTTAAATTATCTAGTCTAATATACTCATTTTATCAGCAAGGGAAAATTTAGCAAGCTAGATTTGCCTAAGGTAACAAGCTAAATGGGCAAAGCCAAAACCAAAACTAATGTTTCTCAAACTATAACAATGCTCATTAATCTTTAATTAGAATTACCCAACTCCATCATTAAAATATACTAAGTAAAAATTGTTTCTGCTTATCAGCAACCAAAAACAAACAAACAAACAAAACCACCGCTGCGGTGAAAAACCGCCGATCAGATGAGCACGTGGTTCTGACACAATTATCGTGCTGCCGTTCTACAATTAGGGCTGAGAAAAGTGTTTGCCATTGTGACAGCTTCAGGAGAAAAAATACGCATCACTGAGCAAGCAGTCAGCAGAAAACCATCAAAAGAGGACCAGTGATGTTCAGCAGAATGTGATATTAAAGAAAACCATTCTTTATATCCTTGTGGTTTTTTTTTAAAAGGAGATAAATGCCAAGGTGCTGTCACTACAGCAGCTTAAGCCACCTTCTATCCATTCTGCTGTTTAGAACACAGCCTCTTAAGTAAATACTACGCAAAAGAGTCGCACAACTCTACACACTCTGGAAGAACTTCAAGTAAACGGCCTGTGATAATAGGTGATCCAGGTGTTTCTTTACAACGTTAAGGTCTGGGCTGTTGTCCATCTGGTTCACCCAACCCACAAGCAAGAAACTGGATGGGAACTGCCAGCTGACTGGCTCCCTTCCTGTGCTGAGATTACAAGCAACCTTGCTCCCCTAAAGAGTTACTTAAGGAGTCAAGATTAACAAAAGGGAAAGTATACATTTTAAACTTCAAAACTGGTGGTGAGAGGATAAAAGACTTTTCCTTCAACTCTGAAAAACACAGAAACAAAATTGTTCTACAAATATCATAAACATAAAAATATACTGACAATGTGTGGACAGTTCTAGTTCAGCTGTTTTCTAGCTCTAACAAAAGTAGAGTTCATTCGCCATGCTCGTGACAGGTAAAAGGCCTTGCTGATACCCACATAATGACTTGCCCACAAACAAAGCGAAGGTTCTTTTAATATCCACTATCTTCCATGAAAGCATCAAATGTGAGAAAACCAAATTCAGGAATGAGTCAGCATTCTACTGGGGAATTAGACAGTGATGCTTCTCAAATATATATAAAACATGTTAGAGGAAAGTAGATGGGAGGAGAGGGGAAGGGAGAGATAAAGAGCCTGAAGAGGAAGGAGTAATAAAGACAAGCAGACAAAATGGACTGCAGGAACAGATGTATACAGTTCAGTGGGAGGGAGAGAGCATGAGTGGGGGAGCAGGGAGTCTTTGCAGGTTTGTGTCCCTTAAGGATGACATGGTCTAAAAACCTATGCTCTCTAGTCACTAAATGCAAGCACATTTAAAAGAAAGAACTGGTCAATGTATGACAACGTATTCAGTGAAGATGAGCAACTAATTTTTTTAAATAATCAGTGCTGCCCACCCTACCAGCCACATACCAGACCACGCTTGTTTATTTTTAAAGGGCAATTTAAAAACTCATGGCATACTATTTCTAAAGATGTAAACTCACATGTGCTTGAAATTAGCCCACACATCGGAAAGATATGAACCTACAAAAAAGCCCTTTGCTAGTTCCATGACAGGCAAGATTGCATTTCATGCAGAGAATGTATTTCTTCTGCTTTTTCTCTTTTTTAACAAAATTCATTTTGTTCAGTTTGTCTCCCCTTACTCATGCATGCTCAGAGTCACTTCCAGGATGGGTCCAATGTAGGTTCCATTGGTCTAGAACAATCCTGAAGTTTCCCTTTCTTTGTTAAAGGAGACATTCATCAGCTAATGAGTTTCCAGCAAAAGATTTCTCCCTCTACAAGGGTACTTGGCTTTCCTGCCTCTGGACACTACAGAAATGTTATAATCATCTTGAATCCACCGAAGGAGGAAGTCTAAAGACTACTTGGCACAGGATACAGAACATGGACACAGTTATAGGAAACAGGACCATCCCCTGATCAGGCCAGACCCAGTCGGGCCCCATTTTCTGTAATATAAATAACATGCTCTCTTAGGGCTGAAATGATTGCCAAGGGCATTTAAACAGCTTCTGAAGTTCAAAGAAAACAAAGAAATGAAGTCTTAATAAACAGAAAAGAGCCAGTTTGGGAGATGGACACAGGAAGACTGGGAAGGTGTTCGAGGGCATCGTTGGACTACATAAAAATGTCTCTAAAATACAATGAAGAAAAGAAAAAAAGAAACAGAACACATATAGACTTCAATGATCATCAACATCATCCAGTAAGTTTTATGACTAAAAGCCATGGTGGTAAAATGCTAGGAGTTTTTCTGTGTTTGATTATTTTTATCATAATAGTAGTGAAATATAGCATTACTTGTTGAACTCTTAATAAAAATGAAGTATAAAAATTGTATTATAGTTCCTTTACATGTTGCAGAGAAATTTATGAATAAAGGCATGATCTTTTGCTACTTAACTGAAATGAAAATGTCTGAATAATAAGCCCAATAACACAACTGACTCAACACCAAAAATAACATTTGGCTAGGCTAATAATTTAAATCGGCCTAACGTAACAGGAAGAAAAGCTAAATGATGCTCATAAAACTGAAATGAAAAAGACAGTCACTTGCATTCCTAGATAAAGAAATGCACCCAGAGGTCAGACAGGTGTGTGTCTAAGATCGCAGAAAGCAGGAAGTTAAGGCAAGAAGCCAGTTAAAGTTACATCTGGGCTAAAGAATAATACTATATTCAAAAAGAATAGGGATATACAGCTACAACTTTAGAATACAGAAACTCCATCTTAATCACATGATCACTAATCAAGGCTATTGACAGAGAACCACTTGCATATATCTTTTACTGAAGAGTACCTGGTACAGACACCATAGAAGTTAATTTGTCAATAGCTACACCATGGGGCATGCGCCTTTGACCCTGGCATTTGAGATATAGATGCAGTCATGTCTGTGTGAGACCAGCCTGGTCTACAAAGTGAGTTCTAAGACAGCCAGAGCTACACAGTGAGACACTATTTTAAAAAACAGAAAGCTAACATAATCCCAAATATGTATTTTAAACTAACAGTCTCACTTCTAGTAAAGAATCTTGCTAACATAGACACACATGTATGAAATAATTACATACAAGATGATTCAACTAGTGAGGAGAAAAACACATACGGTTATGAAAACTGTTAAGAACAAAAAACCGGACCCACATGTTACATATGATATGCTAACTACTAGGTTGAAAAAAATGGTTTGTGGAAGAAATAAAAGTTTATGTGCACATATGTATCACTTGTATACCAGGGGAAAACTAGGGTAATCAAGAAGCAGATTGTGGGAAATGGTGGCAGGTGCTCGGTGAGACACACAGGTGCAATGAGGAGCAGTGTTGTCATGAGCCTACGCTTTGATGAGAGGAAGTGCTTCAGCATTGGACTGGAACACACTGGTTGAGAGCAGCAGTGCCATATTTTCCTGTCACACCGCTCCAGCCACAGTGAGCAGCACGAGCTCAGAAACCTCCCAGGCTACTGACTCCAATTCAGAAGCATCAAACTCATTTCCTAGAGAACTAAGTTTAACACTACATATGCTCAAAGTAACCGAGTTTTGCTAGTCTATCTCAAATATTCCACAAAACAACCTCATGCCACATAGACTGCTTACCTAGTCTAAGCTTAAAACTTACATGTTTAGAATAGCAGTACTTTTTAAAAAGTATTTCCATGGGCCTTCAAGAATGTTCAGTTGGTAAAAGACCCTGCCCCAAGCCTGCAATAAGAGTTTGGTCCTAGGACTCACATGCTCAGAGAGAAAAATAACTCTAACCTACACTCATGCACTCTGGCACTGTGTGTGTGTGTGTGTGTGTGTGCGCGCGCATGCATGTATATACGTGTGTCTGTGCATGCATACAAGCATGTGTGACACACACACACTTAAATAAATGCAATAAAAATAAAAAGGTCTTTTGAGCTGTGTATTTAAAAGGAGAGAAAGCTGAGAAGGTTGGAGCTCCTGAGAAAGCTTTGCATGGTACTTTAACACCATCCTAACCTCAGTTCAGAGCTGAAACAACATTCTGTACTCTGGTAAAGTACAGGGAAGCCACAGAAGATTGCTGCTATTATCTGCTGAAAAAAGGAAAATGTAGCCCGTAACAGTTCTCTCAAAGGTGAGAACATTTTTTAAGGGAAGATAAAATGGGAAGGTACGTGTGTAAGATGACCACATATACACACTCCCAATAGCTTTCAGCAGCTTCCTCTTCATTTACGGGGAGAAGCAGCAACAAACTGGCATGATATGTCATGTGCTTCCTGTCCACACCTCCTCCCTGGCCCACATCTGCTATGATGCTACCATAAAGAGGGACATTTTTCTTAGATGAGTAAAACTTCATGTTCCCAGTGCAATGTCATACATCCGGTGGCTTCTCAATAATACTTTTATGTTGTCCCTGGTATCTAGGGAGCATTTATTATATCATCGCCATATAACGCTGTCAAAAAGAAAAATATGCCAACTGTTTCTCAGAGTGACACCAAAAGCAGGCTTAAGCAGAACAAAGATAAACCATCATCTCTCTTGATCCTAACAGATAACATAAAACTTACTTTTTCTGAGCTCATCCCAACTACCCTCTGCATAGGAGGCTCACCCAACCCTAACAGGCATACCTACTTGTAATGAGTGGTAACCAACAACCAGTTACCTATTTCTATGTAAATAAACTCTTAAGTCCTGTGGCTACAAAATAACAACAGTATTTCCAGAGGCTCTTCCCAAATAAGCCGAAGACAAATCCACCAAGGTTAACTGCATGGGATAAACACACAGGCTGCAGACGCTGCATTTTAATGGGTCATAAGACAAAAGCTTGTCAAAGTCAATCAATGTCCCAGACTATGACAAGTCCACCAAGCTGGAGCCTGCTTTCAAATCCTCTTCTCTGTAAGCTCGGGAATGCTGCAGCATAAACACACATGCACTCTGCCCCAAATACCCTCATTACAGCGAGGTAGTCCTGCTAGCGTTAACCAGAGTCACAGAGATCATCGCAGTCACTGTTATTTTGTTAACGAGCAATAAAAGCAGCTTTGCTTTTTCTCCTTCATTTTTACAGAATGATTACTAGATGAGTAAATTGTATAAAGAAAAACTATGAGAATTTTTTTAACTCCATATGAACATTAGAATCTAAGCAACAGAATAAACTTTCACACTTCCTCACTATGACAAGATTAGATATTTAGAAATGAAAAATAGAGCACATTATGAAAACAGCATACAGTTCTTGACAACTACATACATAGGACTCTGTAGATGCTAAAACAGTTGGAATTCACATCTCTAAGAGCTACAGAACAACTTCCTTTAATCAGATACATTAGTGTGAAAACAAATTCTATAAATCACTACATTGAGATTTTCACCTTTTAATGTGATAAAAAATAACTATGCAACACTGATTTCACAGTGCACTAGAAAATAATTTAGTTTCAGGGACTGGAGAGATGACTCAGTAGTTAGGAGCACTGGCTGTTCTTTCAGAGGACCTAAGTTCAATTCTCAGCAACCATATGGCAGCTCATAACTGCCTGTAACTCCAGTTTCAGGGGATCCAACATCTTCACATAGACAGACATTAATACAAATGCACATGAAATAAAAATAAATTATTTTTTTTAAAAAATAATTTACTTTAATACGGTTTCTCAAACTGGAGGTGTGAAAGTCAACGGTAAGACAGTGAGACAAGTAAGTGTATAAAATAAACTAGCTCCATTGTTCTTAAGAGGCCATATCTGAAAAGACTATTTGTACTAAAGATAACCCACACAAATTCAACATTTGCCTAGAAAAATGCAAATAACTAGTCTGAAACAAAATTTTTGCCACTAAAATACATACACATATGCATGTAGTAGTCACACACATGTAAATACACACATTCACACATTTTTAATAGGGCTTACAGTAAATACAACACAACATTCCTCACCCAAAGAGTATATATACCAGATTCATCTACTCGGTACACTAGCATATTCCACATTTTCGACCCCCTTGATTCTCAATCGCATTCTAAACAACAAACTTCTTTCACAAGCAGAAACAAGCAGCATGTACCATAAAACCCAACAGCTCCGACAGAACTCCCCCCTGGATGTACATACGCAAGCAACATCTAGGCACATTCAGCCAGCTGTCTCCTGTTTCCTGTCATGGGGAGACTGTGGGAAGCTGATGAAAATCCAGCTCCAAAAGCTTAATGAGCAAACCAGGCCCCACCCAAGCTGGACCCTGCTGGAGAAGGACATGCTCAGTAGAAAAGTCCAGCTTGCTTCCAAGTCACTTCATTCCTCAGCTAGAAAAATCCATGTAAGCCAAGGAAGAGCTTCCTGCTGCCTATTCTATGCAGCAATTACATAAAGGCTGTTTTGGTGACAAAGCTCCAATTCTGCAATTGCAATTTTTATGATTCAACCATTGTTAAGAATTCCTTTTTCACTTAGTTGGGTGGGTGTGTGTGTGTGTGTGTGTGTGTGTGTGTGTGTGTTCTCTGACAAGTCAGAAAACATTTTCTGGAAGTCAGTTCTCTTCATTCACTATGTGGTTCTGGAGATCATACTTGGGTGATCAGCCTTGACAACAGGCATCTTTATCCACTGAGTCATCGCATAGGCCCTACCAGTTCTTAACAGTAATAATTTCTGTTCCCCTCAAGAGCCAAAGACTCTAACAGCAAGCATGAGAAGCTCTCTTTTGAGCTGAATTAAGGTTGGCCAAGAAATTCCCAAAATATTATAGGTTACTGCCCTTTGGTTGGCCCCCAAAAGTGAAAAGTAAATCTATATAAATTAAGACATCATGCACTTGAGACACACATTCCAGAGGACTTAGACTGGATATAGGAAGGTCTTAAGGAGTTGGAAAGAATGTTTTCCAACCATAAGAGAAATACTTTAGGTATCTCAATAAACATGATGTCACCTGTACCAAATGGTTGGGAAAGGATGAGGTCTTCCTCCATGAAGACTTACTGAAGGTAAGTTTCTGTAATAGGTCCAAAAAGGATCCTCTGTCAAATTATGCAAATACAAAACTTTAAAACTCTATAATAATGAAAGCAGGCTATTCTCATAGAGTTCTCACCGCACCACAGAAGAGCAATTTGGTGGGATTTTCAATAGAACCCATTTTACTTTCAAAGTACTCAAAGTATCATCCTTTATTCATATTAAGTTTGTGCCATTTTAAATTATAAACCTATTTTAAACATTCTTTACATTTATTTACTTTGTAAATCAGACAAATGCACAAGTGTGTACACCATGGGGAATGTGTGAAGGCCAGGGGACAACTTATAGAAGTTAGTGTGCTCTCTCCATTATATGAGTTCTACATGCTGAACTCAGATCTTCAGACTTGCCAAAATGCACCTTACCCACTGAGCACCTCACAAACCCTTTCTGAAACCATCTACTCTGTGGGGTACAGAGATCTGGCAGCCACTGAACTATAGCAATAATGCCAGTGAACGTCGCTTTAGCAGACAGGTATCCAAGCTCTAGCTCAGACACCTACCATGCCTATGTTTACTTTCTTCCTTTACCCATATCCTATCTGTAGGGCCAGAAATGTGTCCCCTAAAATTCTGTGCTTTGCATGTGGAGGTGGAGGGTTTAGGAGATGAGAAATTTAGAATGAGGCTGGGGAGGGGAAGTTCTGATGATAAAAGTGAATGCCCCTGTTAGAAACAAACACCAGACAGCTTACATCACTGCTACCTAACTAAAGCTAAGAAAAGGCCTTACTGGAAATGATACTGGCAACTCCAATTTGTACTTCTAACCCCAGAACTGTGTGAAAACAAATTTCTGTTGTTTCAGCAAGCCAGTCTGTGCGGTTTTACTATGGCAGCCTGACTCCTCATAGCTACACGACTCAGGGCCACCACTCAGCTCTTGCTGCCTTCAAAACTAAAGACCCCACATATCAGACACATGAATCTCGTTGTCTGAAGGGACTGAGAGACCTGAGTAGCAAAGCAACTTTTGTGGCATTAGATGTTAAATATGTTCCTTCGTTCATACATGTAGTAAGGCTGTAGGGCCAACACTTACACTTCAGTCTGCTTCAGAACAGTCAATTTTCTATCTCTATTACCTCTATTTTGCCACCCTTGCTTTCCAGATTAGTAAACGAAACCCAGAAGTGAAATAACTTTGGAAGCTTACCCAAGAGGTTATTAGCAGAGAAGTCTGCAAATATGCCCAGCTGCATTATTTCTTGTTTTTGAAAAAATTTTGAATAATTCAAAGAATATAAGCTGAAACACAGCTTGTATTTTGTTAACAGGGACTTGTATATGTTATGTGCATCTTAGGAAAAATATTTTTAAACTTTATTTTTATGTTATATCATCATTATCATAAAACAAAAATAGGAAAGTTTATTCTTAAAATGTAGTCTATATAGTCAAAAAAGTTAGAGTGGAAAAAATTTTCATTTATTAATGTACAAGAGTTTGGGCAGATTTTAATCTTAAACCCAAAGTAACATGACTTTTCTGCCTTTCACCACAAAAAAAAAAAGAAAGAAAAAAGAAAAAAAGAAAAAAGGGAAGAGAAGAGAGGGAGAGGAGGAGAGAGGGAAGTAAAAGGAAAGATATATGATGTAGATGTAGAGGCCAAGTACTGTGGTACTGCAGTAACACCTACAATCCCAGTAGTCCTGAGGGTCCAGCAAGACTGCTGTGAATCTGAGACCAACCAGAGCTTGTAGCAAGACTGTCTCCACAAAAAAAAAAAAAAAAGGGAAAGCAGGTGACTTAATATCCTGATAATGGCAGTCAGCTCATGACTCCAACCCGTGAAGAACACAAACGCCGGGCAAAACCAGTTCTCAGTGTCACAGAAAAGACAGAGGGGCGGCCAAGTTCTTTAGTTGTCACATCTCTACTTTGTCAGTCTTCCTCTAAGAGGTGATCATCACCTGCCAAACAAGGAGGAATCTGGATAACACAATTTTCTAGCAGAGTCCTAAAACCACATGGAAAGTTCTCAGAAATAAGCCTCTTTCTCTCTCTTTTCTAATACAATTGACCTGACTGGGATCCAACATTCCCATCCACCAATCATCATACAAGACTGTACACCCATCACCACCACTGTGGAGAACTCTTTCCTAACTCTTCAAATAGATGTTCACTTTCTAAAACCCTGCATGTCTTACAATAACTGCTATTGGTACATCCACCCGGGGTCAACGGAAGGTAGACACAAGGAAGGAAGAGGACCAGCGCTCCACAAGTACCTGGGCTCCAAATACAAGTTGTCTTTGGACCACATACCATCATTTCATTTCTTTCAGGCTATAAATGCAGAATAATCTGCAGATGAGTCATCTGCAAAATTTCATCCTTAACCAGACGCCTTGGTAATATCATACTCACATGTTCAACTATGTTTCTTAAAATGCAGCATTCCACAGATCTGTAGGACTCTAGAATATGACTTACATCATTTCTAAAAGGTGTGATAGTTTGGATAATTAGTTCACATAATCTCATATGGAGTGGCACTATTAGGAGGTGGGATCTTGTTGGAGGAAGTGTGTCACTATGAAAGCAGGTTTTGAGAATTCCTATGCTCAAGCTATGCCCACTGTGATCAGACTCCTGCTGCTGCCTTCAGCTGAGATGGAGAACACTTAGCTCCACTTCCAGTACCATGTCTACCTGCATGCCACCATGTCCCACCAATGATGATAACGAACTAAATCTCTGAAACTCTAAGTCGCCCAATTAATTAAATATTTTCTTTATAAGAGCTGCCATGCTCATGGAGTCTTTTTACAGCAATAGACACAAAAGATATGGGGACAAAGTGGGAGCAAGTGTAGAAAAAGTGCAGGGAAAGAAGAAATCAATAAAGGGGCTGAGGAAGAAAGCTTTCTGAACCTGCATAGAGAGTTACATTCTGTTCTCAAGCACTAACATACACACACACACACACACACACACACACACACACACGAACAAGATAAAATGATGGTGGTTCAAAAAGTATTCTGATAAAACTATTAACACATACTATTTTAAAAATCAACTGTAGCTAGGTGGTAGCTTTAATCCCAGCACTGAGGAGACAGAATCAGGCTGAACTCTGAGTTCAAGGTCATCCTGGTCTACAAAGTGAGTTCCAGGAAAGTCAGACCTGTTACACTGAGAAATTCTATCTTAAAAAACAAAACAAGACAACAATACCAACCAAAACTGAAAACCTGTAAAAGAGCAAAGCATAAGAGCATACACAATTGGGCTAATGTAGTAATCCAGGAAAGGGGTCTGTTTCCCATTCCACCTTGTGACTATCAGAAGCCAAAAGAACAACTGTCAATGATCTTAATCTGCTTTGTTTAGCGCAATGTGAGAAGAATCTAGAAGAGGACAACACCTCAACTATAGAATGAAGGTGATAATGAGCTGAGAGAGGCTGGTGAGCAGAAGCAGGTAGACTCATGTAAACCTATTAGTTACTGTAAATCTCCTGGGGGATTGTGGCTTTCTGCTTGCTTTGGCTTTGAAATCTGGCCTTTTTAAGAGTTCAATGTGACTACAGGACACCTAGTGAAGCTCCACTCAGCTTTGCCCAGTGGAAGAAGTTCTCCAAACCAACCGTGCCTAAGAAGCACTGCTGCATTATTCCTTGGTGTCGGACAATGGTCATACACAGGGAACTCGGAGTACAATAGAGAGGACAGACACATAAACAAGTCATTAGGCCACAAGTGATAAGAAATGCAAGAGAGGTATAGGAAGAATGAAGCAGAAGTGGCCAACTCCCTTGGGAAGTCAAGAAAGGAGTTACAAGCTTACAATGTCAAGACAAAGCTCACTCTTCACACATTCTGCAGCAAACAGGTACTACTGTTGGGCAGTAACAATGTCCATGCTGAACTATGGATGGACAAACAAAAATTAAACTACCTATCACTAAGGCTACCACAAAGGGCCACTGTATAATACAGTGAGATGCAGCAAAATGAGAGTTCTAGGGAATCAAAGTGAAAGCAACAAATGGTCTCAGTGTTCAAGGACCTCACCATAGCCTTTCATAGATGGGAAATCTGAAGTCCTTCCACTAGTGTAATTGTCTGGATTACACAGCCAATCAACAGCAGATCTAACCAAGCTAGGCATTCATACCCATTTTCCTGATTCACTCCCAGCTCCCAGCCCTACAGCATGCCATGCCAGGCTGAAGAAGGAAAAGGGAGACACAATTAAGGAAAGAGAATGAAAATGAGTCTTTTCACTGTCATATAATGCCAAAAACAAAAGCAGAACCCAACTCTGATATAAGAATTACAAACCTAAAGCACTTCCCATCCTGCCCCAACTGCTGTACATAAGCATCCCACTGCTAAAACATTCTCTACTCAGGCTGAAGAGATGGCTGAGTGGTTAAGAGCACTTACCACTCTTGCAGAGGACTGGGGTTCCATCCCAGGGCCTCCAAGGCAGCTCACAGTTGTTAAATCCAGTTCCAGCAGACCCAGCAGCCTTTTCTGGTGCACTGACATACATGCAGGCAAAACACTCGGCATAAATATAGTTTTTAGTTATCTACTCTTTCAACCTAAAAGAACATTAAGCTTATACTCAAACAGTTTAATATTCTCGTGCTGTCATTTACCTAAGTCTATAAAATGAAAGTATTAGCTGTAGCATAATCTTTTACTCTTCTGGCTTTTGGAGAACACACCACCAGCTCCCAAATGAATCACACACAGAGGCTTAGTCTTAAGTTATGAATGCCTGGTCTTAGTTTGGATTGTTTCTCGCCAGCTGTTTTTAAATTATCCCATCTACCTTCTTCCTTCTCTTACTTCTGTGCATCTTTCTTTCACTCTTACTCCGTGGCTGGCTGGGTGGACCCCTGATGTCCTCCTCCCTTGTTCTCTCACTGTTCCTTCTTCCTCGGTTCTCCTATTTATAGGCTCTGTCTGCCAGCCCCGCCTATCCTTGCTCCTACCTTGCTATTGGCCTTTCAGCTCTTTATTAGGACCGTCGGGTGTTTTAGACAGGCAGAGAATCACAGCCTCACAGAGTTAAACAAATGCAGTATAAATAAAAGCAACATGCCTTAAAATAATATTCCCCAACAATCAGCCACTAAAACCTTTAACAGGATTGGGGATGGGAAAATTATAATGATAGCTGTCAGTAAAGTACAAACACTAAAGGAATGCAGACTACTACTAAACAAGAGATTTGAATGATCGGAATCTTCAGCTAGCCTTTGTTTCCTCTAAAACGTTTGAATGCATGCTACATTAACTTCATTTTTAAAGAAAAATATTAAAATACAATAATCTCCCTACCAATCTACCTACCTAACAATCTCCTACCCTACCATCTACTTTTTTCTCAATATGCAAAATGAAAACTATTTCTCCAACCTAACACACCTCTTGAAATCTCTCTTCAATCTTTCCTCATGGAGCTTTTAAAATAGCTACCACTGGGAGCTAGAGAGAAGACTGAGTCAGTAAAGAATCTGCCTTGCAAGCAGGAGAACCCGAGTTTGGACCCACAGTTGTGTAGTGCATCTTTAAGCCAATGTGGGGAAGCACCAAAGGGAAGATGGGCAGCTCCTTGGAATTCACTGACAAACCAGCCTACCCAATCAATGAGCTCCAGGTTCAGAGACAGTCCCTTTCCTAAAAATAAGGTAGAGAGCAACAGAGAAAGACACTCAATTTCAACCTCTAGCCTCAACAGGCAAACACATGCACAGAAACCCATATGTACATGTTCACACGTTCACACAAAGCACATAAAATATTCCTTACATATAAAAAACAAAAATAAATAATAGAGTGGTCATATAGTTCAATGGGTGACAGTGCTCCTAAGACTAAATTCAATGCCTGGGACTCACTTGGGGGAGAGGCGTGACTATCAGCTTGGAAAAGTTGTTTTCTGAACTTCAAACTCATGTGGTTCCCCCACCACACACACATACACATACACACACACACACACAGTAAACAAGTTATAAAATAAAGAGTAAGTTATTCTTTTAAATTGGGATTTGATTTGGGAACAAGGTTGCAAGGGCAAGGGCAGATGCAAGGAGACGAGATGAGTGGGATTGGAATGCATGATATGAAATCAACAAAGAATCAATAAAAGCTTTTATTTTTAAAAAACTGAACACTGGTTGCTTCTATTAAGGAAATATGAGGGTGCCTGTTGTAAGGAGGGAGCTAGTTAATTCCCGGCCACTTAGCCCCAAAATAACTACAGAAACTGTATTCATTAAATCACTGCTTGGCCTATTAGCTCTAGCTTCTTATTGGCTAACTCTTACATATTAATTTAACCCATTTCCATTAATCTGTGTATCGCCACGAGGCTGTGGTTTACTAGTTAAAGTTCTGGCATCTGTCTCCAGTGAGGCTCCATGGTTTCTCCCTGACTCTGCCTTCTTTCTCACAGCATTCAGTTTAGTTTTCTCCGCCTACCTAAGTTCTGCCCTATCAACAGGCCAAGGCAGTTTCTTTATTCACCAATGGTATGCACAGCATACAGAGGGGAATCCCACCTCAGGGGCCAACATAATGGGCAGTGCCCTGCCTTCCTCTAGTTCAACACAGCCTATGGTACAAGCCCAGGAGGGGCTCAGTCTGCCTCCCAGCACTTCTGTTGACCTTTGCTCTAGAAACCTCGCCTACCCCAATCACCACTTTACTAGCAAGCATCCTAACTGGGCACTGCAGTTCTACTCATGTGTTTCTGTCACTTCAGCACTCAGCCATAAATTGAGGAAGACAATCCTAACCACGAGTCCTAACGCGCTCAACCCAAATGCCTCTCTCTGTTCAACACAACACACAACTATGCACTGTCACGCCTGTACACAGTTCATTACTTTTGCCTATGAGCTCTTGATTTTAGTTTTTTATATTGAGGTTGGCTCAAATCCGTTCATTCCAGGAGGAATTACTCTGCGTAATTCTCTGCTGAAGGCTTCTAAGACTACAGACCTTCTATGAAAATGGCTGCCAGCAGTGCGAGAGGAAGGTGCTTGAATATGTACTGCATTAAAGAGAATAAGAGCTATAATGGAAGCAGAAACAATCTAACAATAACTGACTTATGAGGGAAGAATGATTCCCAAAGTGACCTTGAAGAATAAGAAGGAGCTTCGTGGACAGATAAGTGGGTGTAAGTACATTCCAGACTGTGGGAACAGTAGGGAAGGGCACAGGACCATTAAAGATAAATGTGCTGTAGAGAATGGTTAGTACCTCATCTGCCTGGAACACAGGGTGGGGAGTAGAGATGGGGAAAAAGAAGCAACAGCCAAACAATGCATGATCAGTATTGAACTCAGATGTTTTCACTCAATCCTGTAGGCAATGGAAAATAATATTAAGTTTGTGTTTCTGGAAGACTACTTTGGCAGTCATTTGAGAACCAGTGATACAAGAGAGAAAACTGGATGAAATGATTCTCCAATGATCCAAGAGACTAAGGCAGGGGCAATAAAAGTACAACAGCAAGGAACCTGAAAGCCACAACATGAGAGATGACAAGAGGGATCACCCAGCTGGGGGAGTGTCCAAACAAGCACTGGGACCACAAGGGTTAACGAGTGCTAGGAGACTGTGGTGAAGCAGAGAGAGGTAAGCCGGCCATGCACCCTCTGAAGGATAGCAACAAAGAAAGGAAGGGAAAGAGGAACTTCATTACTGAGGGAGGATGATGACGTTCTCCACTCACATAACTTTAACGTACACGAAGAAAAGGAAAACTTTAAGTCTTAGAAATGGGAAAATATGTCTTCTAATCAATGTCTTCTAACCAATCACAATTCTCTCAGAATGTATGAAAATAAACAGGAGGCTCAAAACCTCTTAAGTTAAACAATTTCCAATGAGAACACATTGTTTTTGTTCTGCTTTTGAAATTTTTAATGTTTGTAATTTCCTGTGTAATCTTTCATCTTCTGATATACAAGCTTGACTTGTGAATCAGTACTTAGTAAACTACAGAGAAGAATATAAGCAAATGAGCATCCACGGCCTTATCTGTGTAAAGGCAGAGAACTGGAACTGAAACCGTGAAGTCTGAGGAAGGAGGATTTGTTTCCATCCTAGTGTGTGCCAAAGGGCTATTTTTTTTTCACAAGACAGAAAAATTACAAGTGTAATTCCTATTCTGAAACTGTGAGGCCTGTGTCTAATAAAAGGTCAGTTCAAAAGACAAACCAATAAAGACCACCAGCACCACCAGTACCCCATAAGAACCCGAGAGGTTATAAAACAACACTCCTTTTATAGAGCTGAAGACTGTTCAGGGTGGGCTTTAGGACACTCTGACAGTGCACACAAATACTATCTCTGGAACAGAACCAAACGGCACAGCTGCAAGACATCTTCCACTACCGTAGTAACCAACTCAATCGCAGCTCTGCCTTTTAGGAGAGAGTCTATAAAACCGAGAAGCAGAGCTATTTCCCCCTACAAACTGTTTAGTGGAGCTGTGTTTGCCTGATCCAAACTTTAGGGAAAAGGAACACACACTCTACATTTATTTTAACTTATAATGGGAAATGTGAAAACTTGAAGAAAATCCCCATCTGAACCAATACTAAACTTAAATACATAAACATACGTTTGTAAATTACAGCCCACCACCACCACCATCATGACAAACAGGAAATTTGAATCTATAGTAGCAAAACTTATTCAAACTTCTAATTAATAATAATAATAGTTAGATAATTTGTACTCATATTAAGAATATTTATTTTGAACTCATATTTATGATATGTGGCAATTTCATGAAGAAGAAGAAGAAAAGGGTATCTTAAAGTCACTGTAGCAAGCCCAGGCTGGAGACAGCTCAGGCAGCCCAGTGGACTTTCCCTCCCACCCAACAGCTCCTCCCCGTTGGAATACTTCATCTGCATACAACAGGAAAACCATCAACTGCCTATCAGCAACCAACAATAAATGAAAACGTAAATGCAAAAAAAAAATCAGCCTTCCCAAATTTCAATGCACAAACTTCAAAACCTATGATTTGGATACGCACCAGGTGCAGTTAACCACAAGCATCAGCATCTCCCTCTTCAGGGCTTCAGGAAGTTAAAGATAGAGAACACAAAACTCTAACTTCTCTGACAATATTCATTCTGAACAACAACAAAAACCACAATAGAAGGAAGTAAGCAATTATCAACAAATGAGCTTGGAATGTTACCTGCAACTATCAAAACATTGAACTAAAGCCCGTGCCAAACACACACACAAATTCTGGTTCCAAAGTCAAAAGATAAGTGAATCTTAGTCTCTGTTTCAGATACGCTTGCAAATCTGTGTTGGTGCTATTGTTTTAAAGTAAATAAAACATTTTTCTCATCGTAGTAGCCCTGTCAACTTTGAAAGCAAAATCCTCAAAATGACAGGCATTCTTCATTTCTATTCAAAATTTCTACAAAGCAAGTATTATAAAATTCAATTTATATTAAAATGAGACTCAGAGAAACTAAATAATTTCTCTTAACAGCATAGAATACAAATCCCTCATCAGTCCTGGAACTCCACAAGTGGGCTTCTAGTTCAGCATCCTGACAACTGTGTGCAGAGGAGAATCTTAGTCTATTCCGTGTAAGACCCTCTAACACCGCACTGTGATCCTTACATAGCTGCAGCAGACCTCAGCCTCCAACAATCTAAACCATACACAGCCACATCCCTACCATTCACATTTGCATAGACTTTTCTACACAGACAGAGCAACTGAATTATTTCTTCTCTAATAATTTTTCTCAAAAGCATTTTAAAATATATACAATAAATTATAAAATATGGAGAAAAAGTCATCACCTGGATCTATCTTCCAGACACACACATACATAATACACTCTAGCATTTCATGTTAGAGCAATGACAATGAATTAGTGACATCAAAAGTTAAACAAAAGGTTTTCCCTGTACACATGTACAAGAGCTATAAAGTCACTTAAAGAATGTATGTCCACAAACAAGGTATGGTGGCACATATTTTAAATCCCAACACTGAGGTCACAAAGACACACAGGTTTCTGTGACTTCCAGGCCAGTCTGGTCTACATAATACATTCCAGGCCAGCCAGGGCTACACAGTTAGACATTGGCTAAGAGGGGTAGGGGAGATAAGTATAACCCATGATAATGCTGAGATACAGTTTGTTATATGCAGTGAGTTTGTAAACAGTCCTTGTGCTACCTGCTCTGTGCTTGACCAGCCTGAGCCACAGGCGGCCTCTTCAGGCACACATCACTGCAGCTGCTGTTGTTTGGCCTATGCTGGTCCACACCTGATCCTGTGCCACCATTTAAGAG